>NC_050076.1:73144462-73450019 GCF_009764565.3 Dermochelys coriacea
GCTGCATTGCAGCTGCTGGGCCCAGAGCGCCCGAAGCTGGCTCAGGCTTCCTCGGTGCGTAGTGCCCTGGAGCCGTCGAGAGACCCAGCACCTGCTAAGCACCAGAAACTCTTGGCCCCAGAGTGCCAGGCTAGGCCCCGGCACCGCTCATCCTCCCCAGTGCGGCCCCCGGCACAGCCAAAAGGAAGGCGCAGTCGTTCCCCACAGAGGAGGCCGGTGCCTCCCAAGCCCCAAGCACTGATAAGAGCGGGAAGGCTGCGGTACTGGCGCTGACACTGGCGGTCCCAGCAGCACAAGCCCCACCAAACCCAGACCTAAGTGAGCTCAGTGCGGACAATGGGCTTGAGGGCATAACAGATAAGCCCTCTATGCCTGGCACCTTTGAGGCTGCAAAGGACCTCATTGAGCTGTCGGTGGCAAGCCCCCTCCTGTATGGGGAGAACCCTCCGGCATCCATGCCTCAGGTGCCGTCGAGGGGTAAGCCGGCAATGGTGTGCAGCTTGAGGACACTGTCCTGGCACCGTTCCCAGAGTTGGTCCTGGTCAAGCTCCGACTCCGTGGACTCACAGTTGCCAGTGGCCCAGAAGAAGGTTGCAGCACTTGCAGCAGGTCTGCGCGAAGAAGCACCAGAAAGGGCACGCCACTCTCCGGCACCATCCAGAGACCAGCACCGGGAAGAGGTGAGACAGCCCGTGCCAGAGGACTCCCGCAGATGGTCCTGGTCCCAATCCCAGGGATACCGGTACTGCTCCTATTCAGCCAGGAGCCGCTCGTTCTGCCGCCGGCGCAGATCATTGGCACCGCCATGGCCTTTGCGATTGGCATTGCCGCAGTCTGGTGTCGACTCCAGCTGCTATAGCTACCTGCACCAGGCCCCAGACAGCAGGGATCCTCAGGGGAGCTGGCAATCCCAATGGGGGCCGCCAGGCCATTGGCCCTTATGGACCCCCTGGGCCATCAGGAGCGCCAAGGGGCCCCATCCAGGTCAAGTTACTCGGTGCAGTGGTCCCGGTCCCCGCACCAATGCCAGATAGTGCCAGAGGCTACAGCATCCAGGCCTCCAGCATCCCCCCAGCGTAAACCGGAGAGACTGGCACTGAGCCCGGTGCTGTCCCATGGACTCTCCCACTGGCCTGAGCCAGAGATCCCTCCCACGGGAGAAAGAGAGCAGGACCACCAACCAGAGGGGGTCGAGCAGCAGCTAACCTCCTCATCTTCCCTCGATGAGGCGTGGCAGGTACAGAGGTGTCTGGCCCTCTGCCGATAGACCATAGAGTCCAGCAGGAATTGCTGCGCAAGGTCACCTAAAACTTGGGGTTGCAGGCCAAGGAGATGGTTGAGCAGGAGGGACCCATGGTGGACATTCTGAGCAACGAAGTTTCATCCAGAATAGCGCTCCTGCTCATTAAGACCATTCAGTCCAACTATAAGACTATATGGCAGACCCTGGCCTCCAGCACTCCAATGGCCAAAGGAGTGAAGTGTAAATACTATGCCCCAACTAACGGCTATGAGTTCTGGTTCTGCCATCTGAGTCCATGCTCCCTAGTGGTCTCAGCGGTAAACAAAAAGGAGCGCCATGGACAGTAGGCCCCGGCCCCTAAGACCAAGGAGGCAAAATGCCAGGACCTTTCCAATGACTGGCTTCTTGCAGGCCGATCCAAGGTGGAAGTGTGGGACCATGTGGAGGTGGCCCTGAGATTGTTCCGCAAGCTAGGGCTCCTGGTCAACGTCCCCAAGTCCACACTCGTACCCATGCAGAGAGTGGAATTCATGGGGCGGTCCTGGATGTGGTGCAGGCCAGGGCAAGCCTTCCGGTATCCTGATTCCAGGCTATCCAGCAAGTGGTGGCCTCCCTGCACCAGTTTCCAATGACAACGGCCAGGTGCTGCCTGCGACTGCTGGCCACATGGCAGTATGCACGCATGTGGTCAGGCATGCCAGACTGATACTCAGGACTCTGAAGGCGTGGCTTGCTCGGGTGTACCCCCCAGGCAGGGGCTTGGTAGTGACAGCCCCAAGGGATGTGCTGGATTCCCTGCTGTGGTGGCATTCCAGCCTGTGGTTTGCGAAGGCATCCCCTTGGCCGCCCCACAACCGGACCTGACGCTGGTGACGGACGCATCAGAACACGGATGGGGGACTCACCTGGGGGACCTCATGATGCAGAGGTTGTGGTCCAGAGCAGAGCAGTTGCTCCATATCAATGTGAAGGAGCTCAGGGTGGTTCGTCTCACCTGCCAGACCTTTCATGCCACTCTGAGTGGTCACAGCGTGACAGTTCTGACAGACAACACTAGTGCTGTGTTTTATATAAACAAACAGGGCGGGGCTCATTCATTTGCCACTCTGTCACGAGTCTCTCTGCCTCTGGGGCCTTTGCATAGCTTATGCAATTCACCTCGAGGTGTCCTATCTCCCGGGGGTACGAAACGAGCTGGTAGACTCCCTCAGCATGTCGTACCACATGCATGAGTGGACGTTCAGGGCAGACGTCGTGCTTTCACTCTTCCGCAGATGGGGGTTTCCTCAGGTAGACCTGTTTGCCACCAGGGCCAATGCCCAGTACCCACAGTTCTGTTTGTCACAGGGCCGCAGCCCATGCTCGCTCGCGGATACGTTTGCGATTCTCTGGAGAAGGGGCTTGATATGCCTTCCCCCCCGCTCCTGTTGGTGCACAAGGTCCTACTCAAGGTACACAGGGACAGGACGGCGGTCATCTTCATCGCCCCAGCCTGGGCCTGCCAGGACTGGTACACATTGCTCCTAGAGCTGTCGGTGGAGGCCCCAGTAGTCCTGCCCTGTCAAGGTTTCTTCCCCACTCTGAACTCTAGGGTACAGATATGGGGACCTGCATGAAAAACCCCCTAAGCCTATTTTTACAAGCTTAGGTTAAAACTTCCCCAAGGTACAACTATTTTACCTTTTGCCCATGGACTTTATTGCTGCCACCACCAAGTAAATATATAACAGGGAAAGAGCCTGCTTGGAAACGTCTTTCCCCCCCAAAAAAATCCTCCCAAACCCTGCACCCCCTTTCCTGGGGAAGGCTCAATAAAAATCCTCACCAATTTGCATAGGTGAACACAGACCCAAACCCTTGGATCTTAAGAACAATGAAAAAGCAATCAGGAACTTAAAAGAAGAATTTTAATTGACGAAAAAGTAAAAGAATCACCCCTGTAAAATCAGGATGGTAAATACTTTACAGGGTAATCAGATTCAAAACATAGAGAATCCCTCTAGGCAAAACCTTAAGTTTACAAAAAGACACAAAAACAGGAATATCCATTCCATTCTGCACAACTTATTTTATCAGCCATTTAAACAAAACAGAATCTAACGCATATCTAACTAGATTGCTTATTAGCCCTTTACAGGAGTTCTGACCTGCATTCCTGCTTTGGTCCCGGCAAAAGAAACACGCAGACAGAGAGCACCTTTGTTTCTCCCCCCTCCCCTCCAGCTTTGAAAGTATCTTGTCTCCTCATTGGTCATTTTGGTCAGGTGCCAGCGAGGTTATCCTAGCTTCCTAACCCTTTACAGGTGAAAGGGTTTTTCCTCTGGCCAGGAGGGATTTAAAGGTGTTTACCCTTCCCTTTATATTTATGACGTGCCCCTACACCTGGACCTCATTACACAGGACAGCAGGCGGCTTCTCCACTCCGACCTACAGTCACTGCACCTGATGGCATGGAGGCTCTGTGGCTAAATGCCCTGGAGATCCAGTGCTCCTTTCCAGTGCACCAGCTTCTGCTTGGCAGTAGAAAGCCCTCTACCAGGGTGGCCTATATGGACAAATAGAAAAGGTTCTCATGTTGGTGTGAACCCTGACAGGTGCGGCCATGCCAGGCCCCAGTGCAGGTCATCCTGGAGTACCTGCTGCACCTCAAGCAGCAAGGGCTAGCCCCGTCCTCACTCAGAGTGCACCTGGCAGCCATCTCTGCCTTCCATCTGGGGTTCTCAGGGGGCTTGGTGTTTTCCCACCCCATGGTGGGACAGTTCATTAAAGGGTTGGAGAGGGTGTTCCTGTACTCCCACCCACCAATCCCTCCCTCTCTAAAGTCATGGGACCCCCTTTCGAGCCCCTCACTTCCTGTTCCCTCCTCCACCTTTCCTGGAAGGTGGCATTTCTGGTTGCCGTTACCTCAGCCAGAAGGGTGTCCAAACTGAGGGCCCTCACCTCTAAGCCACCATATATGGTATTTCACAAGGACAAGGTGCAGCTCTACGCGGTCAACCAGCAGGCCAGAGAGGACGCGGTGGTTGGCAGAGCGGTCCTCCGAGGGGTTGTTCCATGACTCCTACCCTCCTCCACAGGTAAGCTTGTGATTCTCCTAACGTGGAATGGACGTGAACAAGCACTCAGAGAAGAAAAAATGGTTACTTACTTTCTCGTAACTGTTGTTCTTCGAGATGTGTTGTTCACGTCCATTCCACCACCCACCCTCCTACCCTTCTGTCGGAGTCGTCGGCAAGAAGGAACTGGAGGGGGTCAGGCCAGCGGGGGTATATATGCACGGTGCAGTGGCACCACTCTGGGGTTCCTGCTGGCCCAATGGGAACTGCTAAGGGAAAAAGTTTCTAACGCTCGTGCACATGGCACGCACACACCTAATGTGGAGTGGACGTGAACAACACATCTCGAAAAACAACAGTTACAAGAAAGTAAGTAACCATTTTTTATACCTTGAAACTACATTGTGCATATAAATGAAGTTGTGCAGCTTAAATGTTAGACAAACAACTGTTAGATGCCACACTGAATGGCCAGGTAAAAATTAGGCAGAGATGTATTCCATGAGCAAGGGTTTATTTTTGTTTTGCTGAAAGTGGAGAAATAGTTTGAAATCAATTAATGATAATAGATGAGATAAACAGTATAAAAGTGTCATAAGGACCTATATTTTATGATCCATTGTCAATTTGAATGTTAGACAAGAAAGTAAAAGTATTTCTAAGTCATTTATAAATCAAAATAATTAAATATAAAATATCCTATTTTTAACTTGCACTGTTGTGCCCAGGTATTGGTAGATATCTGAAGAGTGTGTATGTGTATAACTGGATGTACAAAAGTCAACTAAGGTTAAGGATATTGTGCCTCCTTATTCTGTAGATTCTTTTTAGCCAATTTCTTCCAGTGATGTCTCCGATGCAGAGGTTGTTGATCATCATCTTCCATGTTTTGTAATCATGACAGAGTTGTAAGACTTTCATTCTCCTTTGGATACAAGTTTATCTGGCAATATTTCTGATGTAAATGGCTCTCTTTCTTCCTCTTCCTGGTTTGCCTGTGACCTTGCCTGGTAGTATGAGTGCTGGAAGACAGATGCTCTGCAATTATCAAGGTATGTGTCCACAGAAAGATGTTTTTACCTTTGGTCTCAAGAAATTGTGTTCTTCTTAAATGCATCCATTCATTCATCTTTACTTGTAGTTTCGGTTATCCAAATAATGTTTTAACATTCTTCTGTAACACAAAAACTCAAATGCTCAGAGTCATCTCAGTGTCCTTTTTAAGTGTCCAGCTCTCACATCCATACATGATAGTTATCCATATGTGGCACTTAATCATTCTAGTATGGATGTGCCATTTTAACATTCAACAACACAACTCTTTGGAAGTTGTTAAATACATTTTTACAAGCTGTATCCTTCTCTTGATTTCTTTGTCACATCTTCCATCTGATGATATTAGACTCCGTAAATAGGTGAATCTGTACACTTGTTCCACAACTTGATCATCATAGTATAGGTACTTGCCTCGTTTGCAAGTCACTGTGTTTATTTATCATCATACTTTTTGTCTTCCTAGCACTGATTGATAGTATTCCTTGCTGCCATTGGTCACAGCAATAAGGTATGTTCTTAACACCTTATTTAGTCAAACAATTAATACTACATCATCAGCATATCTTACGTTGATGTATTGGACATTGACCTTGTATGCTCTGGTTGGTGTCTTCTAAATTTTGCCTTGATATACTTTTTACATATACATTAAATAGTTGCGGAGATACAATGCATTTTCGATTGTATACCTTTCTTGAAACTGCATTACTCAGATAGCTCATAGTTTGTTAGGATTGCTGCTTCCTGTCCCCAATACAGTCTTTTTATTGATTTTATATCTTTAGTTAATATTACATTATTTAAAAATATATATCTTCTCAGACTCTACAAAACCAGTATAAATTTCCCTTTGTATTTCTATAGCACATTCTCATCAGATCTTCAGGGCAAAGATTGCCTCCCTCATGCCTACTACTTAGAGAAAACCAAACTAACTTCTGCTATCTTTTTGTTTCAAGATGATGTTGTATCCATGTGCCAACAGTTTTCAACAAAACTTTGTGTGTGGCTTAGCAGGTTCATAGTTAGATGTTATTCACATTCTCTACTGGTATTAATCTTCAGGAAAGGAATGAAGTCTGGCCTCTTTAAGTTTATGATCATAGCGTGGTCTCCTCTAAAAGTTCTCCTATTAAAAAGTTTTAGCAGGTAAGTTTTTGAACCGTCATTCAGGGGTAGTCGCATTCGAATCACAACACTATCATCTCCAGCTGATTGAATGCTTTTTCTAGTTCACAAATTATATATGTGGTGCCTTTTCTTCTCCTCCTTTGATGTCTATATCTTCCAATTCTTCAGAATTCTCAAACAGATTCTTCATATAGTCCCTCCATCTTTCTTGGATGATGTTGGTTTTGTAGCTCACCCTGCCATCCTTAGATTTAATGCAGCTAATTCCTTTTCTTGACTTTTGACTCATGGTTCTTTTTACAGAGAAATGTATTTCTTTGTAGGTGTTTCTGGTTCAATATTCATTCATTTCAAAGCATATTTGTTCTAGTCATTTCTTTTATGTCCATGGATGACTGACAAAATTGTAATCTTAAATGCAAGAAGGGAATGCAAAAATAAGAGAAATGTGCCTTGTGGTATTCTCCTTTCTCCTATAACAACATAAGAACAGCCGTAAAGGGTGATACCAAAGGTCCATCTAGCCCAGTATCCTGTCTTCCGACAGTGGTCAGAACAGGTAATCACCAAGTGATCCATTCCCTGTCACTCATTCCCAGCCTCTGACAAACAGAGGCTAGGGACACCATCTCTGCCCATCCTGACTCATAGCCATTGATGGACCTATCCTTCATGAATTTATCTAGTTCTTTTTTGAATCCTGTTATAGTTTTGGCTTTCACAACATCATCTGGCAAGGAGTTCCATGGGTTGACTGAGTTGTGTGAAGAAATAATTCCCTTTGTTTGTTTTAAACCTGCTGCCTATTGATTTCATTTGATGACCCCTAATTCTTGTGTTATGAGAAGAAGTAAATAACACTTCCTTATTTACTTTCTCCACACCAGTCATGACTTTATAGACCTCAATCATATCCCCCCCTTTGTCATCTCTTTTTGGGTAAATATAGGAGTTCTCAGTGTACTGGACATAATTGGGATACAGAACCTCATTTCTGATAAGTGAGATTTTGAGGTACTAGAGTATATCAGGTTTGGATATATGTGGACTAGGTGTGTTTCTAACCAGTATTAGTGTATCCTTCCACAGAAGCAAAAAAACAGATCCTCTGGCCTGGCACCACGAAAGCCTTCTCATCTATACATTTACTGTTGTTGTTATCTAACTTTGGTATTTAATTACTTTCTAGACTGCTTAACAATTTTCAGTGATTTTACAGCTTTAGTGGAAGCTATATATCAATCCTTTCTAACAAGATAAAATTTCTGCAGTAATAGACAGGTCTTTTGGGTGGAAGTATGGATGAAAGTACAGAATAATGAGATAAACAGAAATCCATGCTATGATTGTAAACTGAAATATGCAGAAACAATTGTTACCACTGAAATTCTAAAACCACTTGAATTCAAATGACAGAAGATATTGTAAGTGCGCTACTGTTCTTGGTAAATTCTTGAAAAAATTAAAGTCACTGTCACTCTTCACAAAAACTAAAGCAATCAAAAATCTGTGGAAAGATAAATCTCTATGGATCATTTGGTTTCAAAAGGAAAATCCCATAATAGCAATTGATGGAAATGCATAAAATGGAAGATAAAAATGTGGATGCACTGTTATGTTAGGCACTGTTTTGTGAATAAAAATCTAAGTTGTTGTGAAACTACAAAAATAATTTCTTATTAAATACAGCAGTTAATCAGGGTGATGACAGTACAAGAAAATGAAACAGATGCCTTTAATAAAAGCAACAGAATTCTCAGAATATATGGTCTCCCTAATGTTCATGAACCTTAACATGAACCTTTTGAAATGTTAGCTCATGAACACATGCCCATACAAAGAACACATGCCAAAATAATTAAATTGTCTAACTTTAAACAGAAAAGTCAATGGCATTCAGAAACAGTCACTTAAATAAGCCCTTTTGTGCTGTGACATACGGCACACCTATTCAATTTGTGAATTTCAAGCAAGATGGTTAATTATAAGAATTTAAGAAAAGCATGGAAAACTTTAGCTTGTCCAAAGCTAAATAGTTACTACTCTATTGGATGCAAGTTTGTACTCTATAAACAAGTTACTGCTGTGATTAGATATTGCAAATATAATGGTGGGGTCCGTCAGCACTGTATATGCTGCCATATCTTAGCACAAAGGGTGAGATAGAAATGGGAATGACAGTCTGTGCTCAGAACTGCTCGGTATTGTCAGTTCAGATTGTCTCTTTAGGGTCAGATTCAGAAGTGATGTAAATGATGCTGTAAGTCACATGGTGGTAAGCAATTGTAAAGGAAAGCTGATATACCTTTATTCCAAGCCAGAGTCAAAGCAAGTTGTAAGATCAGGCACCTTTCCATACTTTGTCTTATACCTTCCTAAACCTCCTTTTTGATTGCTTTTCTTGACACAACCCTGCCCTTCCATTCCTTGGTAAATAGATGGCTCCTATTTACACTCAGTGGGTTAGATCCTCATCTGTAGCTAAGTTAGACTTGATACAGCTGAAATGGGGGATGGTGGCTCAGCGCCAGGGGTGTTGGAACTACTTCTATGGTGGGAGTCTTCAGAGCCATTGAACAAAACTGTAAACCCTGTTTATAATGGAAACCACCTTAAGCCAGGGAATGCGGCAGCACGACTAGTTCCAGCAGCTATCCTTGGCTACCCTTGCATTTCTCTGATTCCGGGGCAAGGCTTATTTCTGAAATAATTGACTAGATATAGGACTGCTATAATATAAGCCTAGTTGTCCATGGGCACACACATCCCTTTTTTCCTCTTCACTCTATCAGAGACCAAGATGAGGTTGAAGAGTGCTATACCAACATTACACTACTCAGGGATTCTCTTTACACAAAGGGAATAAATCCTCAGAGCCAGTTTTCTAGCTGCTTTGCTCTATCGGAGAAATGGATGGGCCAATGAGTAACTTGGACTGCCATTTGTGTTATCATGGAATTTGGACTTTACCGCTTGGTCCCTGCGTGTCTGAACTTCCAAAGTTTTTAAGATTCCCTCTGAAGCTCTAACTTTATTCCTGATATCCCCCAATAAGCTCTATTATCACCCCTTCCAGCAGCAGGGGGATTTTCAGGGAATGCCATGCAAGCCTTTCATATTGTTTAGACATCTTCATGGGGGCTGTACAGGCCTTCCCCGCACAGCAGAAGAGAGATTTGGGTTTGTCTCTTTCTCTGTGGGTCCCTGCTGCTGCTCTGCTTTGTTCTGGAGTTTGTATATCAGCTTTGCCACTGAGTGACTGACTGGTGCATGCATTTTGACTGGCATGGGGACTGTCTTAACCAAAGTCAGAGGAATAAATAATCATCATTTGTGTCATAACTTACCACTACATAAAGTGTAAAAAAAAATCTGAAAGGGGGGAAAAGTTACTGTGCAAAAAGGTGTTAGGCACATGCTAAAAATGTGGTAGTGACTTCTTTTTTTTTTTTCAAAATTAATTCTTTTAAGTAGGAAAATAAAAGTGAAAAACATTTTAAACTGCATACATTCTTCCATTTTCTTTGAAATGTAAATTGGGGAGTAAGGGCAGACTACATTAACAAGCTAGATTTTATTATGTAACTGACTCCTTTCTATATTAGTCCTAGTAGGTTCTGGTATAATGATTTCTCAGCTCTGGTAAAACTGCAACAAGTACAATAGTAAAACTTTAGCTAATTGGGAACAACAGTTCACCTTTAGTACAGTCTATTTGAAATAATAATCGGCTTTGAATGCATGTCACTAGGTTTTAATGGTATTTTTGGAAAGTATTTTATTCATAAACATAATTATGCACAAAAACCATGCAAACCTGGGAATCTGAAGATATAAAGGTAATTACTGAATATACTGTGCCACGTGTATGACATAAGGAGTACCTTTGAATAGCTACCCACTGAATATAGGTAAAAAGTTCTTAAAATTTATTTACAGAAAAGATTTATATCATGTATATCATTTTAATCAAGATACCTTTGCACAGCTTTGCAGTGTCAGTCTTTGCTTTGGATTTGATTGGGAAAACTGATGTTTTTGTGAATGTACATGACTATTTGCAAATTTTTGGTACTGAGAAATGTTTCATCTCATTTGTTAACACTTTTTAACTGCAAAATATGATGAAGTTTTGGCTCTGTGCAGTTTGTACATTTCCATAACTTTCCTATCAAATCCCAGTTTCTGGTGAAATATCAGTTATATGCAAAGGATGGGTGTCTCAGACTTATATTTCATGAAAATTGAAAGATATATATTTAAATGGTTTCCTATCTAATCAACACAGTGAGAATTTTTCCATGTAGGTTAATAAATTGTCCTGCTTATGACCGAGTAGCTCAAAAGAAGATAACTTTACTTTAGAAATCCCTACATCTTGTCTTGGGTGTCTTTGCTGTGGCAGACCTTAGAGTTTGGCACTCCCCTCCTCCTTGACCTCTATTTGTCATAGTGCATCATGCCTCACTATTCAGAATTGTATTCACAATTTTATTCTACATACTTCCAGCTGGAAATTCCTACTCCAGCCTTCATAATTACCTTCTCCCTCACCCCTTACATCCCTTCTATTTTGATTAGACACTCCAGATATTTTTTGTTTCAAGAAGGATGTTCATTATTTTGTGTTGCTCTGTATTTGAATGGTTTATATTTGCACATTGCCTCCAAACACTACAACCAGGAAATACTTGTAAACATTAAATATATGTATGATATTATACATATAACAATGTGTATGGTTTAAAGGATATCTTCTTAAATAATGGGTGATCATAGCTCACTTGTGGCTTTAACACCTTCCCAAACAAATGTCAATAAAATCTCTAAGAAATCATACATTCAACAATTTTAAGGCCGCAAGGAACCAATCTCATCTAGTATGACTATGCAACTTCACCCAGTTACCCCTGTAATTGAGCTCAGGAATTTGTGTTTGACTAAGGCATATCTTCCAGAAAGATTTCCAGAAGACATCAAGAGGGAGAATCCAGCTTTTCCTTTGGTAGTCTGTTCCAATAGTTAGTCAACCATCCTCACAGGTTTCATATTAGTTTAGCATTAAATTCCAGCCATTGATTCCTGATACCTTTCTGAACTAAATTAAAGAGCCCTTTAACACCCAGTATGTTCTCCCTGTGAAGATACTTGTACACCATGATCAAGTCACCTCTTTATCTTCTTATGATAAGCTAAAAATCTCAATCTCTTTGTTTGTTTCTCACTATCACAGCATTTCCCCCTCCCCCCCATCCTTTCAATCATTTTAGGGTTTTTTTTTTCTGCACCATCTCCAGTTTTTTAACATGTGGGCATCATGCCATATTTTCTTCATGCTGTATTTTAGAGAAGCTATATATATATATATATATATATATATATATATATATATATATATATATATATATAAGTGTGTGTGTGTTTATATTTATATAAATATATATATAAATGCTAACAACATTTTGGGCTGTATAAGTAGGAGCATTGCCAGCAGATCGAGGGACATGATCATTCCCCTCTATTCAGCATTGGTGAGGCCTCATCTGGAGTACTGTGTCCAGTTTTGGGCCCCACACTACAAGAAGGATGTGGAAAAATTGGAAAGAGTCCAGCGGAGGGCAACAAAAATGATTAGGGGGCTGGAGCACATGACTTATGAGTAGAGGCTGAGGGAACTGGGATTATTTAGTCTGCAGAAAAGAAGAATGAGGGGGGATTTGATAGCTGCTTTCAGCTGACTGTTCTCAGTGGTCGCAGATGACAGAACAAGGAGTAATGGTCTCAAGTTGCAGTGTAGGAGATTTAGGTTGGATATTAGGAAAAACTTTTTTCCTAGGAGGGTGGTGAAACACTGGAATGCGTTACCTAGGGAGGTGGTGGAATTTCCTTCCTTAGAAGTTTTTAAGGTCAGGCTTGACAAAGCCCTGGCTGGGATGATTTAGTTGGGGATTGGTCCTGCTTTGAGCAGGGGCTTGGACTAGATGACCTCCTGAGGTCCCTTCCAACCCTGATAGTCTATGATTCTGTGTGTGTGTGTGTGTGTGTGTGTGTGTGTGTGTGTGTGTGTGTGTGTATAGTTCTCTTTTAAACTCTCTCTATATATTTGTCAGAGGTTGGAGATGGATGGCAGGAGAGAGATCACTTGATCATTACCTGTTAGGTTCACTCCCTCTGGGGCACCTGGCATTGGCCACTGTTGGTAGACAGGATACTGGGCTGGATGGAAATTGGTCTGACCCAGTATGGCCATTCTTATGTTCTTATATATATGTTTAAAAGTTTTATTAATGAAAAATATTTTACATATAAATTAAAATTTACAAATTTCTTTCCAGAGGAATATAAAAAAATAAAGGTTTCATTAGTTATGATGTACAGGCCTTGAAGTGACAAAAATGTTAGAGAAAAAATGTAAAGCCCTCAGAAAAGTACCTGCTTATACAGTATCAATATGTTTTAGCGTGGTGTCTAGGAAACCACCAACTCTGTATACAAATATTGTGTATATCATTTCAAAACTCAGAATCCTAGCTCTCCAGTGAGGTAAAACTTGTGCACCAAAATCTACCTTCAGATTACACAGAGTAAGAATCTCATTGAGTTCAGTGGAAGTTGAGTTCAGAAGTTGGACATATTTTCTATCACTCTCTGTTTTTGAAATATCAGAACTTATAACTGGCCCTGGCTTTTGGACTAGAACTATCCAAAGTATGACAATTTTGTTTGGCAGCTGAATGCATCCATGAAGAGGTAATGGACTGGATGCCATGAACCGTCTAATAATAACTGCACAGCTGAGCCTAGATACCTTTTGGAGTCGCAATGTATATTAAACAGTTCTCCCTTTCTTTTTTTTTTCTTTTTCTTATTTTTTTTTTAAGTTAAACAACAGCAACAAAAAATTTCCATCCCAGGTAGCAGTACTCCTTGGTTAGTTTTATTAAACAGACCAACCAATATAGTGAACCAGTAGGTACAAAATTGGATCCATGAATTCAGGATCCAGGCACTCTTGTAATAGGGCACATGACAAAGTTTGACACACGTTGCTTGTTATGCATAATGAGGTGGAAAACATAAAGTGGGTTTTGTACAAAAACTTTGCTTATATATAACTTAAAGTTGTAATTCAATACAATATTTGTGTAGAAATGGGTGACTAACTCCAGTGTTGATGTATACCATAGGACTGGAATGGAAATGGTTCTTTATGGAATTTTAAAAAGACCACTTCAGTATAGTTCTTCAATAAGCACATTGCAGAAGAAGTTATAAAAATATATAAGGAAAGGTGTCCAGAAAAATACTTTACTTTATCAATGTTGCTTCGACCCCTGACCTGATTTTGGTAACCTACATCTAGTAGCTTCTGCGTAAAGAAATGCTATTATGCAAGTAGATGAACATAAAATGTGTTGATGTCAGACTTTGCAATATGCTTGAGGCCTAGCAGTTGGCATTTAGCATAATAAGTTGTTAGCATAAGGGTGAGAGTTATGATTAGTTTATTAGTGACATCTTTAGGGGAGGTATATTTCTGAGTAACATATGGTCTCTATGCCAAGCAGTAACACAAGTAGAAGTAAACAAAATATTAAGTACAGTAGGCTTTGCTGTTTGAATTAAGGTTTAAGAGTTAGCATAAATCCTGGTGAGGCCTAGAGGCCTCTTTTGACTTAAACCTAGGTTAAATACTTATGCTTATGCTACGAAATTTAGCAATATGTGCTTTGGCATGACCAAATAAACCAGAAAATAATAAGTACACTGCATATTTACAGAAATAAGTTTAAAATACTAGATTTTTATGTACTTTTGCAATAAGGTAACCATAGAGCTAACCACATTGACATCTGGCGGTGAAAATAATGGACTTAAATGGATTGTTTAACCATTGAAAGTATAATTATGGTCCCCTGGAATAGCAAATATGGGCAAGGGCCTGAGATGTAATCAAATATATCCCAGGTGTGAGGGGAGGGGGTAAGGAAAAAGAGTTATAAAAGGTTGTCAGCCCCAGCCCTAGTTGGGACACAGGGATGATCAAATGGTAGAAGCCTGAGTACAAACAAGCCCTCTGTGGAGATTTCAACAGGAAAGATAGAAGAAAAAGTGAGCATTCTCTGATACAGTAAATATGTCAACATTGGGAATTGTTATATCAATGTACCAGCCATATAGCTGTAAATATGCACTATTAAGGGGAGTCATCTTGTTATACTTAGGTTGTTTTATTTCATTTTCTAGTTTGGTTATAGTTGTTTATATTAAATAAAACTCAGAGAATATTTGTGTCCCAACAATTTCATAGATACTAAGGTCAGAAGGGACCATTCTGATCATCTAATCTGACCTCCTTCACAACGCAGGCCACAGAATCTCACCCACTCACTCCTACAAAAAACCTCACCTATGTCTGAGCTATTGAAGTCCTTAAATCATGGTTTAAAGACTTCAAGGAGCAGAGAAGCCTCCCTCAAGTCACCCATGCCCCATGCTACAGAGGAAGGCGAAAAACTTAATTATTCAGATGATCACTTAAAATTAAAGAATTTTAATAACACGTTTATTAATAACATGTACATTTTGCACCTCAGATCACTTGAAGCCTACAGCAGGAATTAGTAAAGGAGGTATAATCATTAAGTTAGCAGGAAACTTGCCTTTCTCAGAAGACAACACACTTACGAACATAAAAACGGCCATACTGGGTCAGACCAATGGTCCATCTATCTCAGTATCCTGTCTTCTGACAGTAGCCATTGCCAGGTGCTTCAGGTAATCAGAACACTACAGACCCCTGGGGGAGACCACTTTTTACCCCTTTCCATTCTGAAAACTGAACATTTATTCCTATTCTTTGTTTCCTATCTTTAACCAGTTACTGACCCATCAGAGGACCACCTTTCATATCCCATGACAGCTTACTTTGCTTAAGAGCCTTTGATGAGGGATCTTTTCAAAGGCTTTCTGAAAATCTAAGTACACTACATCCACTGGATCACCCTGTAACATTTCACTCCATATTATTTATGGAAATATACTTATGATATGGATATGACATAACTGAGATATACTTTATGCAAGAGGATTCATGTAAGGTATCGTTGGAAAGGTTATAGTTTACTGAATGTGTTTATCCAATTTTTATGCATATATCATTTTTGTATCTGAAGTTGGGAATACTGACCATGTCTCTGTATTTCAAATGTGCTAAATTGGATGAGGCCAAACAAAGTTAGTGGCTTATTGAAGAAATGCACACAAGTATAAGGATTACCCCAGGAACTGTGTGCAATAGAAACCTCTGAGAGAGAGCTCTGCACCATGGGAACTGTTTGACCCATGTCACAGCAAAAAAGCTTTCCAGCAAGTTGGGGGAAGATACAAAAGAAAGACAATGACAATATAAGGGGTCCTCTCTCCCTACAACAACACACCTGAAAATGCCTGAGGACCAAAGACTGAACTGTGAGAAGTGATAGTCCCAGGCTAAGACCTTTAGGGTTGAGAAAACCTGGGAAAGCCAAGGCAACTTGTACCTTAATAATCCGCCAGCCTGTTTATCACTCAGGGTGAGAATTTGCTAATTTGTTTCCTACCCATTTAGTGTGTTAAACTCAGTTTGTGGCTTTTGTTTATTTACTAATGGAATCTGCTCTGTTCTGTTTGCTCTCCCTTTAACCTCTTAAAATCTACCCTTTGTAGTTAATAAACTTATTTTGTTAATTATATAAACTGGGTTTAATAATATCTAATGGGGGGGGAAGGAAGCAAGAAGTCGTGCACATCTCTCTTCACACTGAGGAAGAGGAAGGATTGTATGAGCTTGCGCTGTGCAGATTTTTCTATTCAGTCCAAGACTGTATTATTTTGGGTTTAGCTCCCAAAAGGGGTGTGCATGTGTCTTGCCCTGCCTGCTCTGGATGGCTTCAGACCCTTATAGGTACAGTGTCAAGATTCCTTCTCCAGCCACCAATCATTGCCAGGACCCACAGGTGTGTCTATATATCTGTTGGACCTTTCTGCATCTTTAAAGAGGACATGCCAGATGGGAGGGACGGCTGAATATCCCCATCAAAACATTATTCAGTGAATAATTTACTTTGCAGATATGCCATCTGTGGGACTAATTTTGAAGCTTGGGCATTTGTGAAGCACATGGACAGTAGAGGTAAATGTCTCCTTCCTCATGTATATGGCAGTACTTGGCTTTGGATTCCTGTGCTTTCTATGTGAGCAAAACTCCTACTGATGTCAACAAGAAAACTTTACCTGGAAGTAAAGGGCAGAGTATCACAGTTTAATAGCAATTTATGGATCTGAGGGGTAGATTTTTCCCCTGTGCTGTGTGCACATGTGGGCAAAAGTAGCAATGGAAGCACTGTGCAGCTATCAGCACATCCAAAATAGTGAGCCTCCTGCAGGTAGTGTGCACAGGCAAGCCATTTCTAGTGAGACTCTTACAAAATGAGATGCTTCCAGAAATGAGATCTGCACTGACCAATCAACATCATCATCTAAATTACACTCTTGTAAATATTGCTTGCAGTTTTCCCTATAACAATACCTAATTGGTACTTCACAGTCAGCTTCCCGTAACCATATACAGCTTCAAATGTTCAGTTGGGAAATCAGGTACAACATGCCCATGCACCTCTGAATACTGTGTAAAAGTCACCTTCACATTTTTAAACTCACCCACTGCTATCCTGCAGCTTTTCTGATCCTCTCAGATTTCTATAGCTCAGTAAACAGTCACTTCATTGTCTTGAATATCACATGGAATGTTTCATTTGTAGCCCCAAGAGGAATTCTTCTGCCATCAGTTCAGGATGATCCTTGATGGGTAATAATTGCTAAAACCTACTCACTGTCACATCCCATCCCATCCCACCCACATTGACTCATCATAAAATAAACACACAAACAAACTGTCATGAGGGGAAGGGGGGGAAAACAAAACATTTGGTTGTATCATTATTTAAAAGCATCACAGATTAGTGTTCAAAAAGAAAAGTTTTCATTTTTTCTGTCCTACTTTTTGATGATAAATGTTACCCGTGTTACCTCCTCTAACCTATATTTTCTGTATAGAGTCTAATTCTCAAGCTCCACACTCAGATGTGAAATGAGGATTTCAAATCATTTCCTCCATCTTGTCAGTTCATATACTTCTCTCAATGGAATATAATAGTGTTTTCTAGTGTCTCTCCAAAACACTGATAGCAAATTCTTAGAATAAACTAGTAAAAGATAGACATCTGCTAGTTTCCTTTGTTGATGATTCTGGACCTGCCCTTCTACCCCTTTTCTGCCTATGGCCTGCCTCTGGTAAATTGGAGGATAGCCTGTAGGAGCCTGTCTCCAGCTGGCTGGCACACAAGACCAAAACCTTTATCCTTGTTGAAGAATAACCATCCTCCACTACCCTGATGGGGATGCATTTAAACTTCTCAAAACAGTGTTGGATAAAGATATCAGGTCCTCAGAAAAGGGTGGGAATGGATGTTAAATACAAGTAGTCAAGTATTTATTTTCTGTTGTAAAATTGGACAGACTTCATCAATGCACATTCTTGTGATTTCAGTTAGTAAGATGGAGGCTGGGTATTTGTTCACTGAGTGTTTTATAATTTGTAACTGAAGGTTAAATTGTTATCTATGGCTGTATAAAAATATTGGAGTTAGAGCTATATGTTTGTTTATATTAAGCCTCTAGCACCATTTCACTCTTTCTACAGTTCATTCCAATGCAGTAAAACAGCAAAGACTTTTGAATTTTTTCCAAGTTCGTATTCAATCAATACATGATGCTTACACGTCATGCACAAGGCAGATGCATGACCACCTGTTGATCCTGAAGATTTCCATAGAACTTCCATGACGAGTAGGGCCTAATGAGGCTTTAAGTAGTTTATTACAATTGGTCAGTGTTACCCAGTATTGTTAAATGAATGGACGGACTGTGCAAATTCATAGGATTAAATATTTTCTTTTCATATGCAAAAGTGAATACTTCTCTCAGTATGTTTTCCAGGAAGTGTATAACTCCAAAAGAGAGCACAGATAGCAAAAGGCATGCAGCATAAAATATCCATCGGTTAAGGAAGAGGAAAATATCAATAAGAAGGTCTTATAAATTCTATTTGCCTTGGTGCATCAACGTACTTGCCATAAAATTCAGTGTTTTATTTGACAATTTACTCTCTTATAAGGTCAAGCAAGTACACATTTATGAAATAATTGGCAGTGCTGTATGCTGCCAATAGAAACTTGGGAGCATTATGGTGGAAACTGTGCTAGCTTGTGAATGGTATAGATTCCTTCCTAAGGTTTTGAGTGCCTTCTTTTGGTTCATGGATAAAGTTAAGATACGTGTGGACAGATAATGTCAATATAGGAGTAAATAAGTATGAGAGAACTAGAACAGGGCATAATCCTAAAAATAACTATTCGTTTTCTTACAGAAGCTATCAGTTCTTAGAACAATTTCTCTAAAATCACACTTAGTTTCTATAGCATTCTGTGGGTTTCATTTCATGTACCCTCTTAAATTCTATAGTGCTTTTCTCTGAGTGTATAATTGTACCTTTCCAGAGTTATGAATTTTTATATCAGCTTTAGCTCTCATTTCTGAAAGGGAATTTTTCACCTTTATTGTAAGTAGTAGTTGGAGACACACATTTCAGACAATGCTCTTAATGTTTCAAATCCAAGGTTAATGTTACCAGGGAACACGAGCCAATCAATGGCAGCCTCCTACTAAAAGAAGGCAACTTTTAGGAGGGTAAACCTCAGTATGTAGGTGCGGGGTAGGTCTACTGTGGCCATGCTGTTACCACCAGTTACAGTGAAGAAAATACTAATAATGTGACCTCCTTTCCTCTGGATGGGACAGAAAAACATTGTGCATTACATTTCATTTCATATTTCACCAGAGGATTGTGCTCAATTGTATGTTTGCTATTAGTTATAGGTACTTTTTAAGGAAAGTCACTGCTTGAGACTGTGCACACATCAACATCATAGGTGCTATGAGGTAGAATAAAGTAAAAATCAAATAATTAACAGCAAAACCAAAAAGAAAGTGGAGGTCTTAGATTTATTCTCCTCTAAATTTTTTCTAGCCCTTTTAGCCAATTTTCTGACTGAAAAGCAAGGCTTTGCCCCCTTTGAGTAATGTCTTTATATGACCCACCCAAGGCCTTAGGGGTGAATAACAATACAGATGGTCTGGATATCCCAGTTATTTTAATTATAAAATAATCTACAATGTCAGACTGTCAATGTCATCTGTGTCACTCCCAATGCTTTACATCATATTGCCAACAGCACTAGCCCTGCTGCTGTGAATGTTTACCTCTGATGGCCTGATATCTTGTTATTGAGGAGTTAGAAGAGGCAGTACAAAAGGCAAGATCTATTTTGAAAAACAATTGAATAGTTTCAGTCATAATGTCCACATTTCTCTATGTGTAGGAAACTGCTGCTTTGAACAGTTCAGTCTTGAACCAATCTACAGAAAGTGTGTATCGGCAATCAGTAATTTCAGTAGTGTCATATCAGTTTTCAATAAGGAATTCAGTAACTTATCAAAAGCTATTTGTTAAAATCCAAAACAAGAAAATTAGACGCTGGAATGCTAGTTCTTTACTACAATTATAGCAGCCCTGAGATTAATTGAGAATTTAATTATTTATGCTTTTTTTTCTTTTTAGGGGCCTGTTTGTTCACTAGTTTGTACAAGTACTTTGTATAATACTGCCATCGGGATAAATTTTTCCTCTCCTTGTGCTGACCTTGCACTTTGAATCCTCTCTTGTCTCAACAATGGTTGTTGACTTTCAATGCTGCTGAGAGAAGCAGCATCTTGCCTTTTCAAAAGTACCACTTCAGCCTGAAGCAATTGTTGTGCTAACATTTATTTTTAAAAAGAAAAATTCTGCTCAGTCAACCTTCAGTCCATTTTAATTTCCAATGTAATATATAAACTTTCCCCCTTTCCTGTTCACACCTCTAAACAAGCAAATAACGTGTACACATTGTGGGCCAAATTTTGCCAACTTTCCACATGTTGAGAAGTACCATTTGTCACATAGCTCCTTTGACTTCAATAGGATTTTTCATGGAGTGAGATTCTATGCAATGTGAGTAAGGGTATCCGAATCTGGCAGTGTACAAGGTTAATTACAAGGGAAAAGGGGGAGGAGCAGAAAACTAGCATCATAATGGATCCCCAAAACCTTTCTTACATTTAAAAACAAAGTGACAGTAGTAATAATATATTTGGCTCTATCAGTCTTTTGCTGAGATCAATACAAAGACCAAGCTTGGCTGAAACCATAGGAACGTGTGGGTGGAAATGACTGACAAGATTAATAAAACTATTTAAATCTAGAGGTCAAACAATTGTCTGATTAGGATATAATGATAAAATTCAAGCTATCAAAAGTATGAGAATCCCTGACGGAAGAAAAAAATTACAAAAGAATGTAATTGTTATAGCTAGTCTTGAAAAGATAGAGCTTAATGAAAAGATCTCTTCTAAGACATTTGTTGACTTTTTAAAATGTTGGCTAAAGGGCTTATTATATAAATATGATGCATTTTAATGAGACTGTACAATTTCTTCTTGCAATGTTAGATATATAGGTATTGATATACACACACAGAAACACAAGCATACACATTAATTTCAAGGTTGAAGCAAGTCTCGCTTCCCAGTTCCACTGGTTATTTGCAAAGTTTATAAACTATACTTAATATACCATACAAGTAGTTTGATTAATAAACTCAGTTCCTTAGGTGGTATTGTATCAAATGTAATTTGATATCAGTTTATCAGTAATTCGGTTCATAGGCTATTTCATTACATTAATTGTTTAGTATTGATTATAAGAAGTGCTTTTCAGAATTTGAGTGATTCCTTTTGGTTGAACACCCGTGATTTGCACATTTCTTTTCTAGAATTCCAGATGTGCTCTTCTCTTTAAAGGAATTAATCAACCTTTCATAAGATTTGCCTTGCAACACCTATTATTACACACTCACAAAATGCGGTTTATTTGGATGCTAAAAGAAGGGGTGACATGTCTGACATGACTGGAATATAACTTCACTTGATTATGCGTAGAGGCAACTTCTTGGGATTCCTGTTTAATTGTTACTCCAAACCAGACAATAGAACCAATTTTTCCTTTGAATATACTCCTGCAAGCCTGATACAGCAACATATATTGGTATAGTTCTGCCCTATGGTATAGTGGCAAAATCCCAAATCCCATATACCCAACAATCCCATGGACCAGGTTTGCAGGAGTATGTTCGAAGGGAGAATTGGTTCTATTGTCTGGATTGGAGAACTCTTTTAGTGTTACAGGAAAATGCCTAGAAATTATGCTATATTTATTATATCATATGCCTAGAGAAAACACAGGTTAACCATTTCTATTTTTGTTCATATGACTTATCTGTTCGAATAATTGCTTATGATTAATCTAAACTTCCCCCCCTGTGCACAGTGTGTTCTCAGCATATGCTATGAGCCAAATTCTCCTCTGACTTACATAAGTATCAATCTACTGACTTTAATGGATTTATACCACTGTCATTGAGAGTAGGATTGGGCTCTGTATTTGGGTTTTTGGTGCTTTCTTGTTTAGATAACAGAAGCTGAGGATTTTGAGACTGTATTTATTGTACTGAGTTTACTTTGGTTCTCTTGTGTGTCCAGTATATCCCAGCCTGACTAAATGACCACTATAACTATTAAATTTTACATTAACATCTTCAGTTCTCCACCTGTGCTGAAGTTACTGGTGCAGAAAGGCTGCCACGTTTCACCTTACAGGTGGGTGCACTTTGATTGTTGTGATGTGATTTTACTGTGCAGTCTTTTGAGATTCTCTCTGGATAAACAACTCTATATAAATGCAAATATTCATTCATCCATATTTTTGATCTAGAGAAAAAAATAATTTGAAGATGATCTTAAAGTGAATACTTGCTTAGAAGTTACTTATTTTTTTATTTTGCCCTACTGTACTTTCATTACAGAGAGTAGTCACCTTCAAACACAACTATTTTTCTTTTGAAGACTAAGAAAGGCCATCTGTATTTCATTTAAAAGAACTAAACTGATAGTGCATTTCTAGCACAAACTACTAGGGTACAAAGTGTGAAAACAGAGTGCTACCTCACTGGAAAGTTGGTCCAACTTAGATCTATGAGCAGTTGCTATTTTAAAATTTAATATGTCCCTCAAATGTCAAGTCTTTAAATGAAAAATATGATCTGCCCTTTACCAATATAGCTGTGCCTCTTAAGCCTTCTCAGAAGTCATTTAAGATGATATGAGTTTTAATAGTAACAAAAGACTAAGATGTATATGTGTGCTGCTTAGAGCCATAATATTTTCAAACAACAATAGTACTGAAATGACAAATACTAAACAGTTTAGTCATGTCAAGCAGTGTGGGTTTATTTGAAGTTGACAAATCATAAACTGTCTAGTGATAGCCCTTTTAATGTACATTTAATGTACATTGAAATAGCATGAAGGGATAATAAATTCCTTCCTGAATTAAGACTTCAAGGATTGTACAGAACTTTCCTGTTGTTAATGTTAACGTTTCAGGGGAAGCTATATTAGACTCGTCCAGCTGTACTTGATGACACTTGATATGGATTTAATCAGGACACAACTTTATTGTTAGATGTCTGGAACTACCTGGCAGATAAAAGTGTACAGTGCGGGTAACCCCTGTACACTGGAGGCTTCCACTAGTCTCCCTCCCCCTCTTTTCCATTCAAGATCCTCCAGCACATCTATTGCCGGGACCTTACCATACCTGGGGGTTTTTTACCAGCTCCCCCTCTTTTTCCATCCAGTTTCCTCTAGCAAATCCAGTGCCAGGACCTTACCATCCACCCCCCTCGGAAGAGGGGTAAGGTAGGATATAAGAAAGGGGGGTTGGCTCCCTTCCATTCCAACCATAGGAACCCCAAACCCACACCGTTCTGTTCCTTTAACCAGAACCTTCTTTTTAAGTCCTTTACTAAGCCATTTATCTGGTCAATGGATGCCTTCCCTATGGAGTACCTGCACTGGACGTCCGCCCCACACTTACCAAATAAGTTGCGACATATAGCCTACCATACCTTTTGTGCACACCATAATAAGGGTTCCCTAACACCATCTGTGGGGAAGGCAAAAAAAACCCCACTCCACCAAAGTCAATATGGTGGTGAGGGAAAAAGTTCCTTCTCAGCCCCCCTAAAAAGGAGCAACTAACACAATGCCCACAGCATGTTCAAAACCCAACTGATAATCACACCTCAAGGGGAAGGAGGGTGGGTACTGCTTGGCCTGCTGTGTGGAGAAAGAGGTTTACTCATTTTGCTCTACTTTAAAGTTTTAACAAGGTGAACTGATAATTTCTGGACTAAACCTGTGAAGAAGGAGAACAGGAAATATTTCCTTTAAAAATTCTATTCTGCAACTTTAGCTGTAGTCAGACTCAAGTAATATCTGGTCGGGGGAGAGGAATACCAATAGAAGGTACTTATATTTGCAGCACCTCCAGGCTAGGATTCTCAAAAGAGCATAAGTGAGTTAGGCACCCAAATCACTTTTGAAATGTGCCTTAGGCTTTTTTAAAAATCACAGACTAAGCTATTAGTTATTGGACACTTTTTAAGGAATATGACTAGACCAGGGGCTTGGCATTTCATAATACCAGTTATTGAATTGTAGAGTGCTGCATTTTTTTCTTGGTTATGAAATTAATTGGCATAACAGTACAATTATTTAATTCATCTCTGTTTTGTGATTACTTTTGTTGCTCATTTTCTAGAATATGTGCATTGAACAGAACCCTTGGGGAAGGGTTAGGAGTGAACAGCCACAGCCCAGACAGGGCTAACAATAGAGGCAATATAGCCACCCAGCTCATACTGCAAGGGAAGATGGAATTATCTGACAACATGGAGGGGTTGGCTCTGCATGGATGCTTTGCAACAGTTGATAGAGATAAAAACAGATATGAATTTCAAATATATGCAACTCATCTGTATTTGAAATATATACAAACAATAAAGTGAAAGTATTTACATATGCAAACACTGTGTCTCATAGTCTATGCATATGCAATACCCAAGTTTTTAAAAAGTTTTCATACTAATACACAAAATGTACCAGTGGCTCTTAAAATTATTAGAAATATTTTTGAATATTTATTTATTTATTCCCTGTAGCATACAATTCAACCTTAACTATCAAGCTTAAAGGCCAAGCATACTGTTTTTAATCACAAATTAAAATCCAAGCCATTAAGATTCTTCCTGTTTTACACAATAATCTTTAATCATTAAAATTTAGTTCATTGCTTTTAGTTACTAGGAGTGTGTTTTCAATACCTAATCAGCATAGATACTTAGCCTTTCACTGGCTCTGAATAAGTAAAAACTCTTTTCTTTCTCCAAGGATGTGTCTTAACAACCACATCCTCCTGGTTCCTTGGGGTACATAAGGAGAAAAAAATCAAACTTTCTTTTCTAATTAACATAATGAATTTAGTCTAAATTAACAAAGGGATGGTCATACAGCTGTGACTGAGGGAATAAGCCAAATATGTCAATTCAGATAAAAAAGCAAGCAATCTGTGTTCAGCACAGAATTTCAGATTAATTGTCAGCACGATAATTATTTGAGTGTAATTAATGTTTTGACTCTGAAGTCACTTGAGTAACATATATGGGCATATACAGAGAGATAGCATTGTCAACATTTGTGCAAGTACTGGAATTTTAAGAGTGCTGTTACGTATAATTAAGTCCGCAAGCTGCCTGCTTATCAGCTAAATAAAATGATTAATGGTTATAACCCTGATAAATTTTTGACAGTCATCTCTTGTGATAGTAACAAGCTTATTTTATGGAATCCAGAGTTTTGATTGCATGTTGTCTTGTCAGCTTTGTCTTTGCTGTATCCTTGCCACCTAAACTTTTTCTCTATGTCCAATTTACTACTAAAACTGAGAAGACAGTCTTTAAAAGTGCATTTTGACCATTATGTTCTGTGCTCACTCAATTACTTTTTTTTCTAAACTGTGAAGTTTGGCAACTCTGATATGTATTTCATGTATAAGTAGTGGAGATATAAAGATTTTCTAGTACATAGGTATTTACAAGTAGTTCCTTAATTGGTAAACTTGGACTAGAATGTCAGTTCCACTGAATAATAAATTATTGTTATGTTTATATAAATTATTAAAGAATATCAAAGGTCTGACCTTGTTGAGGTCAATGACTAAGCTTCCATTGGCTTCAGTGGAAGCAGAATCAAGCTTATAATTTAAGAGCACCACAGCTGAAAAGATAATATATATTTATGTATTTTTCTTAGTGCTTTTCCTGCCACTCGCACTGAGGAATTTAGCCTAGCTGTTGTGCCCATTTCTACTAATGTGAAGACTCTCCATACAAGTTACTCAAGCTTGTCCCTTATGACAGTTACCTCCCAGTGTATTGCTTATTGTGTATTATTTATAAGCTTCACATATTTTGAATGTTGTATATCACAATTCAGCTCAGTGGGCATTCTACATGGGCATAAGATCATTCCACAAGGATTCAAGATCAGATTCTAAATCTAGATCAAAGCCACAGTGTGGCTCCAAACCCCTCCAAAGTGTGTTTTGTCTTTTGAGCTGGTTCTATATTTTGCAATTTGTTTCTATTTTTACTTAAAACAACTTAAAATTATTTGTCTAAGAGAACGTTAATACTCAATTATTTTTAAGTCTGTTATACCACTACAGAGTTTTTAACTATGTGAGCAATGAAGACTGGAGAATAATAGCTAGTCTCAGAGAAAAATTTAATTCAGCTGGAGTTATAAATGTATAATGTAAATTTGGAGAGGAAGAAGGGGAGATGTTTTAAAATTATAATTTAAACTAATAAAAAAGAAAAGACATTGGAAGACAATGTGACAGCCTATGGATAGTACATTATTGTGAACTTTCCAGCGTCTGATGTGAGGGAACTGTTTATAAGGTGAGAGGAGGATTCAGTATGCAAAAGATGTTAGTGTTGCTGTTTTGTTAATGGATGGTAAATAAATTGAAGGTTAGTCTCTAGCTGCATAAATAGCTCAAATTTAGTGGGTGGGTGATAGAATTCTCAGCATAGTACAGTCTGAGGTTATGTGGTACATTTTACCTGTGTTGAAGGTATATAGTGTGCAGGCATAGGATTGTTACATGGATTTGAGTTCAAGGTAGTTTAATACTCTTCTAAGCTACACTGTATTCCAAACCTGTGCCAGACAATATAGCTTCCACAAGATATACCTGCAAACATTTTAATATGTGCATAGGACTTTACAAATATCAAATTCATTGTGTGGGACCTCATGAAAAAGTGTATTGTGCTTCATTAAGCAATCTATGATTCTCAAATATTAGTAAACAGTTTCAAAATTAACCACCTGAACTTTTTGAAAATTGTTATGGCATTAGTCTTCACTGAGACCAACATTATCAAATCAAATTTGGTGATTCTAGATCAAGCAATTTTTGAGATGATATGTACAAAAGTTTGTTTATTTACTTTAGAAACGGAAAAATCTCTGATTTGATTCAAACTGTTAAAGCTCATAAATTCCTTACTCCACTGGCCCCAAACTTTCCAGTCAAGTTTACCTGTGACAAAGAGCTGCACATGAGAAAATGCCGAAAATAGTTTGAGTTTTATAACATTGTGGGAGAAGGGATCAAAACTGAACTTTGTGTATTGTGTTATTAATTGCAACGTTAATTGTGAAAATAAACTCATTTCTCCATAATATGCAAAGTACAAAACTAAAACTAAATTATGGGATGATGTACTGGAACATGAAAAATGCTGTCATCTGACAGAATGTAGCTTTTTAAAAGATTGCACCTTTTTAAAATTTGCTATGTTTCTGTTTCTGTCATGCTTCCAACTAATAGGCATAAAAAGTGAGAATAGCATGAAGTGTGGCCTAGAAAAAAATATCAATGTCTCATCTTTAAATTAAATATAATATTTGAAATTACTGTCACATCTTTTTTTAAGGTGACATCGTTTAAATTAAATGACAAAGGTGGCATGAATATTACAGCTACAGAGTTTAGTAGTACAAACACTCAAGCGAGTGAGTGTTTTCACTCAAGTGAAATAACTTTCACTACTTGGTAATTATTTTTAGGGCTTTCAGTTAGCACTGACCTGCCACAGTCCCCTTACTGGAATAGTATGGAGTCCACAAACTCAGCCAGGCCAATGCCTTCTGAACATCCTTGATACATAGCTCATACTGGACAGTTCTCCAAAGCAGACCAGACTTTGCAGAGAATATATCCACAATGGAATGCAGCACTCCTTGCTTCCCTGGCAATGGTGCATCATGTCACTGGCCCATCATTGGTTCTTGTTATCAAGAAGGTGCACATATGTGCCAAGTGCCATTTTGCTATGTGTTCCATTCTTCTTCTGGAACAGTTTGGATCACACATCTTCCTCAAAAGCAGAGCTGCCAGGCATATTGGAGATAGCACTTAACCTTTCTTGGGATCTATGTGAATAAGAAGGGCCAGGTGTTTTTCATGATGTTTCACTCACCTATTTTATTGTTTCTCTCTTTACTCACCCATTGTAATTTTTTTTTATGTTAGGGACATTGTGCCAATGTTAAGGTACTGAACCACCAGGCATTCCAATGGACTGAGATAACACCAAGTAGCTTCATCCTATAGTGCAAGACATTTTGTATAACACCCAAATTTTACCTATTCTAGTTGACCTTTTTGTGGGTAATTCATCTGTCTGAAATAACTTCATTCCCATAGAAGAAATTAATGACATTATACTGATGTGATATGTCTAGATCACTCTGTGCATGTGGAGGGGATCTTTCAGCCACATCATAGTGAAGTGATGCAAGAAGATAAGATTATTGTACAAATGATGTGGCAATGTGGAGCAGATTGTTTGACTTGGTTCACATCTCTTCAGCATGTGGTTATCCCATTGAAGTATCATGCTAAACTATCTTTACAGACTCGGGTACTAAGTCTGTACCATTATCACTTGCCACAGTCCCTCAGTACTATTTTTTAACTTTGTTTTTATATACACAGAAACACACAATGAAACAAAACATATAAATACATTCGCAAGACAGAAATAGCATATAAATAATGAAATTCAATGTTCACTATTTGCAAAATCTGGGCAGGAAAAACAGCAACAAACCTGAACCCACAGAGGTCATTCAGGGCATGAATTGTTAATGACTAAATAGAGAAAGAAGGGAGAACATAACCTATGAGTATAATGGATTAATACATACTAAACTATGCAATAGTTTCTTGTGTGACCAGATAGAAACACTTTGAAAAATATGAGGCTATAAGACAAAGCCATTTCTTCCATCAATGCAATAATAGAGAGCTCACTAAGCTAGTCTGTATATCAAGGAGGAATTGCAGATTTCCATTTTCTCAAACTAACTCTTTTGGCCACTAAAATAGTTACTACAATCTGTTTCTTAATGTTAACTGGTAATACCAACTCATCTAGTACCCCTAAAATACACAAGCTTGCAGAAGGAAATACAGAAACACTTGAAGTTTTTTTGAGACAGCACTGAATATGGTGTTCCAGAACTCATACATTCTTTGACTGGTGTAGAGGATGTGTGAAAGGCTGGCATGTGGCTGTTTGCATCTCCAGCATTTGCTGAGTGTTGCCGATCTAGCCTTAAACATTCTGGAGTCCAGTACTATCTGTTTAATATCTTGTTCTGGAAGAATCGCATGGATAAAGAACTTGAAGTATCTTTCACATTAAGCCAGCTATCATTCCAGATTTCTGTAATAATAGTAAGGCTAAGTTCTTTTTCCCATGTTTGTTCGAGATTGACATTGAGAGGGTATTGCAAAGCATTAAGCCCTTTATAAGTAATTCCTACAAAGTGACTTTTGTTCTCACATTTCTTAACATTTCTACAGGTGACAAAGTTGAAACAGATCAATTGTCCTGATCCTTGAATAAATCCTTGAGCATAGTCACTGAAAGAAGGAATTGAGAGACAGCACTTGTTGACATAGGGTACACATGTAATAGGAATCAAATCTATCATCTTGTATTATATCTTTAATTGTTGTTAATCCTTTTTCTGGGTATCTTGTTCAGCACTTGAGAGATCTAATAGGATGTCCTTGGGCAGGTGGAAACCCCCACCCCATGCTATTCTATACATTGTCTTCCATTTAGAGGTTCAACGGAGGTAAAATGGGATTAGGAAATGACTACAAGGGGTGTAAGAGTTGATACAATCATGAGCCACAGTATCAATCCCTAGGAAGCAAGACAACAAAATTAAACACTAACATTGTAAACCAAGGAACAAAAACCTATTCATATATATTATTAGTTATTAGTAGAACTGGTTCTACTAATTGTTGTAATGTTTTTTGACTGAAAATGCAGTTTCTGTACAATCTTGTCTAAATTTGTTTCATTTTGAATCAGTCCCACACTAAACTTCATTTCCATACCTTGCATGTGAACGCTCAGAAGTTGTAGTTCAGAGGCCTGACATTGCTACATTTTTTTCTCATTCGAGACAGGCATGAGTTAGACTGTGTGTTCTAAAATTTGAAACCAGTAAAACTGGGCTTAGGGAGAAAAATGAAGGACCATGTGAGCCATAGATTAATGTTGATGACTGCTGATATATACAGCATTGCAGATTAAACTCTCTGGATTCTCAGTGTACTCATTCACCTACACAGATCAAACATATAAACATATGTGCGTGTGTATGTGTATGTGTATATATATATACACATGCGCACACACACACACACAATTTTCTTGGACTATCAGACTATAATTATAATGTTTAATTTCAGTAGTGCACAGCTGTTGAATGAAATTTTGGGATTCTGAAAGTTGTTAAATCATTAAATAAATATTCAGCAATTACAGTGTCGCAATGCCGGTGAGCAATTTATTTTGCAATGTGATATACTAATGAAAAAATACTTTTATATTTTTTTCTGTCAATTGGACACAAAAGGAAAGTGCTTCATATACCGTGCTGCTTCAATTATGATTCAGTTCAATTAAGAGGCTCAACCAAAGTAAAGATAATTCTAACAATTTTGAACTCATAACCTCTCAAGCTAACCATAGCAAAACAGATAGCAGTGTCACAGTCAAGCTCCATAAATATAAAATTTATGACTAAATGTCAAATGTTATGCATAGCTCAGTGAAGCAAATTAAGATAAATGCAGTTCAGTTGTGTTAGCTTTATACTGCAGCTCTGCTGTCACTGTGTTGTATCTGTTTTGTTATGATAAAGAATTATAGCAGTTGTGCAACTTTACCCTCCATATCGAGGCACATATTTATGGACTTTTCAATGTTACTCACCACTGTCTTATATCTCATGAATATACATATGCTGTGGGAAGTTGAAAGTGTAGGTACTAATCCATCATCCACTGTTTGCTTGCAATATCGCTAAAATTATATTTGCAGGATTGTTTTATGTTGTAGCTAATTTCTAAAAATATCTCATGGTCCGGCACATAAATATCTAATATAACGGTAGCTGTACATAGATTGTGCAGTGGAAGCAAATAGGAAAAACAAGGTTTTGTACAAAGTAGTCTTTATGATTCTTGTTACGTTTGAGATCTATTTTGACTTGTCGGCCAAAAGGTATAGTGACCTTTTATTTGTAACTATTCAAATCTATACAAGTAAAATATGGTACTGTAAACAACCACAATGTATGATTCTGAAATCCTTATGCAACTGGGTATCTCTATTGACTGCTCATATGGCTTGGGGCTTTGGCCGGAGCTAAGCCTGCTGGGAAGAGACCTGAATGAATTATCCAGTCGAGACCAGCCTCTTAACCCAAACTCAAACTGAATCCCCTCGAGATCCTTTCATGGGCCTCCTGTCCCAATGCACCCCCACATGGAGCATGTGAAGTTTTTGGAGGGGCTGTGGGGCTGATTATGCTCACTCTAGGCCATGATTGGTCAGTTCATGGAGGCCAGCAGTCCCATCATACTTTTCCTGCCCAAATAGGAGATATGTGTACTTCTCAAGCCAGGGTGCTAGTATTTGGTACCATTTTCTTTTTCCCAATCTGCTCTGTGTTTCTGGTATTATAGATTTGAGTTGCAGGATATCTTGATTTGTTTAGGTGTTGTCTGATCATTGTTTCGGATCTGAAAGGATACTTCCCACAAGGAAGAACTGGCATGTAGGTTGTTTACCTTTCAGGAGGGGGTCTGGATTTGGGGTTTAGACAAACATTTGTCAGGAATGGTCTAGGTATACTTAATTCTGCTTCAGCATGAGGGCGGGGGGAAGGGGAGAGCAAGGAGAGGAGAAGGGAATGGATTAGATAAGCTCTTGAGGTCCCTTTCATCTTTACATTTCTATAATTTCTAGTTGTTATATTAGTCGTGACTTTGGCAGATATTCAGTGTGGTTTGCATATTAGCAAATACCAGTTTTGTGATGCCCTGAACTCAGTTGGTGAGTAAATGGGTATTGGGTAGGAGGAGATTTAGGCAGCTGGTACTAGATGCCTTTATCAATTCTTGAAGGGTAGCCAACCCTCCTGTCACCCCAGGTATTTTTTAGTATTCAATTCAATTGAGGAGTCAATAGGCCTCTACTGGCCCTCTGCATAAAGTTTGAATTTCACTCTGGAACAATTGCCAAGTCTAAGTTAAATCAGCACCCAGGCCCATTAGGTCTGATTGAGGTAAATAAAATTAGTTTTTGCTTTAGTCATTCTCTAATTTGGTCGTATTTGCTTCTTGTCCTCTCTGTGTGTGTTTTCCATCTATGCATTACTTTTTTGCATCCCCCCACTCAGTCATTTTAGTGTCCAAATGTATATTGTCCACCTTGGACATATGGCTTCGAAGGGTGAAGGGAATCTGGGACAGGTTTCTTTTTTTCATCAACAGTAAGGGGTTAAATCAAAAGCAATCCTACCTCCGTGATTCGTTCTCACATGAAATGTAAGTTGAAAGTTATTAGAATTCAGGCTATTTAACAGAAAGCGTAAGGCATGACTTTAAAGTTGAGGCGTTTGCATAAATTGTTATGAAAATAAATTAAACTTGGCCTTCTTTCTTTAGATTATAAAGCATTGTTATTAAGACTTTTTTTTTTTCAAATTGCATTTGTGCGTGAACATGAGTCAAGGGAGATTCGTATTTGATGTAATGCTACAGTCTGCAAAACTGCTCAGTGATGTCAGAAACCAGAGGTCCTTCCTATCATGAATTTGTTTAAAATTAAGGAAATCTGCTTGTCACTAGTCTTTATTTAAGTACCAAGATCCTCTTTTTTTTTTTTTTTTTTTTTTGTGATCATGCAATTCAGATTTCATGACAGACTAAAGCTTGACTAAAATGTGCATCTGCAAATGGTGGTCAGAAACCAGCTGTCTTGCAAGTCTTCTATGGATACTAGTAAACAGAGGTGAATTGGGGAAATAGCATTTCATGCAGAATATGAACCACTTGCTTAAAATGCCCTGGCTTACTTGAACTTAGAAGGTGCTGGTGTTCACAGAGACAGCTCTCAAAACATACTGGATACTTTCAAATAAATTGTCTTTTGAAATTCAAATTTCATGTTATATTAGAGTTGAATGCATAAATAAGTGTTCAAATACAATTAATTCTGTGTTCATTTGGAGGCGTGTAGTTAACACAATTGCTCTTTACCACTACACCCTCATAGTCATTTATTTGGCAATATTTATTGATGTGTTTGTGCTGCTTCTTCTTTTTGGATTTCAGCAGCTACATGGAGAGTCAGAGGCTTTTTGCAAAGCCCTGACTTAACTCGAATAGGCAAGGGGAGCACACAGCAGCCACTCCGCTGGTCCCAACCCCATTTACCCAGCAGAGCAGCAGCAGGTAGCAGCAAATGAATTTGGACTTTTCCCTACTTTTGGGTCCAAGGTCCTACCCCGCTAATGATGGTAAGAGGGTATTTTATGATTTCATTCAAAATCTGTCCAAATACAAATGGTGCTCAATTTTCATGTTTTCTAACTAGATAACATACATATTTCTCTCATCTGTGTTCTCACAATGATTCCCACCATCCCGAAAACCAAAGCAGCACTTTTTCCTGCCTCTTTTTTTTTTTTTTAAACAAAGATAATGTCCGGAATTAAAGTTATCTGATACTTTTTTATTTCTCTCCTTAAGTTTTTTTCCAAAGAAAACATGTAATAGCATCCTTGGTGGCCTGGGTGGCTTAGCAGTTAGCTAGTAATGGGGTGGGAGTTGGGGATCCTGGCCCACCCCTCCAACCCAGGGCTCTAGGAGCATCAGCAGCATTTAGCCTCCGAGGGGCCCTCTGAGATACTCTCCTACCACATAAGTTTGTTAGTCTCTAAGGTGCCACAAGTACTCCTTTTCTTTTTGCGAATACAGACTAACACGGCTGCTACTCTGAAACCTCTCCTACCACTGATTTCCCTACTCCGCTTCTGATTCCCAAGGAGGTAAAAAAAAACAAAAAAACCCAAACCATCAGCCCCAACCAGGCTCAACATACAGTCCTAGTCCCTTAGGGAGGCTTCTCTGTCCTTTTTGTCAAAAACCTTCAGGTTAGGTCTGTCTTCCTCCCCAGCCTCTCCCCTTCTGAGCTACTCCCTTTTCAATACTGTTTAATAGTTGGAGCCCAGTGTGGGGTTTGCATACCCCATCACAAAAGAGCTTTCCTTTTAAAAAGACATTTAGCACACAAAGAAGTTGATCATGCGAATCAAGCTAGCTAGGAGCACAAACAGCATTGTAACTTGCTCTTCCCAAGTCATGCAGCAAACAGCAAAGGTAAAGGGAAGTAAGAAAATTGCCTTCAAAACATGGAATAAGCAAAGAATAAAATACCATGTGCCCAAACTCGTAAGGCCTGGGTGGTAGAAAGTTTGCCAGATCCTCTCATCTGTTAGTTTTTTATAGTGGGCTTTGAATAAAACCAGAGAAAAGGCTCCTACAAAAAAATTAAATAGTTGGAAAAATGCCTGTTGGTTTTGTTTCACATAATATCTTTGTATGCAGACTAATCCATGCATAATTGTAATGCAATGCCTATGTACCCATTTACTTTTATCTCTTAAAACAATATGTCCAATCAACAGCTCACAATCACATAGCATACAATTATGCAAGGACAATATTAGATTAGCAAAAGATTAAGGGCATTATCAATTCATTTTGAAATAATGCACATGATGATGTCTATTTGCCTTGTGGTAATGAATATGCTATTAAAACTGGCAAGGACAGCCATCAACTCCTCCTTACACAAAATACCTATTGAGAATAAATCCAATTCAATTTCCAAACAGCCATAAATGCCTGAGAGGTGCTTATGAGGGGGCGGGAAGGAGAGCTGGCATCTGGACAGTGTGGTGCCTCCATGGCCCCTGAATGACACAGTCATGCTTTGGGGGTGGGAATTAAGGGGCCTCAAGTTCTGCCTGCGGTCAGTCTGTCCCCAGAACAATGCTGGAGTGGTGAGGGGTGCTGCAAATCTCCATCCTAGAAAGTAGCCAACGGTGTTCCCCCTCCCCTATGCCAGTCTGTCTAGTCAACTTCCCTAGTAACTCCCCCAGAGTAAGTGGGTGACTTTTATTATTAGTATGACTGTAGCCTACAGTGATGGTTCCCAAACTTTTACTAAAGGAATCTACCAACTGGATTTTATTTTGTTTTTTTTCCCAACCCACATTACATATATGCACCTTCCACCCTAGTCCTGTAACTCTAATCCTGGTGCAGTGTAGAGGGGAGGCACTGGGACTTTGGTGAGCAATCCCTCCCTGCACTTACCTTGTGATTGGCCTCAGCTCCTCACTTCTGGTGTTGTGACCTGACACACAGGGTCACAGTGCCTCCCAGATTTGGCCCAGACGCTCCTTCATCTGGATGGGGTGGCTGGGCAAAACTTGAGTGGCACTGTGACCCCATGTGCTAGGTTTCAGTGCCCAGAATGTGGATTTGGGCCCAGCCACATGTGATAGGAGCTACCACTGCAGGGTGAGTCTAGGACAGGCTTGCTTTTCAAAGCACCAGCCTGTGAGAAATGTCTGTCTGTCTAGGTCAGGCCCCAAAGATGGGTTAACCAGGCCCTGGAAAGGGAAACTCTCTTCCAGAAACTTCCTGTGACCCACTGGTGGATGGGGACCCATTGTCTGGGAAACATTTGGCCTATAAAATCCTATCAAATTCCAAGGTGATCTGACTAATTGCCAGCAATGCAGGATTGTTCAAATTCATTGTCCTATCCAGTTTTAAATAATTAAAGTGTGTTGTCTTTAAGAACGGTGAGAAGAATTTAATGTGCCTCTTCAGAACGTTTTAGTGATAGGACAACACTGATTGGATTAGGTCCAGTATTAATCATTTCTGCAAATGTGTGGTTAAGATTAGGAACCTCTCTATAAACTTTAATGCAGAGAGCTATGGGAAGAATAAATAGTGCTTCTTTCCCCCCACCCCCTCAATTTCTAGTTTTACACTTGTGGATCAGTGAATATATGATGATTACAAAAAGTTCTAGAGGACTAGTACTATGGTACTTGCTCAGGCAATAGTGATGCAGTATTGTTTGTGTTCTGTTTCTTAGTGGCTAGAGCTCTGGGTGGGAACTCGGGAGTCTTGGGTTCTATTTTACTACCTCCTTGCTGGGTGACCTTGAGCAAGTCATGTCACCTTTCTGTGCCTCAGTTTCCCCAACAATAAAATGGGGATAATGCTACTTGCTTTCCTTTTGTAAAGTGTGTTGATATCTATTGATGAAAAGCCCTACATAAATGGTAGGTGGCATATTATTTTGGCACTGCAGGTGAGGGCGATTACTTGACCTAGTAGTCTACAATCACCATATAAACAGAAAAGAAGACAAAGGAATACGGTATAAATATTTTTTTAAAAAAAACAACAAGCCTCTGTATTTGTAGTGTTGTTTTTTTATGTGTAAGGCCAAAACCAGAATTTGTAAGGTTTTTCCCTTAAAAACTTAAGAAATCTTTAAAAGGAAAAAAAGAAATAAAATTGAACAAGAAATCTCCAGATGGACTTTAAATATGCTAAATTGCAGTCTGCTTTGAGCCCACCAGGCACTAATGTTATTATTCTAATAACATCTTGAAATGAAAAAGATTGTCTTATTTTTTTTAAAGCTGTTAACTTTCATGGTGCTTAAACTGAACATGTTTTTATATACAAAGATGCATAACATCTTAAGTTCAGCAACTGCTGAAACATCCAAGTTTAAAGAAACAAACCATGAATTAATGAAATCACTATGAGCTCTTTCCTTTATCTTCTTACTATAATATTATAGAGTGGGTGTTTACAGTCTATCTGAAATAAAATCAACATATGCAAGTTAATATGCTGATATAACAAGTAGTTTCCATACAGAATAGTAAGTTAAATTGAGTGACTGTTAAGGTTGTAGTCAGAGTTTGCCTTCAAAAGTCAGAAATGGTAAAGATAAAGTTGCACACAAAATCTTAAGACTGACTCAGAGTGTATAAACATTCTCACTGGTTTTGATCACACGATTAACTAAATACAATTTCTCAAATAACTCGATAGAAAATCAGATTTTTTTACACACTTGAATAGCTCCTTGCATTTTTTTAAATTATTTTTTTTATTTACAATATTATTGTTCTCATACAATTCCTTTTCCAAGTCTTATTTCTAGAACTTTGCAAAACAATTTCACCTTTGAAATTTGAACATCTTGATCTAAATCTGTCAGTTTACTTTTATAGGGGAAAAACAGGTGCAAAATCAGTGATTTTAGAGACATATGTTAGATGGAACAGTAAAGCTTAGATGCTAAATGTGTTTGAGTGTTGAAATAGTTCATGTGTGTTTAACTTGTGCTAATCTGAATATGAGTTTGGCTCTCTGCAGTGTTTACAAAGAATACTTGAGATTTTTTAGTTTCTAGCATATTCTGACTGCAAAAGTGGAGGCAGGATAACCTGCCAGTTTTGTATACTACAGAAAACACAGTGATACTTAGAAGTAGGGTTACTCATTTCTCCAGTGCACCAAAATATGTCTTCTCTCATTGGTCTTACATACTATACATAATTTTAGAGAACTCTTTGTGCTATATTTACCACCAATTTTTATTTTTCTGTTTTCATAAACTGACTTGGTATTTTTGTATTCTTTTTATGGTATAAGATGAATGTCCCATTGCTATTTACTGGCTTTATCATTTTGCACAAGTGACTTCTCTCCAAGCCTATTCTAAATGATGCGTTCAGCTACACTCATTTGGTTTTTTTTTTTCCATCCATCTTTATAGCCAAACTAGCTGCTTGATGTTTGTTAGTGTTCTCTGTCATCACTGCATTCAATTTGTCACAGTAGAGTTTCCCATCTGATGGCCAAACTAAAACTGTGCCTCTAAGCCAACATAAATGTATTAGGCAATAGGAAGACAGACTCAACAACATTCTGTGTATTAATACTACTATTGCAGTAGTGAACAATTTCTTTCCTGAGGATAATGTCACTATGGTGCACTGGGGGTTGTGCAGGTTATTCTTTATTTCACTGTATATCTTTTTGTGTAGGAGAACAACTTTCTGATATTTTACACATTTAAACCAGATGATCTCCTGATGAAATTCAAGTATGATGAATGTAATAAAAAAGAATTCATAATTTGGAAGGACAAACCAGTCATATTCTTTCAATGTGTTTTCCCACCTAATGTATTTTGTTTAATGATATTTATTTGTATAGTGCCATATCATGTACGCATGATTATATGTTAGGTCAATTGCAAGATGTGCCAAACTACAATTAAGGTCTTTGTTATGCCTTGGCTTTTAAAACTGTATCAAAGCATCTAAGAATAGTGATAGAATGAAATTATTAAATATAATATGCAAAATTCTAGAAAAGGTTAAACGTTATAACTGAGCATTCAAAAAGACACCTGTGTTCTGGGAATAATAGGAAGATAAAGGTAAAATTTTGGACATCAATTTCTGAAATTATGGGGTTGAGACATACTGCTGATCATTGGGATCAGTTCAGAGCATTCTTCTTCATACTCACAGGATATTTTTTACATACTGGGTGTTAAACAATTGATTTGCCACATCATATTCTGAGGGGGCAAATGTGTATCTCCAGTCTGTGGCTATACCTTTTCTCTTCCTTCATTCATATGATATATTTAGAATCTCATTGTTGAAGAGTAAAATATCTTTAGCTACTGTAGGTCTGGAAATAAATGTATCTATACCAATAAAAAGTCCAATTTCTTAAACAGTTTCACCTTAGAAATAACAAATTATTTTGGTAAGGAACAAATTAAGACAATCAGTGGGCCATATCTTGATTATTGAGAAAAATTCTCCTGCTTTGGAATTACTTCAGCAGGAATTAACCTGAGTAACAACTGAGTGGTGTTTATCTCTGTGCAGAGGGCCAACATTAGGCCAATGCACCACTAAAGTCCCACTTCAGCACAGTTTTAAATGCTTATCTGGCACATAAGTGCTCCATCGACCTTGTGCTGGTACTTTTCATAAGGAAGGATCATTGCATCAAACCTGCCCCTTCCTTTAATCCTGAAAGTATTATCTTTTCTATGGAGTTAAAGGTGTGCCTAACACTTAACCACTGGAGAAAATGTAATAATTCCTGCACCTAAGCAGCTTACAAATTAAGGACCAGATTGTGCCTTGCATTTCAGGTAGTTCCATTAATTCCAATCAAACTACTGGTGGGCGAAGGTAGTACTTATTGTGACTAAGGTGGCAGGATCTCAGATAATGACTGCACCTGTAAGTGCAGGTGGAGGGGGCATTGTCCAGCTTGCCAGGGGAGAAGGAATAGCATTATATGGGTACGGGGACTTAAAGCTGCTGCAAAAGGGAGAGTGGGTCAGCATGGCATCACTGACTCATCCCCAGGGACCAGAATGGCTGGGGAATTCAAAAGGGGTAAGCCTGCCAGGAGAACCCCCTTTTTCCTGGACAAGGAGGAGGAGCACCCACCTTCCCTCCCCTTGAGGTGTCAAAAATACCAAGTTTGATCAGGACCTGCTGTGGGCATCTGCTAGCCGCTCCTTTCTAGGGGGCTGGGAAGGAATTTCCCCCTCACCACCAGATTCACCTCGATTGTGTGTGTGGGTGTGCGTGCTTGCAGAGGGCGGGATCTCCTCCCCACAGTGGGTTCAGGGAGGGCTTTGTAATGGTGAGTAGGGAAGGGTGTTAAGCTATAATGCTGCAACTCATTATGTGAGTGAGGGGCAGATGTTTCGTGCAGGTACTCCATAGGGAAGGGATACAGTGACTGGATAAATGGCTTGATTAAAGGAGTGGAACAGAGTGGGAAATTTGGGGCTCCTGTGACTGGTATGGCAGGGAGCCAACTCCCCTTTCTTATAGCCCATCTTAACCCTTGCAGGGGGATAGTAAGGTCCCAACAATGGGTTGGCTGGGGGACCTCGATGGAAAAAGAGATGGGGGCTGGTGGAAGCAGTAAATATTGAATGAACATGTACTGTTCACTTTTATCTGCTGGGTAGTCCCAGACATCTAATAATACAGTTGCAGCCTGATTAAAACCATATCTAATGTCTCCTGCCCTTCTTTCAGTATAGCCGGACAAAGAGCAACAAAATGACAAGACCATGGGTAGCAGTGAGGCAAGTGGAGTGGAAAAGGCAGGGTAGGGAATGGGAGAAGAAAACTAATTTTGGTGAGACATAAGATTTTTGCAAAAACAGTAGGCTCTAATTAATGGTACATTATATCTGTCTAATTTTTATCTGAATTCACAAACTCTGCATATACTCTCATATAATTTATGATCACAAAGGCCTTCACAGAGCTCCTAGAATTTCAAAATTTTGCATCTCTAAGTTCACATTTTTGCATCCAACAAATATAAATGACAGATAAATATTACTCCTTGAAATACAGTGTGTAAACCAAGTCTGATGTTTTAGATCAAGGTGTTCTCAAGATGTTGTGGCAAACCAAAAAGACAGAAGAGGTTTCAAACAGGTTAAATAAATAAAAAACACCATATATGTGAAAAGTTGTGTTCTATTTTTATATACATTGACTGATTTTTTTTGAAGCACAGCCACCAGAGAGAAATAGTGAGCTACAATAGATCTCTTTGTATGTAAGGTACTTTTTTAAATGGATCAAAAGAAATTTTTCCTTGGATGTGGGGCTACTGCCAAGAATGCTGTGAAAAAACAAAATGATAGTCAACAAAAGGTATTTTCTATTATGAGAGTACCCGCTAAGAAAAATGTACTCTGGTAAGGACTGTTCTGCACAATTTAGAGTAAATTGGAAGGCGCATAAACAAAATTTCCCCATAGTTTCCTGGGTGGGAGGAGGGGGAATTCACCTACTTTACCTTTTCTAGATTCATCACAGTGAAGGAAACAGTCTGAATCATTAATATTTCAAGAGGTTTATCTTTTCATGGATTATTCTAACACTTTCCCTTTAATTTATAAAAATAAGAAGTAATCTTCTATACAGATTTCTTCTTTCACTGTTTAAGTGTTCATCTCTCTTGTGTTACAGGGAGAAAATGATATTACTTGCAATTTTCCAAGTATTTGGAAGGAACTTATTTTCAAATATTTATATAAATATAAAATATAATTATTGGTAATTTTCCAAGTCCATAAGTTTTCCATTACTGGCTTGGGGTCTTAAAAGGGTTATTTAAAATTTTATTTTTAGTGTGATCAGAAATGCAGCTTGCAAAGACCTCCAACATACTCTACTCCTTTGTTCCATTTAGATCATTAAGTCACAGCTGAAATATTTACTACATTTGACCCAATTCATTTATGACAGAATAAGTTTGATATTTTAATAAATACAGAAATTCCTTTATTTGAAAGACATGCAAGTTCACATCAAAATCTAGGAAAATCGGAACTGGAGTGGGAAATTCCTGCATAGTGGACATTTCCAGATTTCAAATATTTGGAGCATTACATGTACTGCAAGACAAGGATGTTCAAAATCACCTATGGGAGATAGGCAACAAAACTCATATTTCCATTCAATGGGAAGTGGGTGTCTAACTCCCTTATGGTCCTTGAAAATGCTAGTCTAAAAGGTATGCAATCATAAATCTGATTGCACATTCTTCTTTAGGATCTGGTATAAGTGATGTAAAAAACCTAGCTAGATATTAACATTCCATTACAAGCTAGATTCACTAGTAGTGCAGGAAAAAACCGCTTTTGATTTAAACTGAACCAGTCTAATAGAGGAGATGAGAGAATATATAGGGGACATCATCATGTAATTTTTGGTGTAATTTTAGAATTAACTGGACTTTTAAAAAAAAGACAGAATGATCTTATATTCCATCTTTCAAATTTACAAACAAATAATTCCCAATAGATCAAAAATAGTTTTGTATAAAGGTATTTGTATTGCACATTTATTATATAATAAAGTCATCACGGAGCTGTCAATTCAATGATTTTCATAGTGTTTTCCCCCTCTCTCCATAACAAAGATTAACAAAAGCTGTTTGACCCATTCAGAAATGTCAGGAGGAGGGTGCTTTGCTCATATTTGTTTCTTACTGACCAACGCTGTTGAACTGAAGACATATTTATATGCTACAATAGTTTTTTTAATCCTTCCCTTTAAATGTGAAAACATGTCTTACCAATAGCTTAACTCTGGTATGGTTTGCTGTGCTAGTAGGAGCCTACAGAGTGCAGTGTATAAGGTCTGCAGGAATATTGTAGTATGCAAGTAGCAAATAAGCCAATCTTTTCTCTTGTGAGTCTGTGTCAGACTGTGAAAGGAGATTATATGGAGCACTAACAAACATCTCTGACTGCTATTTTTATTAACTGATTTAAGTTCAATGTGTTATTACAGATAGTTAGCTGCCCCAAGCAGGAAAAATTTGTAAAGGATTGTGACAGGCTAAAATCAGATATATGCAGAAAAAAAAACACACATCAAAGAATCAAAGACTCTGTTCCCTACAGAAGCAGCATGGAACCCAAAGGTTTCAATCCACAGATTAGATTAAGTGGAGAGACTGTATCACCTCTCGGAACCCTTTGGAATGGCAAATTATTTTCAATATAAGGAAAGAAGCTTGCTCAATACCTAAAATAAGAAGATGGTGTTTTCCTTTATTCTTCTTAGTGACTAGTTTTTAATATTTTATGAAACTTCCCTTGTACTTCCTTTAATTCAGGAGAAAGGCTGGTGTTACATAAATTGTGAACAGAGATATTTGGGTAAAAGAAAAGTACTAAAGCTCAGGATCCTAAGTGAGGTGGAGGTGGGTCAGGAGGGAAGCAGACACATAGCATATCCAATGTTAGGTCAGAATAGAAACTTGATTCAAGTATGATCCACAGGAGGATATTCCTTGTCTAGCTTATGACTGCCTAGAAATCACTGCCCATACACTTGCAGAAACAGGAGGCAGCATGCAGGAAGCTCACAGAGGGATCAGTCCTGAAAAGAGAGAGACCACAAACTGTATACGTGAATACACTGAACAAGATGAGCTTTTTTTTTATCATTTGTTGCTGATTCTTGCTATTTTTAGCAAGTTTCACAATAATTGTGTTTTTTCTTTATAGCTCAGGTTCCTGGATTCATGTGATTCCATGAGAATCTCTGCTTTTATTTAAAAACAAAAAAAGAAGTTTCTTGACCTTATTGCTGTCGAGAAAACATTGAAAAATGAGAGTCCTAAAAGTTACACTCAGGCTAAAAAATTTTTTTTTTTAAATTTCATGATTTTAGGGGAGCCCGACTCATGATATTTTAATACCTATGGTTGGCAATACTGTATACCTGCACACTGTAGATTGTAAAACTGTTGGTATGAAATTCACAGGGGCCCAGACTCCCCAAACATATAACTGGAATAAGTGTATATAATTCCCATTAAAGACTTTGTGCCTAGTTCAAGGAAAAGGAGTACTTGTGGCACCTTAGAGACTAACAAATTTATTAGAGCATAAGCTTTCGTGAGCTACAGCTCACTTCATCGGATGCATTTGGTGGAAAAAGCAGAGGAGAGATTTATATACACACACACACAAAGAACATGAAACAATGGGTTTATCATACACACTGTAAGGAGAGTGATCACTTAAGATAAGCCATCACCAGCAGCGGGGGGGGGGGGGGGAAGGAGGAAAACCTTTCATGGTGACAAGCAAGGTAGGCTAATTCCAGCAGTTAACAAGAATATCAGAGGAACAGTGGGGTGTGGGATGGGAGGGAGAAATACCATGGGGAAATAGTTTTACTTTGTGTATGACTCATCCATTCCCAGTCTCTATTCAAGCCTAAGTTAATTGTATCCAGTTTGCAAATTAATTCCAATTCAGCAGTCTCTCGCTGGAGTCTGTTTTTGAAGCTTTTTTGTTGAAGTATAGCCACTCTTAGGTCTGTGATCGAGTGACCAGAGAGATTGAAGTGTTCTCCAACTGGTTTTTGAATGTTATAATTCTTGACGTCTGATTTGTGTCCATTCATTCTTTTACGTAGAGACTGTCCAGTTTGGCCAATGTACATGGCAGAGGGGCATTGCTGGCACATGATGGCATATATCACATTGGTAGATGCGCAGGTGAACGAGCCTCTGATAGTGTGGCTGATGTGATTAGGCCCTATGATGGTATCCCCTGAATAGATATGTGGACAGAGTTGGCAACAGGCTTTGTTGCAAGGATAGGTTCCTGGGTTAGTGGTTCTGTTGTGTGGTGTGTAGTTGCTGGTGAGTATTTGCTTCAGATTGGGGGGCTGTCTGTAAGCAAGGACTGGTCTGTCTCCCAAGATCTGTGAGAGTGATGGGTCGTCCTTCAGGATAGGTTGTAGATCCTTGATGATGCGTTGGAGAGGTTTTAGTTGGGGGCTGAAGGTGATGGCTAGTGGCGTTCTGTTGTTTTCTTTGTTGGGCCTGTCCTGTAGTAGATGACTTCTGGGTACTCTTCTGGCTCTATCAATCTGTTTCTTCACTTCAGCAGGTGGGTATTGTAGTTGTAGGAATGCATGATAGAGATCTTGTAGGTGTTTGTCTCTGTCTGAGGGGTTGGAGCAAATGCGGTTATATTGTAGCGCTTGGCTGTAGACAATGGATCGAGTGGTATGATCTGGATGAAAGCTAGAGGAATGTAGGTAGGAATAGCGGTCAGTAGGTTTCCGATATAGGGTGGTGTTTATGTGACCATCGCTTATTAGCACCGTAGTGTCCAGGAAGTGGATCTCTTGTGTGGAAAGGTCCAGGCTGAGGTTGATGGTGGGATGGAAATTGTTGAAATCATGGTGGAATTCCTCAAGAGCTTCTTTTCCATGGGTCCAGATGATGAAGATGTCATCAATGTAGCGCAAGTAGAGTAGGGGCATTAGGGGACGAGAGCTGAGGAAGCGTTGTTCTAAGTCAGCCATAAAAATGTTGGTATACTGTGGGGCCATGCGGGTACCCATCGCAGTGCCGCTGATTTGGAGGTATACATTGTCACCAAATGTGAAATAGTTATGGGTCAGGACAAAGTCACATGAGTCATTACACAAAGTAAAACTATTTCCCCATGGTATTTCTCCCTCCCACCCCACCCCCCACTGTTCCTCTGATATTCTTGGCACCTTAGAGACTAACAAATTTATTAGAGCATAAGCTTTCGTGAGCTACAGCTCACTGCATCCGATGAAGTGAGCTGTAGCTCACGAAAGCTTATGCTCTAATAAATTTGTTAGTCTCTAAGGTGCCACAAGTACTCCTTTTCTTTTTGCGAATACAGACTAACACGGCTGCTACTCTGAAATCTGATATTCTTGTTAACTGCTGGAATTAGCCTACCTTGCTTGTCACCATGAAAGGTTTTCCTCCTTCGCCCCCCCTGCTGCTGGTGATGGCTTATCTTAAGTGATCACTCTCCTTACAGTGTGTATGATAAATCCATTGTTTCATGTTCTCTGTGTGTGTGTGTATATAAATCTCTCCTCTGCTTTTTTCACCACATGCATCCGATGAAGTGAGCTGTAGCTCATTAAAGCTTATGCTCAAATAAATTTGTTAGTCTCTAAGGTGCCACAAGTACTCCTTTTCTTTTTGTGAATACAGACTAACACGGCTGCTACTCTGAAACCTGTGCCTAGTTCAGTAACAGTGTAAACTGAGCATAAAATGAATGTAAATGGCAAGTTCATATAACTTTCATCTAGTTGACATTCTGCTGGGTTTGCAAAATGGACATAATCTGTATGTTAAAATGGATATAACTTATGTGTGAGGGAGGAGGCAGATAGGAAGAAAAGCAACTTACAGGAGAGTGTAAATTAAAATAGCGGGAGATCAGATTTAATTTCCAACACTCCAAGAGCCAAAGTCAATCCTGGCATAAAGCATGGGTAGCTCCAGTTGATTTAAATGGAAGTTGCATCCATTTATGCCTGAATGGATTTTTTCCATTACAGAATACCAAATTGATGTAATTTACACTCAGGCTTCATCGCCACTGAATGACAGATTTATTTGTGTTATGTTATTTTTGCCACTTACACTTGGTTTCTAACCATCTTACACCACCATCTTTGTCACTACTGACTCTGACCAATGTTCAAGTAGCTGACAATTCTATATAAAATACCGATTTTTCTGATGAGAAGACACTTGGTGCATCAATAAAACTTCCATGTTTGTAACTGATCCCTGGATTTGCCACAGCAAAGTGATGTGGATTTTTCCCTGCTCCCTGTGCATTCATTTAATTCAAATTCACACCTGTATACAATTTACTAAATAAAAGGAATAGTAGGAGACATCTCATCGAATCCAAAGAGACATAATTCACTTGAGGCTACACTATGCAAGCAGAATGAGTTACTCATCTTGCTTCAGTGAAGATATCACATGGGAGCACCATTTTTCTCAACACTATATAGTGTGGGAAAAATTTAGACGTAATGTTTGCATCTCCAATAGCAGACACATTCTGTTAATTTGGCCTTGAACAATCTTCCTCTGGAGTCCAAAAATCATTCAACCTATGTTCTGCATGAAGTGAAGGTGGGGAGAGATGATGTCAATATCACAGTTTCCCATTTAGCCTGTTTTCTTTTTGTTTTTTCCTTCAGCCAAAGGTCTCTTCCAGCTTCCATTTCTGTTTTAACTTGGGGCACATTGATTAGTTTTATAAAACATTCCATTGTATGGAAACATTCTATAACAGTGTCCAGAACAGTGCAGGAATGGGCATAGAAGGTGCTAACAGCTAGGGATCAGGTATGGGTATATGTCAATGTTAATGGAATATGACACATGTTAAAGGGGAAACTATCACCTGTTTTTTCTTCTATTCAGTCAAAGTACAGCTCATTTGCAGAATTAATCCATATCCTTTATCTAATACTAAGAAGGGCTAATAGTTTGAAAATAGAAGAGTTAGAAGAAAATAGATTTCTCTTCAGAATTAACTTGCACAAAATTTCAGATTATACTGACTACAAATATGTCTCCTGTTGCTCTTAATAAGGACAACTTTACTAGGATGATATGTGCAGCAGTGTACAATGCACTCCATTTTATAAACAATTCCAGCTGCTATTGATAGATCTTTTCATAAAAATGATGGTGTGACAAATAAAATTTAAATCAGCTGGTATAAAAATGAAATGCAAGAATACAAAATTGTAACATTGATATAACAAAATATTAACCCAAATCTATGAAAGTGTTGTTTAACTAGATATTTTAGAGCAATTTCTAATTGTCTGTCTTCCATTTTCATGTACAGTTTCATAGTAAGTACAATTATTTGTTGTCATTGCTTCTAATGAACATGATGTCAGGTCATGTCCCTACGGTGATAATTGGATGATGAAAGCACGAGTTGGGTGCCAATGTGACCACACAAACTTTCCTTACTGAGCTGTAGTTCATGCTCTTCCATCTTTATGAACTGTCTTCTTATTTTCAAGTGAGGAATTGGTCAAATACAGCACTATGTGTTGAACTCAGTCAGACTAGATGAGGCTTCTTTTGATTCAATGTCAATAACTTGCTTTTTTGGTCAAGTTCCATCACTTTCTACTAATAAATATTTCACTATCCCTATGTTACAGTGAGTAATTCCCTGGGCAGCAGAATATTGGTGAAGTTTAAATGAAAGGGTTGTACAACACTGTGAAGTTCCAGTGACAAAACATCATGTCAGCAGCAGCTTCAGATTCACATTGGAAAAATGGCAGCAGAATGTGGTCTTAAAGCATAAAAGAGGGTGGGGTTTTTTGTTTTGTTTTTGGAGGGTGGGATGTAATCAAATAAAGACATATATTAAAATGCACCAAAATTGGTCCACTACCCTAATCTTGTTTAATGAAACAATCATTTGGAAAAGTCCACTTTAAAAAATGAAATTGCACTTAAAAATCTGCCATGGCTAACACATTGGTAAATTTCACAGCATTACAAAGGAAGCTTGCCCAGCCAGCCTACAGCTCTTTGTGAAGAATAACAAGTAGCAGCCTCAGGCTTACTGTTGTTGAACTCAGCTCTACCTCATTTCTAGAATGCCTCGTTATAAAATTGAACTAGCCTGTACAACAGAATAGGTACGAGCAGAGGACTACCTGGTATCCAGCCTCCAGCTATTGCTAATGTATGATGCTTCAGAGGAAGGCAAAAATCCCATAATACATCTATACACCTAGCCAATGTGCAGAGGCAAACGTAAGGTAAAATGCCTTCCTGGCCCCTGCAGTGATGGGCTTATGTCCTGTATCGTGAGATTAAATTTAAACTTCTCTTAACTTCACATATTATTATTATTATTATTATTATTATTATTAATGGTCAATTATTCAGCCCATGTTAAAGTTCATCTGCAGTATTTTATTCTGTCCTTCTGTTGCACTGTATGAAGAATTATTGCCTTGTCTGAGTTATATATTTATTAACTATAAATCTCAGTGGGTGACCCACTGGTTTTCTTGTTATGAGAGGAGCTTCTGGGAGAATCTTGTTAAATATTCACTCACTGAGTTAAAAGGGTGGGTGTTTAGAGTTCTGCTAGAGTGACACCAAAACTAGATAGTATTAAATCACTTCTGCTAGAGTTCATGCATCATAAAAATAATCTATAGTCTATTCGTCCCTATAGAAAGGGTGTACTACATATCAGACATTTGGAGAAAAAGAATTCCTGGTGCGGGGAGACTCCCAGGCTTCATTCACCCTGTCCACAATATACAAGGATTTCATTCTGCTGTCTATTTCAAGTTACACTAGTAATTGAATAAAAGGCCTTATCTTTAATAAATTTAATTTTTCTGGATCAAGTAAACTCTAGCAACTGCACTTCTTAGCAGTTTGTTTGTCATGGGGTTATTGCCTTATGGTTACGGTGAAACCTTTTCTATTAAATAATTACAGACACAAGATTCCACAGTCCCTTATCTTTCCTCTCTGCCTTGCAACCCTGGGATATGGAGTTTATTGCAGGATAGGAGAAAAATGTTTGCAGAAGCCCCTTGTTAAAATATTGGTGGCACATCCCTAACAGCATGAAGGAGGAGGACTTTCAGGTTTCACTCTAACCTTCCTAGTTTTGAATAGCTTAATCAAGTCCCTTCTAACTCTTTTCCTTCTCTCATAAATGCTTCGCTACAGCCATATATACCACTTTGTGCTGTGATCCTTTTTTTTTGTTGAAGATTCAAAGCACCGATTTTAATTTCTCTAACAAAATCTGTCCCTTTTATTAAACAAAGTAGAGGCTTCCACAGAATTACAGAGAAAAAATTGCTCTCATTGGATTCCAGACAGATCGGAAGCTGCTCTTCTAGACATAAGTCTCCAGACAAATCCATATTCCAATTAGGATTCAGGGCCAAGCAGTTTAGAATAAAAAACTTGCCCTGTGTTTAACCATAGACACTAACAGCCAATGGGAACACAGCAGGCACATGGAGTTATAATTAAGGCATGTGGCATATTATAGAACCCATTTATGCCTGTTTGTTGCTTTATTATACAACTGATATCCACTCTACAGCTCTAGCTGTGCAAGAACAGGTCAGGTCATAGTTTCAAAGACACACTTTTATGGAAAACTTAACTGCTGCAGGTAGTGGGGTTAGTGGTTTAGTATGTAGTGCACTTCCTTTTAAGACAAGTACTGAATTGGTGCCACTCAGCATGCTATTAGTAGGAGTTATGCTGTTTGAGTCTTTCAAATGAGATATAAAACCAGTATCCTAACCTCGTGTGATTATTAAAGGAGCCCATAAGAGTAGTTACATTAACTACAGTTTTGTCATCAAATTCTAACTCAAGTCATATATTTTGTTTATATAAATGTCCCCTACAATATGAAACAGTATATTTCTTCATTTTACGCCCTAAATCTTTGGCTCATGGTGCTGTATGCTGTTCAACAGCTGCTGTGTTTTAGCCCAAAACTGGCTGAATTTTCTGGGCGGAAGTGAGAGCCCCCTGCTTTTTTGCCCAGCCAAGGAGTCCTTGTGTCAGCCCCTCTGCTGTGGGGTTGGCCATTAAATCGAATGTGTGAATGTGAAAAGTGACCATAACCTATACCTTGTAACTAGCAATGGGAACCTTCATCTACCTATCTATTGGAACGGTTTGTTAATGTTTCAGAAATATTGCTTGTATGACTTACGAAATATGGGTTATTTTGTTAATATTGATAAATCAGATAAGCTTAACTTTGTTATCCAAACAGGAAATGTACTGGGGTCTGGTCCATAAAAGACCTCCTAAAAACTAAGTGACATGTTTCAAATGATGGGGTTTACACTACAGGACATCAGTTGTTGCTAGTGTCTTAGATTTGGTTTCCAAAATCACTTGGTAACTCAGGAAGTAGACAGTTCTGTTATTTTGTATTCCCTGTTCAGAACGTGTGTGTGTATGTGAATTTCCTCCAGATGGTAGCCACCAAGTCATGCACTCTGAATATATTGTAAACTATTCACTTTTCTGTAAGCTGAAGACTTCCATCCAGTTTTTTTTCCAATTCCCTTCTTCTGATCAATGCCCAAAAGAAAATCCCGGTGGCTGTGCTAGCCTTAGCTAGTCTCTTTCAGGGCAGACAGCCAAAAAAAAGGCATTAGTCACAAAGATATTCAAAGGAAGGTATTAGAAGTATGCTCTACTAAAAAGTATATCTCATCTGATATGTTCATAATTCACTGTATTCCAAAACTCTAATTCAACATTGGATATATGAGTAATTTCTAAAGTTCTCAGACTCAAAAAAAAGTCCCCCCTCCCCTTCATTATATTGTTTTGGTAGTGTGTTGATTTTTTTTTCCAGCTTGCTGCTGCTTCTAACATCACAGCTTTGGAAGGTTTCTGCAGCTGGTTCCTAAAAAGAAACCTATCCGAAATTCACATTTTGCCATCAGCTCAGAGCAATTTTTTTGTCATTTCAGCTGTCTACAGAGTTTATACAAAAGACCAAACTTTCCCATGCGAGTTGGATGCAAAATTCTATTATATTGTTTTTGGAGCTAACACAACTAGAATGATAAGCCTTCCAATTTAAACAAATGTAGACTGTTGGTCAAGAGACAGGAAGACTTAGTGAACTTAATGATTAGAAGGCTTAATGAACCATTTTGTTTTTCACTCTGCTCTTGGGAGTAGTCAGTACAGGGATCTTGAATATCTTGAGTCTCACAAGGAAGGGGGATAACTTCTGATGAAGTGAGCTGTAGCTCATGAAAGCTTATGCTCAAATAAATTTGTTAGTCTCTAAGGTGCCACAAGTACTCCTTTTCTTTTTGCAAATACAGACTAACACAGCTGCTACTCTGAAACCTGTCTTTATACTTAGTTATTAATTTTTAATTGTTACCCATCTGTTTCTCACCTTCAGCATTGAAAACTGCTTTTTTAACACCCAATTAATTTCCTATTTCTGTTGCCTTATATATCTGAAGTATATGAAACATTTTAGTCCTATTTAAAAAAAAACAACCTCACAATCAGGCATATTAATAAACATTTTGAAGACTGTTTTGATCAAAAGACAATGTTGAATTTTCTACAAAGAGAGTGTAAATTACACTTAACTAGTCCAGTTATATTTGAGACCAATTATAATTTATGGAATATTAATTTTAGTACAGTTCATAATTAGCTAGAAAAAACTTGGAAATGATTATTAAACATAGTGTAGACATTAACAGTGATTTATCTTCTGTCAGTAATTTTAGACCAAAGTCTTGCTTGAATTGAAACATTGTTTTATTAAGACAAGAACACAGTTTTAAGTACAACTTTTGCAGTCACTGTGTTGGTATTTTGGGAGAAAAGCTCAGAGCTACCAATGATCGGTATGTATAGGTCATACACTTTGAAAGTGCTAAAAAGGTATCATTGCAGGATGAAGTAAAACCTTAAATTGGACTCATGGTCAATATTTCAAACAAAGAAAATAAAATTTAACAGTTGTGAATATTGTTTCATAAGGGTTCTGAGATTCTCATATTTCCTCTTAAAACACCTTATGTTGAAATAGTAGAGCTTAATTCTACAATGATCTGGAAGGTGTAGTGCCTGCTGCCAGCTGTCTGTCTATCATAGGTACTCATACGGCCCTGTAATGGGGTACACTCACTGCTGTGGCACCTCCATCTAACTACATATGGGGATTAGCTCTCTCCTGATCTGGCGCCCCTTCCTTTGGTTGCATGGCCCTCTTTCTCTAGACTCAGGGGAGTCCCTCTTCATGATATGATGAAAACCCCTAGTTCTAGAACCTATGCTTCCAGGTGTAGCCTGTAAGGTTAGTTGGCCTATTTTACTGTCTCAGGCTATATGTGGGGTAGACACTCCATCATAGGCCCATTACCATAGTATCTGAGTGTCTCTCAATCTTTAATGCGTCCATTAATGTAATTAAACCCAGCACATGAGAAATGCAGTAGCAAAACAATCAAACTCAACAAATAAATGAAAGTTAACATAATTGGCAAAGTTTCTATTGTATCAGGAAATACTCACTCTAATTATACATATATATATTTTAAAATCCCATGAATAAAGTATACAAAGCATGGAAAGAACTGTCCTTTGAGTCAGAAATTAACAAATAAATCAAAAGCACCATTAAAAAATAATGGAGATTCTTGATGTAGAAACTGAACACATTTCTGAACACATTAATACAAGATAACCTTTTAAGTGTCACACCAAAAATACAGTGTAAAATAAAATAGTTGGTATGAAATGGTAAATCAATGTTAAAATATAAATTTTGACTTACAAATTTCTGAACTATGTACAACTAATATTTTGTTCCTTGTCTAAATTTAGACTTATGTTTAATTTATATTATGGTAGTGCTCAGAATTCCCAATCAGGATTGGCACCCTGTTGTGCTAGGCACTACAAACTTGGAGGTTAACATGGTCAGTGCCCGACAGATTCCTTTATATAATGCTCCAGTTAGTGTAAACAGCTCTACATGGGATCCGGTCAGTGGGGTTCCACATGGGTTCTCAGGTCTTCCTGCATGTTGAATTTGCAGCATCTGGCCTCAGAAGATAGGCAACATAAAATGGGGTGGGGAGGAGACAAGGGAGACAGTCAAATATATGCAGTTGTATAACATGTCATAATTTTATATACATTTTCTATATGCCTATGGAAACCCCTATATACATTTTCCTCACCCATTTGTGTGCTTTTTCTAGCTGCCTGTGGGTATACTATGTGACAGGAATAAGCAGGTGGTTGATACTTCCATATTTGGCATGGTGGAGAGGATATGGCAATGCATTAGGAGATAATAAGAAACAAAAGGCAAAGTTGTGAAGGCTAAGAAGCTTGAACTTGATGTGATAGAGGAGAGAAGCCAGTGAAGTGACTCAAGAGGAGGTGATAAACAAGGAGGATGTTCAAGAAAACAGGTTAAAATATTGTTTAAATGTGGTGTCACCTAATTCATTCTAAAAGCAAAAATGAAAATTCCCTGCAGAGATTTGCATAAGCACAAAAGACCTATCGTCTCTGGCAGGCATGACTTACCTCTGTCCAAGAAGACAGTGGCTCCTTCAGAGGCCTCACGCAATTTTGAAGACACAGGCAAATGCCTACAGGAGCATTCATCTCTAGGGTAACTTCGGAAGAGCTGGTACAGCAATATCAGCAAGTGCTCTGCAGCTTCTGCTGGGTGACAGACTTATAACCAAGGACTGTAGAAATCACTGAGGCCCCCTCCACCCCATCACTTTTTTTTTCCTATACAGTAATTGCAGACCTGCTTCTTGTGCAGAACTCTGGTAGGCTGCAGGCATGGCAAAAAAAAAAAAAAAAAATTCAAGGACTATTTGTGGGGGGAAAATTCAGACAGATATCTTAAATACGTGGCCTTACACTCAATGTCATTTCCCTAGCTCAACTCACAGTACCGGTGAGAGTTTGGGCAACTTGGGCATGGAGGGGGGCAAGAAGGGGCAGACACAGAGCTCCTAGCATGAAGGTGGGAATGGGGAGAAGGGTGTCTTTAGGGTGGCCCACTGCCTGTTTTAGGGTGCCTGTTTTAGGCCCCTTTAGGGTGGCCCGCTGAAAGTCCGGTTGAAAAGGGACCTGACAGTGTCCGGTCAGATCTACTGACCAGACACCCAATATCCAGTTATTACAGGTGGGCAGGCACCAAGTCATCACCCACGCCAGCCCCTGCTTATCCAGGCCTACCTCCTACCTGCACTGGGTGGGTGCAGCTATCAGCCCTGGCTCTGCAGGTGAGTCTTTCCCAACCTGGGCAGACATGGGGGAGAGAGATGAAGATCAACAAGCAACGAGGGAGGGGGAAAGAGAAGTCAACGGGGACGGGGCCTCATGGGGAAGGGGCAAAGGGCAGGAGTGGGGCCTCGGGCGCAGGGACAGGGCCTCGGGGGAAGGTACACGGGGCTTAGGGGGCAGACAGGAAATAAGGGTTTATACTTAGGCCTTGCAATGGGGAGTGAGAACATGTGGGACCTTGGAATGGGTGAAGGGTGGATTAGGGGAGCCACACAGAACTTGTAATGTGGGGAGCAGAATGGAGGAATTGGTGCATACTCAGAATCCAGGCATAGTGGAAGACCCTACCAGTGCGGCGAAGGTGGACAACACACAGCTCCTGGCATGGGGGGAGAAGGAGGGGAATGGGGCACATAGAAACCCTATTGGGGGAGATTGAGGGGTATGGGGAGCATACACACCCCTTGCAAAGGGGGAGGTGCCTGCAGGGCATCCCTAAAATAGAGCAAGATGGGAAGGTGGCACTCAAGGAGCTTGTTGGGTGGAATGGAGGGATGCAAGCAGCCCCTGGTATGTGCAGTATGTTCGGTCTACACAATTTACAAAGTGTGTGACTCCTAGACAACCAACATTTCAATCCTTGACATGATGTCCCCACTGTTTTCCAAAATATCTTTCTCTTTTTCATCTCTCACACACCCTTGCTCAAAAGGAATCCAGCTATGGGAGATATTATGCAAAGCTGTAAATTTTAACGAATCAGTCATGTTTTCATACCATATAAATGTTTGTGATTATACAAATGGTCTGGGCATTGGATAAAGTTGACTGATGCAAGATGATAACCTGATTCACTTGCTGACTTTACCATGTGGAAGAATGCAAAGGTATAAGGCCTATATCTCTACTATTTGGCCCTGTGCATAGTTATTTACAACAGTAACGTACGTGTGTGTGTGTGTGTGCAATGCTACCATTTTGATTTGGTAGCATTTTACATAGGTTCTTTAGAGATGTAAATAATTACACCGACAGTAGAAAATCAAATCCTCATGGCTGCAAGAAACAGGCCTGAAACCAAACCCTGGATCCAAAAATGTTGAAACTTTGGGGGAAGTTTGGATCTGAAGTTTGTGGCTCAGGCACATTTCCACTTTAGCTTCTGTGTAACTAGTTGCTAATGTTGCTCCCCCCCCCCCAAGGTTACCTGTGATATGAACACTTCTATAGGAATTTGCTGGGGGTTTAGAACTGTTTTTTTCTGCTACAGTTTGAATAGTATCTCTCCTTTACCTTTCTTTACTCCAATTTAAAGAAAAACATATTTGGTGTAGGAGATGTAAAACCAAGTATTCTGTTCTCATCTGCTCCTCACATCATCTTCATCCTTTTTTCTCCAAACATTTTTTTCTAATTCCCCCTAAAACAAGACACATTTATTATTGTTGAGAGCACTCCCAAATGTTGACAAGAACTTGTGTGTTAAAACTGACTGATAAGGTTGCAGTTTTATTACAGTTCAGTCTATGTGAAGATATTCAGTGTTGAAGGGCCTAAAGTACAGGCAGCTCCAGAAATGGTCAATACTTAGTTTGGCCATTCCTGGTCACTAGCCATTTCTTGCATCAGTAACTCTGTGTGCACGCTCAAAGACTGAGTAAACTAAGTCAAACCAAGGCTTCTCCTACTGACAGCTGCTCCTACCGTCAGTGATAGTGTTTCTTCTTTCCCTGAGGAGCTCTCGGGGACCAAACTACATCAGGTGAAGTTTTGACCAATACCTAAAATGTTCTGCAGGAGGGAATTTGTCCTCTTTTTTTTTTTAAACACAGGGGTTTGAGAAATCATTGCCCTCCTGAACGTGACCATTGCTGGGGGCTTTCTAGATACTTGCTCCTATGGTGATCCAGTTCCATTGGCAAAAATAGTGATCATACTGCAAGAATTCAATACCTATGACAGAAAGGCAAGAGCTAATGGTTGCCCAAGGACAAGAAAAGTCAATCAATTATCACCTAAGCTACATAAGTGGAAATGCAGGAAATATGCATGCTATCATGGTAAAGATCATATAACCGCATGGAATGGAAGGAGGGGGAACCCACTTGTGTGTGACATAACGGTCTCTGACATTTTGCCAGATGATCCAGATAACATCTTACATCTTCAGAGTAGGGGAAAGAACTCTTAGCAGGTCATGCAAAGAAAGTAAAGGGAAGAAGGGAAATTATTTTAAATATGTCTGCTTTTTTTTTGAGTATTAGAAATAGCTGAAAGTCCTACCAGTTCATTTTTTGTGTGATTCTTTATTATTATGCTGCATATTGATCTAGTGTAGTAATGCTGGTTTATATGGTGTGATTTATTTATTTAGTCATTTCTTACATTGAGAGGCTGAATCTGTCCTTTGTAATGTTTACTGCAGTCCACAATACCCAATTGCTAGTGGCAAATGTATTAAATCATTGTTACAGATAAAATGCACAGTCTAAATGTTACAGCTCAACAAAGATGAAATTTGGCATTCTCTGCTTTTGTTAATCTACAGTCTATCAGTTCAGCATATGAGAAAAGACCTTTCTTCACTGTTTAATCAACTATCTAAAGAAATTAAAACTAAAAGAAATTAGGGTGACTTATAGATTCAGAAAAGGCAGCAAGTTCAAGATGGTCCACATTATTTTTTTAATTAAATGTAATTTGCTAAACCTAAAAAGAATAGAGGCAGGGTCTTGAAAAGGGATGAGGATTCTATAGAAATCAGTCTGTTGTTAAAATTTACATTGCAGTATATAGGGGGAAAAAAGGAAGACCAAGTGTGTTAGATTTGGAAGGAAAAAATAAGGAAAATTGTGTGAGAACCGTAGGAAGCTAAAGAATAGCAAATTAATGACCAAAGAAAGATATATCGTGGTGAGTGACTATGTTAGATTTAGATTTTCGGACAAAAGTAATGAAGTCAAGGAGTACAACCAAACCAGTCAGAGAAAACCAGGTATGAGCTTGTTTTTCAGATTTCATTCAGTACAGAAGATTATGTTTCACATAATCTTTAAAAGTATAAAACGATGTATATAGAGACTTACCTTGTGGAGACTAAATTCTTTAGCATTAAAAGGTTTATACAGCAGTGTCACAACCTTGGCTCTGAACATCCGAAGATTGCATTGTAATATACAGCATCCAATCATATAGGCGAATGTGAGTAATAAAACCTAGGGCTCATAAACTGTCTCAGACTATGTACCTGTACTGCATTTTAATACGATCTCTCTACTTTCTGTATCATTAAATCTGACATACCAAATTTTATTCCCTTTAGTCGTGTTGTTAGGATGACTGCCCACTAAATATAAACCGTAAGTGAAGATGACTTCACCTTGATACTGTACTTTCTTTGCTTCAATTAACTTTAGTACTTACCCTGTTTCAATTAACTTTGCAGCATGTGTTGTAAAGGTCCTCTTATTAATGTGAGATATTCTTCTAAGGCAGGAAACATATTTGGAGGGTACACAATGGCACAAAAATACATTAAAGAAAATATCCATCTTTTCACAACTGGCAGCAGTTAAAGGCCCAATTAAATAATACAAACAAAGTTATATTATATACCACTTCTGGTGTAAAGAAGGGATTTAAAACCACTACTCTTCCAAAGAGAGTCTCTACCAAGACATCTCCTTGACGTCCTCTGTCTGTGTTGTTCCTGTGTTTCCTGTTTATCTGAATTGGACTGTAAACTCCTCAGGGCAAGGACCATGTTTTTTTCTGTGTTTGAAGTGCTATATAAATATTAATATTCCTAGCATTCGCTCTTCTGTTTAGATATCTCTAAAGTGGATCTTTATTTCGATTTTGCATTCTGATGTGAACTGTCAGCTTGAGTGTCTGATAAGGAGGTAGGTTTAAATCTATTGACTTGAAGCAGGAGTCATTCAAGAAATCCACAATAAATGTGGAGATGTCAACCTGTAAATGAACCAAGCATGAGAAGATGAGAGAAAGGTGAAGGATAACCAGCTCATGAACTGAACCGATGCATATTTCCCTGAAACAAAACATGAAAAAATCTTGAAAATTAATGAATGGGAATGATTTTATTTCCATGGAGAAACAGAACTTGGTCATCTTTTGTTTTATTTTTAATCTCAGTGGTAAACAAGTATTATTAAGCTTTTATCTTTGGTTTTTGTGTTAGTGCTTTTGCTCTGTCTTGTTCAGAACTGGTCTTTGATCTTGCTTCCATTAGCTCAATACAAAATTTGGCCAGGGTTTCTGGGTGTCCAACTTGAAAGACTTTTAAAAGGGGGATTTTCTGATGTGTTCTTCCCTCTCTAAAAATCAGCCCCTTTGTCATGATTTGGGGCCCAACAAACTGGAGGTACCCAAGTGTACTACTCACTTTTTATGTTTCATTGAAAGGGAAAAGAAGCAGGCATTATATCTCTTGAGTACTGACATGGGGAAATCACTTTATTAGTGCATTACAATGAGCTAATTAATTCAGCAAATATTTTGGCAGTTTTTCCACAGAGGGAGGTGTAGTAATCTTTTAGTCCTTAACTAAAACTAAATACAGGCTAACATCACACCTTAAAACCTAGTCTAAAAGAGCCCCTAATGAAAGAGAGAGGCCCCAGAGGGCAATCTGTCACTCACAGTAAAAAGACTATAATTAAAATTAAAGGTTTCAGAGTGGTAGCCATGTTAGTCTGGAATTAATTTGCAAACTGGGCACCATTAAATTAGGCTTGACTAAAGACTGGGAGTGGATGAGTGATTACACAAACTAGAAACTATTTCCCCATGCTAATTTTTGCCCTACTGTTATTCACACCTTCTTGTCAACTGTTTGAAATGGGACATCCTGATTATAACTACAAAGTTTTTTTTTCTCCTGCTGATAATAGCCCACTTAATTGATGAGTCTCATTAGAGTTGGTATGGCAACACCCATTTTTTCATGTTCTCTCTCTCTCTATATTTTCTACATGCAGTGAAAAATACACTAGGAAGATATATATATCACTGCATGCATCCGATGAAGTGGGTTTTAGCCCACAAAAGCTTATGCCCTAATAAATTTGTTAGTCTCTAAGGTGCCACAAGTGCTCCTCATTTTATAAAAATTAAAATGGCTGAATAACTGCTAAACATATGATTTTCAGTAAAAGGCCCTTTCTCATTTTTCAAGGGGGGCACAAAACCATATGTAATTTTCGTATTATTTTCTTATTCTTTCCTAAAATCCCACACTTGTCATTGGATTATACTGTACTTTGGCAGAATTCTCTCCCACCTTGCCTGTTCTGATATTTCCCCTTATAACTACAGACTGCTTAAAAGCTATTACAAGAAATATATTGAGTCACAAGTAAATGCTCTAACAATAATGAGGAGCCATTGAAGCAAAAATTACTTGAATTACTGAAGCATACTTGAGGCCTGAAAGATGTGCCACAGAAGCAAGGAGAAGCCCAATTTAACATTTTGCAGTCTTAAAAGGGAAAGGTAGAATGTTGTGATGGAAAATGTAATAAAGTCACAGTGTTTAAGTCCAGAAGGGACCACTAGATCATCTAGCCTGACCTCCTGTGTATCAGACCACCAACACTACCCAACAAGCAAAATCCAACTCTGTTAGCCAATTGTTCAGTCTTCCCAAAACCTCATTATTTTTATTATTATTATTATTATTTGAACCTCATGCTCAAATAAATTTGTTAGTCTCTGAGGTGCCATAAGTACTCCTTTTCTTTTTATTAAGCATTTTGTATCTTCCCAGATGTTTCCATGTTTTTGGTTTTCTTCAGGCTTATGTACATGCCAAACTCATGTATATGCGGAGTGGGGATCTTGTAAATGTAACATTTTGCAATTACAAATGTGTTAAGGGTTCCCTTGTAGCATTAAAGGCAAAAGGGAGATAAATAACTTAATTTTTCTTGCCGGCTGTTTTCTACAATAGTATATGCAGACTGTATGATTTTATACCTGGGCCAGGTGGGTTTGGTACAGTGTGTGTAAAAGATCATTTCTTTGTTCTTAGAAGCCTATTTTTCTCGAGTCTTGAAAATAATAAAGTGTTAAGTAACGGTCAGCATGGATTTGTCAAGAACAAATCATGTCAAACCAACATGATAACATGTTAGTTAAGAAAACATGATAGTTTTCTTTGACAGGATAACAAACATTGTGGATGGGGGGAAGTGGTAGACATGGTATATCTTGACTTTAGTAAAGCCTTTGATACTGTCTCACATGACCTTCTCATAAACAAACTAGGGAAATGCAACCTAGATGGACCTACTAAAAGGTAGGTGAAAAACTGGTTGGAAAACTGTTCCCAGAGAGGTTTCAGAATAACAGCCGTGTTAATCTGTATTTACAAAAAGAAAAGGAGTACTTGTGGCACCTTAGAGACTTACAAATTTATTTGAGCATAAGCTTTCCCAGAGAGTAGTTATCAGTGGTTCACAGTCATGCTGGAAGGGCATAATGAGTGGGGATCAGTTCTGGATCCTGTTCTGTTCAATATCTTCATCAGTAATTTAGATAATGGCATAAAGTGTACACGTATAAAGTTTCTGGACGGTACCAAGCTGTGAGAGTTTGCAAATGCTTTGGAGGATAGGATTAAAATTCAAAATGATCTGGACAAACTGGAGAAATGGTCTGAAGTAAACAGGATGACATTCAATAAGGAAAAATGCAAAGTACATTCTTTTCACATTTCACATTTGGGGACAATGTATACCTTCAAATCAGCGGCACTGCGATGGGTACCCACATGGCCCCACCGTATGCTAACATTTTTATGGCTGACTTAGAACAACACTTCCTAAACTCTCATCCCCTAATGCCCCTACTCTACTTGCGCTACATAGATGACATCTTAATCATCTGGACCCATGGAAAAGAAGCCCTTGAGGAATTCCACCATAATTTAAACAATTTCCATCCCACATCAACCTCAGCCTGAACCAGTCCACACAAGAGATCCACTTCCTGGACACTACAGTGCTAATAAGTGATGGTCACATAAACACCACCTACTGACCGCTATTCCTACCTACATGCCTCCAGCTTTCATCCAGATCACACCACACGATCCATTGTCTACAGCCAAGCTCTACGATACAACCACATTTGCTCCAACTCCTCAGACAGAGACAAACACCTACAAGATCTCTATCAAGCATTCTTACAACAACAATACCCACCTGCTGAAGTGAAGAAACAGATTGATAGAGCCAGAAGAGTACCCAGAAGCCACCTACTACAGGACAGGCCCAACAAAGAAAATAACAGAACACCACTAGCCATCACCTTCAGCCCCCAACTAAAACCTCTCCAACGCATCATCAAGGATCTACAACCTATCCTGAAGGACGACTCATCACTCTCACAGACCTTGGGAGACAGGCCAGTCCTTGCTTACAGACAGCCCCCCAACCTGAAGCAAATACTCACCAGCAACCACACACCACAACACAGAACCACTAACCCAGGAACTTATTCTTGCAACAAAGCCCGTTGTCAACTGTGTCCACATATCTATTCAGGGGACACCATCATAGGGCCTAATCACATCAGCCACACTATCAGAGGCTCATTCACCTGAGCATCTACCAATGTGAAATATGCCATCATGTGCCAGCAATGCCCCTCAGCCATGTACATTGGTCAAACTGGACAGTCTCTACGTAAAAGAATAAATGGACACAAATCAGATTTCAAGAATTATAACATTCAAAAACCAGTGGGAGAACACTTCAATCTCTCTGGTCACTCGATTACAGACCTAAGAGTGGCTATTCTTCAACAAAAAAACTTCAAAAACAGACTCCAACGAGAGACTGCTGAATTGGAATTAATTTGCAAACTGGTTACAATTAACTTAGGCTTGAATAGAGACTGAGAGTGGATGGGTCATTACACAAAGTAAAACTATTTCCCCATGTTATTCCCCCCTCCCACTCCCCACTGTTCCTCAGATGTTCTTGTCAACTGCTGGAAATGGCCACCTTGAGTATCACTACAAAAGGTTTTCTTCCCACCTCCCCCCCGCCGCTGGTAATAGCTCATCTTAAGTGATCACTCTTCTTACAGTGTGTATGATAACACCCATTGTTTCATGTTCTCTGTGTATATAAATCATCTCCCCACTGTATTTTCCACTGAATGCATCCGAAGAAGTGAGCTTTAGCTCATGAAAGCTTATGCTCAAATAAATGTGTTAGTCTTTAAGGTGCCACAAGTACTCCTTTTCTTTTTGCGAATACAGATTAACATGGCTGCTACTCTGAAACCATTCTTTTCTTGAATCTGGGTCTTATCATGTAATGTCCTCCCATTTTCTTCCTCTCTGTGCAATAGAATTTGAAAAGAGAAGACAACACCAGTGAAAATAATGTCATGTGCAATATTATTTAGTATATTGTGTATAAAAAATTGGTTTGAAAGGAAGTGAAAAGGGAATGTAATCAAAGTTATACTGGTAATGAAAGGTTGAGTAAAATTTCTTAAACTAAACACAAGCTTCTGATTATTTAACATACAGCAGCTATGTTCCATCATCCAAGCCCCTGACTTTGCATTCTTGCTCCACACACTCAGGTTGCCCACCACTGATGTAGATTCATAGATACTAAGGTCAGAAGGGACCATTCTGATCATCTAGTCCGACCTCCTGCACAACGCAGGCCACAGAATCTCACCCACCCTCTCTTCCGAAAAACCTCACCTATGTCTGAGCTATTGAAGTCCTCAAATTGTGGTTTAAAGATTTCAAGGAGCAGAGAATCCTCCATCAAGTGACCCGTGCCCCATGCTACAGAGGAAGGCAAAAAACCTCCAGGGCCTCTTCCAATCTGCCTTGTAGGAAAATTCCTTCCCAACCCCAAATATGGCGATCAGTTAAACCCTGAGCATATGGGCAAGATTCACCAGCCAGGTACTACAGAAAATTCTTTCCTGAGTAACTCAGATCTCACCCATCTAATATCCCATCACAGACCATTAGGCCCATTTACCATGAATATTTAAAGAGCAATTAATTACCAAAATCACGTTATCCCATCATACCATCTCTTCCATAAACTTAATGAGTTTAATCTTAAAGCAGATAGATCTTTTTCCCCCACTGCTTCCCTTGGAAGGCTATTCCAAAACTTCACTCCTCTGATGGTTAGAAACCTTCATCTAATTTCAAGTCTAAACTTCCTGGTGGCCAGTTTATATCCATTTGTTCTTGTGTCCACATTGGTACTGGTATTTATCCCTCTGATATATTTATAGAGAGCAATCATATCTCCCCTCAACCTTCTTTTAGTTAGGCTAAACAAGCCAAGCTCCTTAAGTCTCCTTTCATAAGACAAGTTTTCCATTCCTCGCATCATCCTCGTAGCCCTTCTCTGTACCTGCTCCAGTTTGAATTCATCCTTTTCAAACATGGGAGACCAAAACTGCACACAGTATTCCAGGTGAGGTCTCACTAGTGCCTTGTATAACAGAATTAAAACTTCCTTATCCCTACTGGAAATACCTCTCCTGATGCATCCCAAGACCTCATTAGCCTTTTTCACAGCCATATCACGTTGGCAGCTCATAGTCATCCTATGATCAACCAATACTCCAAGGTCCTTCTCCTCCTCCGTTACTTCTAATTGATGTGTCCCCAGCTTTTAACTAAAATTCTTGTTATTAATCCCTAAATGCATAACCTTACACTTCTCACTATTAAATTTCATCCTATTACTATTACTCCAGTTCACAAGGTCATCCAGATCCTCCTGTATGATATCCCAGTCCTTCTGTAAATTGGCAAAACCTCCCAGCTTTGTATCATCTGCAAACTTTATTAGCACACTCCCACTTTTTGTGCCGGTCAGTAATAAAAAGATTAAATAAGATTGTTCCCAAAACTGAGCCCTGAGGAACTCCACTGGTAACCTCCCTCCAGCCTGACAGTTCACCTTTCAGTAGGACCCGTTGTAGTCTCCCCTTTAACCAATTCCTTATCCACCTTTCAATGTTCATATTGATCTTTTCCAATTTAACTAATAATTCCCCATGTGGCACAGTATCAAACGCCTTACTGAAATCTAAATTAGATAAATTAGATCCAGTGCGTTTCCTTTGTCTAAAAAATCTGTTACTTTCTCAAAGAAGGAGATCAGGTTGGTTTGGAACGATCTACCTTTTGTAAAACCATGTTGTATTTTGTCCCATTTACCATTGACTACAATGTTCTTAACTACTTTCTCCTTTGTGTCCAGAATCCTAAGGATCAGGTGACATTGACATTGCTGCACAGCATAAATATACTGGCACATATGCTCTTCTGGAATTGAGAAAAATTTCTTCTGTAAGGATAACTTTACCTCAGGTTATTTTCAAGTGGCTTGATTTGTAATATTTTCTTCCCTGGGCTTTCCTGTTTTAATAAGATGTATGGTAATGTACTAAAAGCTTTGAAAAGTATTGTTACTCATGTCTAGACCTACCATAAATTTCAGCAGCATAAGGTGATGAGATTGTGAGTGGGGGATTTGCCAAAGCTTGATACAGTACACACAAGTTATGGAGGGGAATGGGAGAGAGTAATATTCATTCATTAGTATTCATTAAACTCATGCCAAATATGCTTTATGGGGACTTCATCACAACATTGCATCAGTTCTTTAAGCATTGTTGAATGGAGAAAATACACTTCATGAAGACTGAAAGGTTTGATATGCAACAGGACAACTGTACAATTCATTGGGAATGTAACCTTGAAATAAAATTAAGCTACAAGAGCAGATTATTCAGGCATTCGTGTGTGCAGATGTTGTTGAAATACATAGGCTCTAAACTGCTAATTTATTCCTCACTAATGTAACTTGCACTCATACATAAAGTATACCTTCATATTTCCCTAAAAATGAGCAACTCAGACAACTGTTTGCTTTTCTATGTCTCTGTTAGGAATCAGAGTAGCAGCCGTGTTAGTCTGTATTCTCAAAAAGAAAAGAAGCACTTGTGGCACCTTAGAGATTAACAAATTTATTTGAGCATAAGTTTTCGTGAGCTACAGCATCCGATGAAGTGAGCTGTAGCTCACGAAAGCTTATGCTCAAATAAATTTGTTAGTCTCTAAGGTGCCATAAGTACTCCTTTTTTTTCTGTTAAGAATGTTGGATTAAAAAATAGGTCACCACTACAGTCCTACATTATCCACATGCCAGAGAATCCTCATGTGCAGCATAGTTTAATCTCTTCATAATCATCCTTCCTTCCTGGCTCCATGTGGATGTTCATGGTTTTCAGAGGGGATGATAAAGCAGGACAGGGTCTGCTCTCCATGATCTCATCCCTAGAAATCTGGGTGAGAGTTTTATAGAGCTCAGAGTTCTATTATGTTCCTCCAGGTCCTACTACTGAATGACCACAGAGGAACCCAATTAGTGGCATCATGGCTTCTAAGATTGGGAGGATATATGGCCCTCCAAATCCATGCCTCTGAATCCCCACCAGTAAAACTTCAGAGTTGTGTCCACTCCCTTAGCTCCAACTGTATGGTTTTTTTCCTGGAGGAAAGAACAATCTAATTATCTACTAAAAAATATGCCTATCGCAACATGTGGTGTACCTCATCCAGTGAGTTAAATGCCCCAATAACAACTGAGTGGGGAAACCAAATAATCACTAGATCGAGTGTTTTTGTCTTTTATCACCTGTAGGTGAACACTTTTCATAAAGGTCAGATACAGAGTGATCACGATCAGGCCTCTTCCTCAAAGGAAACCTGCCCAACACTCTCAAAAGGTGAGCCTGGGAGCTTAAATTCATCACTTTGTTACACACTAAAAATCATGGTCTTAATAAAGGCACTGGTTTTATGGCTCATTACAACAATCTGTAACCCACTAACTTCCCTTTTTTTCCTATCACTATAGGGGTGTTAATGGGTCACTTCATCTTGAATGGTCCCTTAGAATACGTGCTAACTACTTATGCTAAATTATCTGTTTGACCTTGTATTTAGCTGAGACATTCTGAGTACCTTTCCCAGACCTGAAGAAGAAGTCTGTGTAGCTTGAAAGTTGTTTCTGTTACCAATAGAAGTTGGTCCAATAAAAGGTATTACCTCATCTACCTCTAATCCCCCCAAAATATACATTTTCTGTTGTGGTGTAATAATAATCCCAGAGGTAGAATGTAAGAATCCTTGATGGGTAGGCACAACGGTTCTTCTGCCTCTAAATGATTTTTTTTTCTGTAACTTTGAAGCTTGAGAGATTTGCAAAACTGCAAACTCAGTTTTGGTGTCCATTACATGGCCATACTTTAAGAATTCAAACACTGTCTAACCTATAGAATTAATCTCACGATGTGTTGGTTTTTTTTAAATCTCTTCAGAGATTTTTATCGCACTGCCATAGAGATAGTATATTATCTTATCAGCAACTAAAACATAGAGTGCAATTTTGATCACTTTCACCTTGAAGGGAGTTAGGCTTCAAAGCTGCCTAGAATTAATTGGCCAATTTCTACCCAGAACACACACAATTTCCAGGTTCAGGGGTCAGCCAAAGAAAAACTGATCATGTTATATCCTGATATAGCACATAACCTTATTGTAGTTTCTCAGGCTTAGAGTTAACCCAGTCTAGCCATAATGATAGAATGAAAAAATCATGTCAACAGGCCTTTTCAATAAGATTTGAGAGAGAGATTTTTTCAAAGACATAAATGGGAATGAGTTAGGTGTCCAACTCCCATTGAAAAGCAATGGGAGCTGGGCCCTCAATTCCCCTTTGTATCTTTGCAAATCTACTTTAAAATCACTTATATCCTTTAAAGATATTTCTTCACTGCTAAAAAAGTTATCTTGCAGTAGAAAACACACCTAACATACATAGTTATCTTGCTGTAAAATCTTACTGGAGGCAGGGATCTAGTTTTTACCATGAGGTAGCAAAGTGAGGTTGACCATGGAGAAGGAATGTAGCTGCATTAGGTTTTGCAGTGAGATAACTAATGTGCTTTTACTCTGTACAAACAAACCCTTTTGGGCAGTAAAGGTGCAGCCAAGTTAAAATTTCTCAATGCCTTACCTCAGTACCCCATCATCACAAGACTGCATCAATGGCATATCTTTTTGGTGAATGTGATTTAGGCTTTTCAATCTCTCGCATCTTCTATACCAGTGCCAAGACTTGGGGTATAGTTCCTCCCAACCAACAGATGGAAATGAGACATCAAGACTTCTGATTATGTCATGTCCACACATAAGGAGCTAGCCATCTTCTAATCTTCAATTGTTTCTATACCCAGCAGATGGAGGCCACTGTCCCCAAAAGGCTGTTGCTATGAGAGAGAAGAAAGAAACATACATTGGAGGCCTTAGCAACACTTCATTTAAGAGCTCTTAGTCCCATGTGAGGGATTCCCCTCCCCCGCAATATGCACTTTAGCGTCCTAGCTGCATTTAACACGGCAGTGCTGAGTTTCCCCTCATGCAATGGGGGATTCCCACACACTTACCAGATGTCCACCACTGTTGACCCTAGCAAGGGGACTGGGGCCCAGCCTAGGAACAATCTCTATTTCAGCCTAGCATTTTCCAACCCTTCCTAACTGACTACCTTTGCTGCACGTATGAAATTTTTCACATGACTCTGCTTAACTGTTAACAGACAATTTAAAAATGTAAATGCCTAAACAGAAATAAAGGCAGGGCACATTTGGCACCTAAAACCAAGCATGGAATAAAATAAGATTCAATACAACTGCTTACTTTTATGTATGTATAGTTTAAAAATAATCTTCACAATTTTTCAGTAAAATATACAACTCAGTTCTTTCAAATGTGTGTTACTTTTACTTTTACACTGTCCTGTCACTACATGGACTAAATATAATAGCAAACGCCTGTTTGTGGTGTGCATTCCGCAGAAGAGCCCTGTAAGATTTGTACCAAAGAATTCTACTCTAGAGCTTGTGTTCTTTTTGTAATAACAATTCTGTTGGAAAATTCTTGCATTTTACAATGAAAATAGAACTTAATGATATTTACATTAAAATATCTACCAAACTGTATAATTCAGTCTAACAGTTCTGTCCCTTCCCCAAATCATTGCTTAAAAATGAAAATAGCAAACAAGCGAGAATCATCTATGAAGAGAAATAGCCTGCATGTAATAGGTAAAGAGACAATACCTAAACAGAACCCTGAATTCTGTCTATGACCCTGACATCAAAGTATTCCTTGATGTGTGTATGCACGAAATATATAATTTAATTTTAAAGAGAAATAAATTATATTAGTTTACATGTTATAATACTAGGATACAAAACAAAATACATATCTAAAATACTGGTATGCCTTCAGTTCATAGGCATTGCCAAGAAAGTTTATCACAGCATAGTTAAACCTTAACAGATCAGATGACAGATATTTGCATTTAAATTTAGCTGATTTTGCAAGTTACTGTGATTAATATTAATATTATTATTAATATAATATATTTGGAAGAATAGATTTAATCCGTATTGGAAAAACGAGATCCTTTATTTATAGCAATCATCATTGCTTTCAAAACTTGAAGCTTCTTAGAAGGATTCAAGCAATCCGGGCCACTAGAAGATTCCATAATTTATCTATCCATACTGTAAGCCCAATGTGAAGCTCATATTTTCTAGTTTATAAAGCTCTATAATCTTAGGCAACTCTGACTTCATGTATATCTAGGTAACCCTAGTAGATTTTACATATCCAACATATACTTTAATGATTGAAAGACCGCCAACAACTCTTGAGTAGAGCAGCTACCCAAATTAACTTTTGGAAAACTTTATCTTGTGTTGTGCACTGAATAGAAGTATGCAAAGAGGATGCTTTCTGATCACTCTTTACATTAAAATTACTTACCAAATTTATGATCATGTTCTTCTCCCAAGACTTGTTCCCAACCTTTCTTCAAACCAGTGTTTGGGTGTCCCCGCCTGTTTAACAGTTTCTATTCATGAACATTACCTGTTTTTAATGACACCACTATTTTCCACTAACCAGAGATGTATTGTTTGGGGGGTTCTTTTGGTATGTTTTTATTGGTTCTAGCTTTCATAGTAAGATTTTTTATATGTATGGAATTCAGTGTTGTTGCCAGTTACGTAGTGCACTGCTAATTGCTGTTATGTTTGATACTGTTCCTCAATCCTACAGTTGGTTACTGTCCTCTGTTTCTGAATAATGAAGTATTTTTTCTTAGATTGAGGAAGGCACAGGCTTTGAACATGTAACACTTATTTGGCTATCAGAGATTACTTTTCCTTCATTGATAATTAGTATTAAAAAAAACCCTCTTGAATTGCTAGCTCAGATGTTATGCAGCAAAGGAGGGTAGTAGTAATACCCAGATCTTATGGTGTTCCCTCCAGGACTCAGACAGATCAGCAGTGTAGTTATTGAGCTGTTTTCTCAAGTAGCTGTGGTCAAAGCTAGGGATTCTTGTTTCCAAATATGAGCACTTGAAGCTTCAACTTCAATTAGTTTTCATCAGAATTATCAGACTCCTCCACTCTTCCCTTCATAATTTAGAAGAAGATTGTTGCATGTGGATTTTTTGTAAAATTGTTGGAGTTGATAGAGGAGTAAATGGGAAACATGGAAAACAGAAGCCTCAACCAAATGAAAGTGTATTATCTTCTCTGTTGTTATTCATTATCACTTGCTTTTCCTGTGCTATTGCTGATTATTTTGTACTTAGTGTAAGAGCCATCTGTGTACCAAGGAGACAGCTGTTACTCAAAGTGAGGAGGAAGAAGAGTACTGAAGTGATAATGCTTGGTATTCATTGTACTGTAGACTGTTTAGCAGCTTCCTTGTTTTTAGCAGTCTGTTAGCAAGCAATACACAAGATTTGTTTGGGTTGTTTTTGGTTTGGAAGTTCCACTGTGTTGCTCCTCAAGTTACTGTGTGTTCTCAGAAAAAATTATAATAAAGCCAATGATTTAGTTGTAATGCATTTGTCACAGTGACAGGACAAGCTGTGCTTAAGATCCCTTTTAGTCCCTCTCAAGTGCACCACAAAGATATATAGCATGTAGATCAGAGGGAAGGATAAAACAAAAAAAACTATATTATTACTTCTGTTACTGTAGCACCTAGGAGCCCAGTATGCATATCTCCCCTTTTGTAAACCTTAAGCTTTCCTTCCACGCTTTAGTAAGTTTTATTGAGCCCAATTACCTCCATCTTTGGGTGGGGAGATGGCCTGCTTGCTGTAGGTTTGGTCTTTTTCTCTGGCCTTGTCTACAGTGGTGGTGTAGGGTACATGTAGCTACATGAAAAACAGGCTGCATCCACACTGTGGTGTATTGCTCCATGAAGCCGCAGAAGATTCTGGCAGGGGCAGAGGCGGGAGAGATATTTAGGCTGGAGCCTTTCCCTACTGCCTCCCTTCTGCCAGAGCCCTTCCTGCTGCCAGAGTCTTTCACTGAAGTGGGGAAAAGCTCTAGAAGCTCCCTGTGGTGAAATGCTCCAGCAGCAGGGAGCTATCAGAACCTTTTCTCACTCCCTCTCCCTGCCATAGCTTTTCCCTGCTGCTGGAGCCTTTTCCTGCTGTGGAGAATTTGCTGCTCTGGGGAGACAATGGGACGCTATACTGCTAAAAATAGCAGAGTAGACACAGGAGACATTGCTTGTGCATTTAGAGAGCTGTGAGGGTACATGCCCTAAGGTTCTGTACTCTACTCACCTAAGCAGTGCCTCACCAGCTACACAACTATCTTACCCTGGGGTAGGGAGCTTGTAATGTACCTACTGTAGGTCAGTGGTTTTCAAACTGGGGTGCCACCCAGTACTGGGTCAGGGAATGTAAGGCACTGGGTCATGTGGCTCTGGTCAGCACCGCTGACTGGGCAGTTACAAGTCCCGTCGGCAGTGCTGCCCGGCTAAGGCAGGCTAGTGCCTACCTGTTCCGACACTGTGCTGCGCCCCGGAAGCAGCCAGCAGCAGGTCCAGCTCCTAGGTGTTTGGGGGGAGCCACAGGGCTTGGTGCACTGCCCTTGCCACGAGCACTGGCTTTGTATTCCCACTGGCCAGTCGCCAGCCAATGGGAGCTGTGGGGGCAGTGCCTGCAGGTAAGAGCCATGCAGTGCTGCTTGTGTACCTCCACCTAGGAGCCGGATCTGCTGCTGGCCGCTTCTGGGGTGCAGCACGGTCCCCGCTGCCAGGACAGGCGGGAAGCCTGCCTGTGCACCCCGACTGCACCGCTGATCAGGAGCCGCTGGAGGTAAGCCTGTGCCCCAGCCCCATGCCCCAATCCTCTGCCCCAGCCTGACCCTCCCCTCAAACCAAGAGCCCCTTCCTGCACCCCAAACCCCTCATCTCTGACCCCACCCCAGAGCCTGCACCCCCAGCCCAGAGCCCTGACCCCCTCCCACACCTCAACTTCCTGCCACAGCCTGAGCCCCCCCAAACCTGCACCCCAAAGCCCTCATCCCTGTCCCCACCCCAGAGTCTGCACCCCCAGTCCAGACCCCTGACCCCCTCCCACACCCCAAACTCCTCATCCCCAGCTCCACTGCATCATGGACATCAACAATTTTCTTCAACTGGGTCGCCAGAAAAAAAGTTTGAAAACCACTGCTGTAGGTGCTGCCATGAGTGTAGATATAGCCTGTGTGCCTGTGTCAGCATCTAACCCTGGATAGCTGCTGACAACCCACTTAATCCCTCCCACCTCTTCCCTAGGACAGTATCTTCAAAGTTTTAGTATTTCTTTTATACCTATGCTTAGGTCTGGGAAAAGTAACTTTTGGAAGCCTAGTTGGAAATAGGCTGGGGGTATTCCCCTGTTAATAGTTCCCCCCTGGTTTCCTCCAGGACCCTTGGTATGCTCTGCCCTGTACCTTATCTTTGCCATTCTTTTGTTTTCTGTTTGCTTCTCCACAGTCTCTTTGATTTAACTGGTTTCAGAGTAGCTCTATGATTTAACTCTATATAGTCAAGCACAGTTGTAAACCAGTAAGCAGAGGTGCATATAATACCCAGAGCTTCCTCTTCTCCACAGCAATTGTAATACTTTGTACATGCAGGTTTCAGAGTAGCAGCCGTGTTAGTCTGTATTCGCAAAAAGAAAAGGAGTACTTGTGGCACCTTAGAGACTAACAAATTTATTAGAGCATAAGCTTTCGTGAGCTACAGCTCACTTCATCGGATGCATTTGGTGGAAAAAACAGAGGAGAGATTTATATACACACACACAGAGAACATGAAACAATGGGTTTATCATACACACTGTAAGGAGAGTGATCACTTAAGATAAGCCATCACCAGCAGCAGGGGGGGGAAAGGAGGAAAACCTTTCATGGTGACAAGCAAGGTAGGCTAATTCCAGCAGTTAACAAGAATATCAGAGGAACAGTAAAATCAGACGTCAAGAATTATAACATTCAAAAACCAGTTGGAGAACACTTCAATCTCTCTGGTCACTCGATCACAGACCTAAGAGTGGCTATACTTCAACAAAAAAGCTTCAAAAACAGACTCCAACGAGAGACTGCTGAATTGGAATTAATTTGCAAACTGGATACAATTAACTTAGGCTTGAATAGAGACTGGGAATGGATGAGTCATTACACAAAGTAAAACTATTTCCCCATGGTATTTCTCCCTCCCACCCCATCCCCCACTGTTCCTCTGATATTCTTGTTAACTGCTGGAATTAGCCTACCTTGCTTGTCACCATGAAAGGTTTTCCTCCTTCCCCCCCCCCCCCACGCTGCTGGTGATGGCTTATCTTAAGTGATCACTCTCCTTACAGTGTGTATGATAAACTCATTGTTTCATAGGTTTCAGAGTAGCAGCCGTGTTAGTCTGTATTCGCAAAAAGAAAAGGAGTACTTGTGGCACCTTAGAGACTAACAAATTTATTAGAGGCACTGAATTTAGCCGTATAGAGTGGAAATCTGTCAACTTCATGAAAAAACTCGCACAGATACAGACAGACATCATCTTCCTCTCCAAATGCAAACAGATGGACATCATACCGAAAGGACTGAAGGTAAAAAATCCATTACAATCTACATACCACACAGACTATGCTGACAGCTTGTGCCACACACTCTCAAGGAAACTGCGGAACCACCTGATCAACATCCTCTACAGCAAACAGGGAAAGATTAAGAATGAGCTCTCAAAACTGGATACTCTCATAAAGAACCAACCTTCCACACAAACTTCCTCGTGGCTGGACTTTACAAAAACTAGACAAGCCATTTACAAAACACACTTTGATTCTCTACAAAAGAAAAAGGACACTAAGCTATCTAAACTACTATATGCCACAAGGGGCCACAACAATGGTTCCCGTAACCCACCCAGCAATATTGTTAATCTATCCAACTATACTCTTAGCCCAGCGGAAGAATCTGTCCTATCTCGGGGCCTCTCCTTTTGCCCCTCCACCCCCACTAACATGATACAGTTCTGTGGTGACCTAGAATCCTATTTTCGACGTCTCAGACTCAAGGAATATTTCCAACACACCTCTGACCAACATATTAACCCACAGAGACCTTCCTGCCAACACTACAAAAAGAAGGATTCTAGGTGGACTCCTCCTGAAGGTCGAAACAGCAGCCTGGATTTCTACATAGACTGCTTCCGCCGACGTGCACGAGCTGAAATTGTGGAAAAGCAGCATCGCTTACCCCATAACCTCAGCCATGCAGAACACAGTGCCATCCACAGCCTCAGAAACAACTCTGACATCATAATCAAAAAGGCTGACAAAGGAGGTGCTGTCGTCATCATGAATAGGTCAGAGTATGAACAAGAGGCTACTAGGCAGCTCTCCAACACCACTTTCTACAAGCCATTACCCTCTGATCCCACTGAGAGTTACCAAAAGAAACTACAGCATTTGCTCAAGAAACTCCCTGAAAAAGCACAAGAACAAATCCGCACAGACACACCCCTGGAGCCAGGACCTGGGGTATTCTATCTGCTACCCAAGATCCATAAACCTGGAAATCCTGGACGCCCCATCATCTCAGGCATTGGCACCCTGACAGCAGGATTGACTGGCTATGTAGACTCCCTCCTCAGGCCCTTCGTTACCAGCACTCCCAGCTATCTTCGAGACACCACCGATTTCCTGAGGAAACTACAGTCCATTGGTGATCTTCCTAAAAACACCATCCTAGCCACTATGGATGTAGAAGCCCTCTACACCAACATTCCACACAAAGATGGACTACAAGCCGTCAGGAACAGTATCCCCGATACTGTCACGGCTAACCTGGTGGCAGAACTTTGTGACTTTGTCCTGACCCATAACTATTTCACATTTGGTGACAATGTATACCTTCAAATCAGCGGCACTGCGATGGGTACCCGCATGGCCCCACAGTATGCCAACATTTTTATGGCTGACTTAGAACAACGCTTCCTCAGCTCTCGTTCCCTAATGCCCCTACTCTACTTGCGCTACATTGATGACATCTTCATCATCTGGACCCATGGAAAAGAAGCTCTTGAGGAATTCCACCATGATTTCAACAATTTCCATCCCACCATCAACCTCAGCCTGGACCAGTCCACACAAGAGATCCACTTCCTGGACACTACGGTGCTAATAAGCGATGGTCACATAAACACCACCCTATATCGGAAACCTACTGACCGCTATTCCTACCTACATGCCTCTAGCTTTCATCCAGATCATACCACTCGATCCATTGTCTACAGCCAAGCGCTATGATATCACCGCATTTGCTCCAACCCCTCAGACAGAGACAAACACCTACAAGATCTCTATCATGCATTCCTACAACTACAGTACCCACCTGCTGAAGTGAAGAAACAGATTGACAGAGCCAGAAGAGTACCCAGAAGTCACCTACTACAGGACAGGCCCAACAAAGAAAACAACAGAACGCCACTAGCCATCACCTTCAGCCCCCAACTAAAACCCCTCCAACGCATCATCAAGGATCTACAACCTATCCTGAAGGACGAGCCATCGCTCTCTCAGATCTTGGGAGACAGACCAGTCCTTGCTTACAGACAGCCCCCCAATCTGAAGCAAATACTCACCAGCAACCACACACCACACAACAGAACCACTAACCCAGGAACCTATCCTTGCAACAAAGCCCGTTGCCAACTCTGTCCACACATCTATTCAGGGGATACCATCATAGGGCCTAATCACATCAGCCACACTATCAGAGGCTCGTTCACCTGCGCATCTACCAATGTGATATATGCCATCATGTGCCAGCAATGCCCCTCTGCCATGTACATTGGCCAAACTGGACAGTCTCTACGTAAAAGAATGAATGGACACAAATCAGACGTCAAGAATTATAACATTCAAAAACCAGTTGGAGAACACTTCAATCTCTCTGGTCACTCGATCACAGACCTAAGAGTGGCTATACTTCAACAAAAAAGCTTCAAAAACAGACTCCAACGAGAGACTGCTGAATTGGAATTAATTTGCAAACTGGATACAATTAACTTAGGCTTGAATAGAGACTGGGAATGGATGATTCATTACACAAAGTAAAACTATTTCCCCATGGTATTTCTCCCTCCCACCCCACCCCCCACTGTTCCTCTGATATTCTTGTTAACTGCTGGAATTAGCCTACCTGCTTGTCACCATGAAAGGTTTTCCTCCTTCCCCCCCCTGCTGTTGGTGATGGCTTATCTTAAGTGATCACTCTCCTTACAGTGTGTATGATAAACCCATTGTTTCATGTTCTCTGTGTGTGTGTGTATATAAATCTCTCCTCTGTTTTTTCCACCAAATGCATCCGATGAAGTGAGGTGTAGCTCACGAAAGCTTATGCTCTAATAAATTTGTTAGTCTCTAAGGTGCCACAAGTACTCCTTTTCTTTTTGCGAATACAGACTAACACGGCTGCTACTCTGAAACCTGTGATTATGCAAGGCACTGAATTTAGCCGTATAGAGTGGAAATCTGTCAACTTCATGAAAAAACTCGCACAGATACAGACAGACATCATCTTCCTCTCCAAATGCAAACAGATAGACATCATACCGAAAGGACTGAAGGTAAAAAATCCATTACAATCTACATACCACACAGACTATGCTGACAGCTTGTGCCACACACTCTCAAGGAAACTGCGGAACCACCTGATCAACATCCTCTACAGCAAACAGGGAAAGATTAAGAATGAGCTCTCAAAACTGGATACTCTCATAAAGAACCAACCTTCCACACAAACTTCCTCGTGGCTGGACTTTACAAAAACTAGACAAGCCATTTACAAAACACACTTTGATTCTCTACAAAAGAAAAAGGACACTAAGCTATCTAAACTACTATATGCCACAAGGGGCCACAACAATGGTTCCCGTAACCCACCCAGCAATATTGTTAATCTATCCAACTATACTCTTAGCCCAGCGGAAGAATCTGTCCTATCTCGGGGCCTCTCCTTTTGCCCCTCCACCCCCACGAACATGATACAGTTCTGTGGTGACCTAGAATCCTATTTTCGACGTCTCAGACTCAAGGAATATTTCCAACACACCTCTGACCAACATATTAACCCACAGAGACCTTCCTGCCAACACTACAAAAAGAAGGATTCTAGGTGGACTCCTCCTGAAGGTCGAAACAGCAGCCTGGATTTCTACATAGACTGCTTCCGCCGACGTGCACGAGCTGAAATTGTGGAAAAGCAGCATCGCTTACCCCATAACCTCAGCCATGCAGAACACAGTGCCATCCACAGCCTCAGAAACAACTCTGACATCATAATCAAAAAGGCTGACAAAGGAGGTGCTGTCGTCATCATGAATAGGTCAGAGTATGAACAAGAGGCTACTAGGCAGCTCTCCAACACCACTTTCTACAAGCCATTACCCTCTGATCCCACTGAGAGTTACCAAAAGAAACTACAGCATTTGCTCAAGAAACTCCCTGAAAAAGCACAAGAACAAATCCGCACAGACACACCCCTGGAGCCAGGACCTGGGGTATTCTATCTGCTACCCAAGATCCATAAACCTGGAAATCCTGGACGCCCCATCATCTCAGGCATTGGCACCCTGACAGCAGGATTGTCTGGCTATGTAGACTCCCTCCTCAGGCCCTTCGTTACCAGCACTCCCAGCTATCTTCGAGACACCACCGATTTCCTGAGGAAACTACAGTCCATTGGTGATCTTCCTAAAAACACAATCCTAGCCACTATGGATGTAGAAGCCCTCTACACCAACATTCCACACAAAGATGGACTACAAGCCGTCAGGAACAGTATCCCCGATACTGTCACGGCTAACCTGGTGGCAGAACTTTGTGACTTTGTCCTGACCCATAACTATTTCACATTTGGTGACAATGTATACCTTCAAATCAGCGGCACTGCGATGGGTACCCGCATGGCCCCACAGTATGCCAACATTTTTATGGCTGACTTAGAACAACGCTTCCTCAGCTCTCGTTCCCTAATGCCCCTACTCTACTTGCGCTACATTGATGACATCTTCATCATCTGGACCCATGGAAAAGAAGCTCTTGAGGAATTCCACCATGATTTCAACAATTTCCATCCCACCATCAACCTCAGCCTGGACCAGTCCACACAAGAGATCCACTTCCTGGACACTACGGTGCTAATAAGCGATGGTCACATAAACACCACCCTATATCGGAAACCTACTGACCGCTATTCCTACCTACATGCCTCTAGCTTTCATCCAGATCATACCACTCGATCCATTGTCTACAGCCAAGCGCTACGATATCACCGCATTTGCTCCAACCCCTCAGACAGAGACAAACACCTACAAGATCTCTATCATGCATTCCTACAACTACAGTACCCACCTGCTGAAGTGAAGAAACAGATTGACAGAGCCAGAAGAGTACCCAGAAGTCACCTACTACAGGACAGGCCCAACAAAGAAAACAACAGAACGCCACTAGCCATCACCTTCAGCCCCCAACTAAAACCCCTCCAACGCATCATCAAGGATCTACAACCTATCCTGAAGGACGAGCCATCGCTCTCTCAGATCTTGGGAGACAGACCAGTCCTTGCTTACAGACAGCCCCCCAATCTGAAGCAAATACTCACCAGCAACCACACACCACACAACAGAACCACTAACCCAGGAACCTATCCTTGCAACAAAGCCCGTTGCCAACTCTGTCCACATATCTATTCAGGGGATACCATCATAGGGCCTAATCACATCAGCCACACCATCAGAGGCTCGTTCACCTGTGCATCTACCAATGTGATATATGCCATCATGTGCCAGCAATGCCCCTCTGCCATGTACATTGGCCAAACTGGACAGTCTCTACGTAAAAGAATGAATGGACACAAATCAGACGTCAAGAATTATAACATTCAAAAACCAGTTGGAGAACACTTCAATCTCTCTGGTCACTCGATCACAGACCTAAGAGTGGCTATACTTCAACAAAAAAGCTTCAAAAACAGACTCCAACGAGAGACTGCTGAATTGGAATTAATTTGCAAACTGGATACAATTAACTTAGGCTTGAATAGAGACTGGGAATGGATGAGTCATTACACAAAGTAAAACTATTTCCCCATGGTATTTCTCCCTCCCACCCCACCCCCCACTGTTCCTCTGATATTCTTGTTAACTGCTGGAATTAGCCTACCTGCTTGTCACCATGAAAGGTTTTCCTCCTTCCCCCCCCTGCTGTTGGTGATGGCTTATCTTAAGTGATCACTCTCCTTACAGTGTGTATGATAAACCCATTGTTTCATGTTCTCTGTGTGTGTGTGTATATAAATCTCTCCTCTGTTTTTTCCACCAAATGCATCCGATGAAGTGAGCTGTAGCTCACGAAAGCTTATGCTCTAATAAATTTGTTAGTCTCTAAGGTGCCACAAGTACTCCTTTTCTTTTTGCGAATACAGACTAACACGGCTGCTACTCTGAGACCTAAGAGTGGCTATACTTCAACAAAAAAGCTTCAAAAACAGACTCCAACGAGAGACTGCTGAATTGGAATTAATTTGCAAACTGGATACAATTAACTTAGGCTTGAATAGAGACTGGGAATGGATGAGTCATTACACAAAGTAAAACTATTTCCCCATGTATTTCTCCCTCCCACCCCACCCCCCACTGTTCCTCTGATATTCTTGTTAACTGCTGGAATTAGCCTACCTGCTTGTCACCATGAAAGGTTTTCCTCCTTCCCCCCCCTGCTGTTGGTGATGGCTTATCTTAAGTGATCACTCTCCTTACAGTGTGTATGATAAACCCATTGTTTCATGTTCTCTGTGTGTGTGTATATAAATCTCTCCTCTGTTTTTTCCACCAAATGCATCCGATGAAGTGAGCTATAGCTCACGAAAGCTTATGCTCTAATAAATTTGTTAGTCTCTAAGGTGCCACAAGTACTCCTTTTCATTGTTTCATGTTCTCTGTGTGTGTGTATATAAATCTCTCCTCTGTTTTTTCCACCAAATGCATCCGATGAAGTGAGCTGTAGCTCACGAAAGCTTATGCTCTAATAAATTTGTTAGTCTCTAAGGTGCCACAAGTACTCCTTTTCTTTTTGTACATGCAGAAATCAATTTTTTAACCCAAATCCAATAGAAGTGGATTGATTTGATTCTCCACTATTTTCCCACTTGGGTAGTCATTTATGCATGTGGTAAGTGACAATAAAATACTGCCACATCAGACTGGTGGCATTTTACATTCAATTTGCATGAATACACATTGCTAGATGAGGCAATAAAGAGTCTCAAGCTAGTGTGCTAGCAGTGTGGACATTCCAGATCAGGCTGTCTAGCCCACCTGGCACCCTAGACTTCAAAGCCTGAGTTCCAGCTCAAGCCAGAACATCAGCAGTGCTATTTTTAGCTTGCTAGCTTGAGCATCGTAGCACTAGTTTGAGTCCCACTAGTGCAAGTCAGTCTATCTGAGTTGGGAGGCTTGTTCCCAAATTCAGAGTAGACATACCCTTACAGGCTCTAGAGCCAGAAGAGTACCCACAAGTCACCTACTACAGGACAGGCCCAACAAAGAAAACAACAGAACGCCACTAGCCATCACCTTCAGCCCCCAACTAAAACCTCTCCAACGCATCATCAAGGATCTACAACCTATCCTGAAGGACGAGCCATCACTCTCTCAGATCTTGGGAGATAGACCAGTCCTTGCTTACAGACAGCCCCCCAATCTGAAGCAAATACTCACCAGCAACCACACACCACACAACAGAACCACTAACCCAGGAACCTATCCTTGCAACAAAGCCCGTTGCCAACTCTGTCCACATATCTATTCAGGGGATACCATCATAGGGCCTAATCACATCAGCCACACTATCAGAGGCTCGTTCACCTGCGCATCTACCAATGTGATATATGCCATCATGTGCCAGCAATGCCCCTCTGCCATGTACATTGGCCAAACTGGACAGTCTCTACGTAAAAGAATGAATGGACACAAATCAGACGTCAAGAATTATAACATTCAAAAACCAGTTGGAGAACACTTCAGTCTCTCTGGTCACTCGATCACAGACCTAAGAGTGGCTATACTTCAACAAAAAACCTTCAAAAACAGACTCCAACGAGAGACTGCTGAATTGGAATTAATTTGCAAACTGGATACAATTAACTTAGGCTTGAATAGAGACTGGGAATGGATGAGTCATTACACAAAGTAAAACTATTTCCCCATGGTATTTCTCCCCCCCACCCCACCCCCCACTGTTCCTCTGATATTCTTGTTAACTGCTGGAATTAGCCTACCTGCTTGTCACCATGGAAGGTTTTCCTCCTTTCCCCCCCCTGCTGTTGGTGATGGCTTATCTTAAGTGATCACTCTCCTTACAGTGTGTATGATAAACCCATTGTTTCATGTTCTCTGTGTGTGTATATAAATCTCTCCTCTGTTTTTTCCACCAAATGCATCCGATGAAGTGAGCTGTAGCTCACGAAAGCTTATGCTCTAATAAATTTGTTAGTCTCTAAGGTGCCACAAGTACTCCTTTTCTTTTTGCGAATACAGACTAACACGGCTGCTACTCTGAAATCTGTACCTCAGGTTCTCATCTGTAAAATGGGGAGCCACCTGAAAAGGTGTTGAGGATAAATACATTTAAAGGATTTTGAGGTGCTCAGCTACTATGGTGATAAAGATAGACTGTTACCTTCTGGCCTTTCTGACAAATACTCTTCTTGGGATGATATATGTGAGGAGGAGCAGCCTTCAGACTCCCTCAGATCTTATAGTTCTGCATGGAATGGATACTCTTTTATTCAGGAATGTAGGACTACCTGTATGATGCTTCCCGGTCTCTTTTTCCATCAGTCATTAACCATTTGTTTCTACTTGGGCTATCCACATTCCATAAGCAGCATAAACTTACACTTGAATGTTCTCCTAACTAGGAGGACGCAAGCCATGGAGAATGGCTGCTTGCTACCCACAGCTCCATGACATGCCCCACTGACTTGAATGAGATTTTGGGAAGCAAGGAATGCAGAACTGTACCTCAGATGCAAAATCTCTGCACTTACATAACTCAAAAGATGATAAACTAGTTTCATTTGAATTTTTAAACAATAGCTACTGGGCTGAGGCTTTGTATGTTAGTAAGAAAACGTCTGCAACTCAATTATAGCCAGGAAAATATGTTCATAATGAGCTTCTCATGTCAGTGTAATCAAAAGTAAAAGAGAAAACTTCCTTTGGGAAATAAGCCAGCCAACTAATAGCATAAAAAACCCCTCTTACTTTATTTATGCTCTTCAATTTGCAAGTGACGAGCACAGCTCAAAGACAGATCCTGTAAACATTTACACTAATGAGTAACTTTACATATGTGGACAGTCCTGTTGAGTTCAGTGTTGTTACTCACATATGTAACATTATGCACATGTGTAAGTATTTGCAGGATAGGAGCCAAAGTGTCTTCCTAAGAGAAAAAATACCATGCATTCCTTTTGCTCAAATCACACTTTTTGCCATGAAACATCAGCAGTGTTTCTACTTTAACACTTTATCTGTTGTTATGAAGAAATTTAAATAAAGCAAGAGTTTTTTTACTTTCGTTTTTGTTGACTTATTTCCAACAGAACATTTTTCATTTCATTTTGGAGCATGGTGGTTTCCCTTAAAAAAATGTTCTCTTACCTTAGTGACTAAAATAGTTTATAGAAGATTTCCTATTTATATGCTCTTTAGTAAACCTGGGGAGTACAGCAAAAGCATCTGTAACATTATTTTGTTATCCAAGGCAAAGCTGGATATTTTTGATGGACAATCATTGTCAAACTCATTAAATATTTTGGGCTCTTTTTTCTTATAAACTGCTGTTTAAACGCCACTACTGAATTGACTTGTGTTTATGAAGTACCTCAATTCACATTTTCCTATTTAAAAAAATCCTTCTTTGGAGTTTGGGGTCAGAGTTCTATATGAAACAATTCCCCCTCTTCCTTACTGAGATATTGAACACCAAATTTCAACCATAAGCAGTTTTTATATGAATAATAGACCATGAAACTAGAGGTTGACACTGAAGGGAGCAGCTCCCATTGCTACAATAGTGTTGCTGTTACAATGGCTGCTCAGTAGTAAAGCTTCAAAAAGTGTTCCATTATAGGGGCCTAAAATATTAAACCCCTTCACACACACCCTCCCTTTTTTTCCCCTTTGAATTGCAAGCTAACCCAAAAATCTTATTCATCCAATTCTAGTTAATACCAACATGTCATCCCTGGTCTTTAGACTTAACATTCCTATGAACTTAATAGAGGATAAGGAAGTTCACATCACTGAGTAATTGTTTCAGGCTGTCTTCAGACTCAGCAAAACATCACTACCCCCAGTTACCCTCAATGCCCCAGATATCCTCAATGCACATTTGGAAGGTGTTCCTTGCAACTATTATGGCTAGAAATGTACTCTTTTCCATGCAACCATAGATTCTGCATAACTGTGCCTGATAAATATATCAAGGATGATGAATCTGTTTAACATCCACATTTTGTGGTTGTTTTATTAATGCATTATTTTTGAATTGTGAGATAGGAAAAATATATTTGAGCTTGTTTTTAAAAGATTCTAGTGAGCTGTTCTCCCTCCCACCCCAAGAAGATAAGTCAAATTACTATCTTTGAAACTTCAAACTGGTAAAGAAAAAATGACTGTACTAGTGACTCGACTAAATTTGTCCCACTGATACAATCCATTAATGGTGAAGATAGAAGTCTTTGCCACAAGTGATTTTTCTCTTCCAAATTCTGTATATTTCAATATGTTCTAGCATCAAATATGCCCTGTTACTAGAAAAAATGGTCTGTTAGCTCTGATGTGATGTCCAGAAAAGTGAGAGTGTGTGCGTGTGTATAGAAGGTCTGACTCTTAGCCTTCAAAATGGTGGTCATAATTCTTTCTCCTGTTCAGATTTGGGGTGACTTACATGCATGCTCCTTCTCTGATGCTATGGCCAAGTCATCCACTATATCCATTGCTATTTGAGGGTCTCTTTCTTTTTCTGTGAATACGCTATGGAAACATTTATTGAAAGTGTCTTGTTGGAGAAAAAAATGTAATTATAAAGTACCTTAGCATTAGGTTGAGTCATAAAAAAATATTTCATATAGAACACCAAGACTCTTTAGACTTGTCGTTTAAAAATATGCTACCTTACCTCTTCCAACACAATGGCATGAGTGGGAGCCTGTCCAAGCAGCCTTTGAATAGGGGGAATAGACCAATTTTAAAGCGACAGGTCTAATTTAGAAAGAGAGTTTCAGTGTTCTAAATGAAATCATTATTTTACAAATGAGTTAATACAAAAGTACCCTGAAGTATACAGTGTTTCTCCATAAATTACCTTGACCCAGAACTTGCAAAAGCAGAAAATCCCACTCAAAGAAAATCAAGCTAAAGCTAGACACAGCTGTGAAACAGAGTGGGGGTGTTTTAGTGTAAGGCCAAAAAATTTTCACTAGTGCTTTTATATTTAGGTTTGTCTATTGATGAGTTCTAAGTAATAACCAATGGACTTTATTCAGTTCTGTTTTTACCGGCCTCTGCTGGTCCAACTTAGAGACAAGGGCTTCCAACAGTGGAAAGTGTACCTAAAATGGTGTTGCAATGGTTCAAGATGCTCTCACTCCCTCATCTGCTGTGGGACCCTTAGCCCATTGTTCCGAAAGTGGGCAACACTGGCATGAAGGGCATGTGTCTGGGGAACACAATTTCAACTCACCGAGTGCACCACCAACTCAAGCATGGATCATCCACAGAGTATACTTGTCCCCATAGTACAAGAGCATGTCATCTGAACTTTCCATATACCAGGGGACCAACTAAGCCCAGTGTACTACATGTAATATGCAGTAGTCTTTCCATTTCAGAGCTCTCAGTCAGGGAGAAGAGATGGGGTCCATTAGCCTTGATGATTCCCTTTCTCAGTGGTTGTCAGCAGAGACAAGGAGAAGCCATCTGCTATAGTGTGGATGACCCCCCAAAACGTCACTTCTCCAGTGGTTAGCAGAGGCACCCATCTATCCAAAAGGAAAAAACTGGTTCCAGAACCATCTCTCCTCCATCACTACAGCTGATACCACTGGCTAACTTCTGTATTTTCCTGGTATTTGTGTGTGTTTGGTGTTGAAGGAAAGGGGTTCTCTTGAGTCTGGATTAGTTCAATAATAAACATTGAATAAGTCATTTTTGATTGTATTTATTGATTTAGCAGTTAGTAAAGATAGCACATACACAGAAAGGTATACAGTTACCAGCTGCTACAGAAGATCTTTCCTGTAGTTCTCTGACAAACTGCGTCCAATCTTTAGATGGTGTTACTTCCCCCTGGTTTCTTAGGGTAACTATGCCATTATTATTCGTCATTGTTTATCATTACAAGTTTTATCAATTTCCTCCTTTGGGAAATTTCTTCTTATCTTAAGTATCAGAGGGGTAGCTGTGTTAATCTGTATCCACAAAAATAACAAGTAGTCCAGTGGTATCTTAAAGACTAACCAGATTTATTTGGGCATAAGCTTTTGTGGGTAAAAATCCTTATTTTTTCAGATGCATAGAGTGAAAATTACAGATACAGGCATAACTCCCTTCTCTTCATGTGCAAGTATATTTATGCCTGTATCTGTACTTTTCACTCCATGTATCTGAAGAAGTGGTGTTTTTTACCCACGAAAGCTTATGCCCAAATAAATCTGTTAGTCTTTAAGGTGCCATTGGACTCCTCCTTCTTATTTTAGGTTATTTTCTAAGTTCCTTGTTCCCTTGTAAGATTCCAAATGCCTTAACACCTTATGCTTAGTCATTGTTCATTCCCTTTTTTTGGGTAATATTCTTCATTATACCTCTTGCGCATATTTTGCAGTTTGAATTATTAAAATATCTGTTCCAGCTATTTTAAAATACGCTAAAGGAGTACTGCTTAGTAAAATTCCATTCAAATTTAGCTTCACTGCAAAGCATCATAAGACTCTTTCTCCCAGACAAGCCTTGGGTTGTTTCTTTGGCCTCTTAAGTTTCAATACCTCCATGAGACTGATTGTTTATAAAAGAGAAGTGGGTAAACAACAGGAGCACTAATACACATTGTACTCCCTTGGAGGGAATCTTTGAAAAGTTATTGTCTGAGATGTGCATTATTTTTTCATCACAGCCCTCTTGGCCTATGGAAATTATTTTAGAACAGACTGAAGGGTAGAGACAGGTTGGGGAGCTCCTCAGCCCTATAAATGTGCATTCGAGGGGCTAATCACCCTCCTCATTTGTGGTGGAGGTGAGCAGGAGAGGAAAATAGGACTTCTCCCCCATATGTACATACAACGGCTTGGGGAAAACTTTTCAAGGACATCCATGCAGGGCTTTCCTGTCTCTGTGGCCTCTGCCTCATTGAATTTCTGTACTGGATGAAGCTATCTAGCGAAGTTGGATTGCACTGCTTAACTTCCTTTAACATAAACATAATCTTCAACTTTTGAAAAGGCTAAAAAATGGGGAACGTTTCTTTTTTTATTCCTGTTCTCATATTTCCCATTTTAACTTGAGCCTATTGCACAGCTTCTTATATTCTGTTTTTGGAGATAGTAAGGAAATATCAAAATACAGTATTCTTATAGCATCTCAGAATCATAGAATATCAGGGTTGGAAGGGACCTCAGAAGGTCATCTAGTCCAACCCCCTGCTCAAAGTAGGACCAATCCCCAACTAAATCATCCCAGCCAGGGCTTTGTCAAGCCTTCCTTTAAAAACCTCTAAGGAAGGAGATTCCACCACCTCCCTAGGTAACCCACTCCAGTGCTTCATCACTCTCTTAGTGATTTTTCCCCCTAATATCCAACCTAAACGTTCCCCGCTGCAACTTGAGACCATTACTCCTTGTTCTGTCATCTGCTACCACTGAGAACAGACGAGATCCATCCTCTTTGGAACCCCCTTTCAGGTAGTTGAAAGCAGCTATCAAATCCCCCCTCATTCTTCTCTTCTGCAGACTAAATAATCCCAGTTCCCTCAGCCTCTACTCATAAGTCATGTACTCCAGCCCCCTAATAATTTTTGTTGCTCTCCATTGGATTCTTTCCAATTTTTCCACGTCCTTCTTGTAGTGTGGGGCCCAAAACTGGACACAGTACTCCAGATGAGGCCTCACCAATGCCGAATAGAGGGGAATAATCATGTCCCTTGATCTGCTGGCAATGCTCCTACTTATACAGCCCAAAATGCCGTTAGCTTTCTTAGCAACAAAGGCACACTTGACTCATATCCAGGTGCTCATTCACTGTAACCCCTAGGTCCTTTTCTGCAGAACTGCTGCCTAGCCACTTGGTCCCTAGTCTGTAGCAGTGAATGGGATTCTTCCTTCCTAGGTGCAGGACTCTGCACTTGTCCTTGTTGAACCTCATCAGATTTCTTTTGGCCCAATCCTCTAATTTGTATAGGTCCCTCTGTATCCTATCCCTACCCTCCAGCTTATCTACCTCTCTTCCCAGTTTAGTGTCATCTGCAAACTTGCTGAGGGTGCAATCCACGCCATCCTCCAGATCATTAATGAAGATATTGAACAAAACCAGCCCCAGGACTGACCCTTGGGGCACTCTGCTTGATACTAGACATGGAACCATTGATCATTACCTGTTGAGCCCAACAATCTAGCCAGCTTTCTATCCACATTATAGTCCATTCATCCAACCTATATTTCTTTAACTTTCTGGCAAGAATACTGTGGAAGACCGTACCAAAATTTGCTAAAGTCAAGGAATAACATGTCCACTGTTTTCCCCTCATCCACAGAGCCAGTTATCTCCTCATAGAAGGCTATTAGGTTAGTCAGGCATGATTTGCCCTTGGTGAATCCATGTTGACTGTTCCTGATCACTTTCCTCTCGTCAAAGTGCTTCAAAATTGATTCCTTGAGGATCTGCTCCATGATTTTTCCAGGGACTGAGGTGAGGCTGAATGGCCTATAGTTCCCCGGATCCTTCTTCTTCCCTTTTTTAAAGATGGGCACTACATTAGCCTTTTTCCAGTCATCTGGCACCTCCCCTGATCGCCCTGAGTTTTCAAAGATAATGTCCAGTGGCTCTGCAATTACATCCAGCAACTCCTTTAGCACCCTTGGATGCAGCACATCCAGCGCCATGGACTTGTGCTCATCCAGCTTTTCTAAATAATCCTGAACCACTTCTTTCTCCACAAAGGGCTGGTCACCTCCTCCCCATTGTGCTGCCCAATGCAGTAGTCTGGGAGTTGACCTTGTTCGTGAAGACAGAGGCAAAAAAAGACTTGAGAACATTAGCTTTTTCCACATCCTCTGTCACTAGGTTGGCTCCCCCATTCAGTAAGGGGCCCATACTTTGCCTGACCTTCTTCTTGTAGCTAACATACCTGTAGAAACCCTTCTTGTTATTCTTAACATCCCTTGCTAGCTGCAACTCCCAGTGTGATTTGACCTTCCTGATTTCACTCCTGCATGCCTGAGCAATATTTTTATACTTCTTTCTAGTCATTTGTCCAATCTTCCACTTCTTGTAAGCTTCTTTTTTGTGTTTAAGATCTGCAAGGATTTCACTGTTAAGCTAAGCTGGTCACCTGCCATATTTACTATTCTTTCTACACATCTGGATGGTTTGTTCCTGCAACCTCAATAAGGATTTTTTAAAATACAGCCAGCTCTCCTGGACTCCTTTCCCCTCATGTTATTCTCCCAGGGGATCCTGCCCATCAGTTCCCTGAGGAAGTCAAAGTCTGCTTTTCTGAAGTCCAGGGTCCATATTCTGCTGCTCTCCTTTCTTCATTGTGTCAGGATGCTGAACTCAACCATCATCATCACTGCCTCCCAGGTTCCCATCCACTTTTGCTTTCCCTACTAATTCTTCTCTGTTTGTGAGCAACAGGTTGAGAAGAGCTCTGCTCCTAGTTGGTTCCTCTAGCACTGGCACCAGAAAATTGTCCCCTACACTTTCCAAAAACTTCCTGGATTGTCTGTGCACTGTTATATTGCTCTCCCAGCAGATATTGGGGTGATTGAAGTTCCCCATGAGAACCAGGGCCTGTGATCAAGTAAACTTGTGACCTTTCATCTGAGAATCTGAAAATGGACTACATTTGTTAATTAAGGTTCACAGAACACCTGCAGCAGAGACATCAGTAAAATGACATTTGGAGTTTGTGTCTGGATGAAGGATAGAATCAGGAGTTCAGGCCTCTAGTCATATGCTTTAATTAGTAAACAAGCATTCCTTCACTTTGTACTTAGACCGACTGAAGGAAGGTCTGAGTTTCATGACACACAAAATGTAGGACCCAGAATCATAATTTCTCTTCTTTTTTCTGGCATATGTTTATGTCTTAAATAACATGGATATAAATTAGTAAATCTAATCTATAGTACAATTTCTTTTCCATGAGGGAATGAAAATAAATAATATGTACAGTTAGGGACCTACCCAAATTCACTGTCCATTCTGGTCAATTTCAGTCATAGGATTTTAAAAATTATCAGTTTCATGGTTTCAGATATTTACACCTGAAATTTCAGGGTGTTATAACCATGGAGGTCCCAACCCAAAAGAGGGTTGGGGGTGCAAGGCTATTATAGTGGGGTAGTGTTATTGCCACCCTTACTTCTGTGCTGCTGCTGATGGAGGTGCTACCTTCAGAGTTGGGTAGCTGGAGAGCAGTGGGCAGCACAGATGTGAGGGTTGGATGGTATTGGCGGGGGTCATCACTTTTGCGGTAGGGGTCAGAACCAGCCTTACAGTTGAGTGAGCACCCAGGGCCTCCTGGTCAGGAGAGCACTGTGGTCTCCTCTACCCCCACACACAGCCAGCCCAAGACCCCTTTAACCTCTGAGTGCTGGGCCCAGAGCCGGGGGTGGCAGGGCTGGAGACAAGGACATGGAAACCTTTGCAGAAATGGGGAGGCACCAGCCCAGAACCAGGGGAGACTGGGGGCCATGCCTCACCACTTTCTAACATAGTCTTCATTTGAAAATACAGGGGGCAGCGTTGCCCCCCTTCCCCCACCCAAACTGTAAGCCTCAGGCAGGTGCTATTCCAATCACTGTTATTCGCTCCAGCCCCTTCCTGTGCCACTCCACGCCTGCCCAAGGGTTGCAGTTTTTGGAGGGGGGTGGCAACACCACCCTTCTGCACCCCCTCAAATTAAGCCCATGTTAAAAGGGGGGGTGGCCCTCTGGACTCACCAATTCTTGCACCATTGGCTGGTGGCACCCTAGCCGGAGGCTTCTATCATGCACTCCAGCACTAGTCCCAGATGGGCTGGGGAGAGATGAGACTTCCTCTTCCACTCCCAGAGCCATGTCAGACCCACTTCTGGGAATGTCCCCTGGCTTCAAGAAGCTCTGAGGCTGCTCCTTGTACAGTGGCCACTCCCCCACATCTGGGGAGCAATGGGGGCAGGAGTGGCCCCTGCCGCAGAAAAGGAAATCCCATCCCTCCCCAACCGCTCCAGAACTAGCAGCTGGAGCCTGGCACATGGTAGGAGCCTCAGTTGGGGCGCCCCTAGCCCTGCCCATCCCAGGCAGATTTCACGACGCATTCATGACGCATTTTTCACAGCCGTGAATATGGTGGAGACTTAAACTAATACACTCTGATGTTTTTAGTCTTTTTCATGTATATTGGTGGAAAGAAGCAATTTGTCCAGGTCAAGTGAATTCTCCAGCTTTCAGCATTGAGTAGGATTGTGCCTGTTATACAACCATCAAGTAATGGAAAGGTCAGGTTAAAGACTCCTCTGGAGTTCTTACTGAGTGCACAGATATTCAATGAAGTGATGAGTTGCTCATCAAAGGTTCATTCTGCTCAATATACAATGTCTTTTAAAGCCCTTAATCATGTTGGTATTTAAAATAATAAAATAAGTTAATATATTATTATTCGCCCACCAAAAAAACAACCAAAGGTGAGAAAAATGCACCTCACCCCTTCCCTCTCCCTTCCCTTGAGAAGTTTTTATATTGTTTAAGAGCTTCCTAGGGGAAAGTCATGTTTTATTTTAAATTTAGAACTTTTCAAGCAATGATAAGATACATTTTTTTCAAATGATATTTAGATATGTGATTTGACGTGATTCAGTTTTTAATTCAGCCATTATCTCATTGCAGTCATTCATTTGAAATTAAGAATTCCTATCTATTGATTGTATCCCCTTTACCAGTGACCCAAGTGTTGCTCTTTGAGGAAAAAAAATGTTAGACTTAATTCTGCCTGGTTCTGTACTCAGAGTGCTCCAGAAAGTCCATTAGAGCAGAAGTTTTCACTCTTTTGTACTGATGACCCTTTTGACAGAGCAAGCCTCTGAGTGCTTTTTATAAGTTAAAAACACTTTTTAACACCATAGTCATGTAACACCATTTTAAATTCTGGAGGTAAAGTGGGGTTTGGGGTGGAGGCTGACAGCTTGTGACCCCCTATGTAATAACCACATGACGCCCTGAGGGGTCCCGACCCCTAGTTTAAGAACCCTTGCATTAGAGTATAGAATGCAGGTGACCACTTCTGAGTGACAAATTAAAATACAGAGGAGCTACTGGACAGGCTGTTTGTAATAGGAGCTATGGAGAAGTATTCCAGGGTGACGGTTGTTGGTCAGTGGATGTGATCCAATGTGTCCTTTGATCTGGTAATAGTACCTACACAGCAGTAAGTGAGATTTTACCTGCCCAGTGGTAAACCTATGAGTGAAACTGCAGCTAGTTAGTGCATACCATTACTGTTACTGCAAGCACATTTTACCTTTTTAGGGACTATTTTATAAAAATCCAGAATTTGACCCATTCATTATAAGAAAAAAAAATCACTAAATTAGAACATTACAAAAATACAAAATAATGTCTTTCAGGGCTGCAATAGCCACTTTAACTTGAAAAGAACAATCATGCACATTAATGACTACATTCTTGAGGAACTTGCAGTTAAATTAAAGTCCCTCCACCCCTGGACACAGTTTATTAAAATATTTCCCATTTTCCTCCCGTCCATAAATAGTTGCTCTTAAATGCTCTTAACAAACCTGTCAATGCCATATTTTCAGTTTGATTAAAATATTAGAACATTTTTGAGGATTATATATGAGAAATGATTGAATATAGTAGAGATCATTTAATCCATTCCCAATTAAAGAGAGGATAGTTTGGTAAGATGTATAAGAAAGAGAATAACAGGTCTGGTGCTTAACTCTGTGTTGCTTTCAGTAGGTATGAAATCAGATTCCACATGGCTCTGGAACTCTCCACCTTTTGTTGCTTTCACGGATCAGCCTTATTTCACACTTGAAATACCAGGTGGGGGTGGTGATAACAAGCCTGAATAATGAGACTAAAAAACGTCTGTTTGCTTGTGGTCATTCTCAGTTTTGTAAAATAGAGTGACTTTACTCCCAGTTTCACCCGGTTTGTTTTTTTTCTAAGTTGTAGGTAGGAAACCCATATTTTCTGGGTTTCAGTACAATAATCTTGGTGGAAATAGAATGAGTTGCTGATACATTTGAATTGTTACAAGAGTCTGGATTATTGGAGTATCTGGTCTCCTCGTATTGAATTTTATTTTGAGGTCTCATGTACTGGCTTTCTTACGTGACTAATTCTGGACTTCTAATTCCTTGTTCTGTTTCATATTCTAAATGGCTGCCCTTTCCAAAATATCATTCAGGAATTATGGTATGGCTGTTTGCCTCATCATCTTTCTGCTTTCCCAATGATTCTAAATTGGGTTCCTGGAGCAATCTTCAAGGTCAGTAGCTTTTTCATTAAGTGCAGAGAACCTTAGCTTTTCTGAGTTACATGAGTTCCTGTGCTCTGGGCCACTGATTCTACTTTTAGTAATTTCCATTTATTTTTGTATTTGGTCAAAGTTAATGTGACTAGGTGTGAGAGTTATCAACTTTTAAAAAAATGAAGTGCTCATGCTTTGAGTCTTGTATATTACCTGCATAATTGCTGAGCTATTAAGTCCTGTCTCCTCTGTGTCATTAGCTTTAGGTAGGTCAAGAATACAGGTTTCACCTCAGCTAGGCTGAAAAGTCTATAGAAAGTGATTTTCTGTCATTCTTTTACCATAGTGGCATTTATATCTGTTAATAAGTTCTTGTTATGTTGTTGAACAATGTCAAATGCTATGTGCGATCCAAAATTATGCAGGTCTCCAACAGAGCTCTTTAGAATGCAGATGTCAGTATTAATAATCTCTAGTCCCTTACCATTATTGATTTGATCAGAATAACACCTCTACAGAATTATATGTGTGTATTGTGTGTGCGTGTATAAACTAGAATTACACAGAACACCATTCCTGGCTTCTTCTCCCTGCTTCCAACTACAGCTGTCCACACTAGTGCACATACTCACACATGATGCACATATTCATACTTATGCCGAGTGTCCACATTATGCTATACTGGACTCGGGTATAATGATGCGTATGTGTATATAAGTGTGTCCACACTGCTGCTGTGTGATGTTGTCTCTGCACACATCACACATTTGCTAAAGGCAGTTCCTATCATGTTGCCCCTCCCTGTCTCTGCAAAACTAGGTGGAAGACTTGGGGCAACAGGATGATAATCTGGTTCTACTCCTTATTGCAGGACAAATAATTGTGCAGTGGAGTAGCTGACAGGTGAGAGGCAGGATTGAATTTCGGCAGAACTTTCTGACACATTGAAGGTGGCTGGTCTTCAGGGTCAATAACAATTCATTCAGCTCACACAGCACAGATATGGTGAATATCGGTATTGCCACAAAAAGAAAAGGAGTACTTGTGGCACCTTAGAGACTAACAAATTTATTTGAGCATAAGCTTTCATGAGCTACAGCTCACTTCATTGGATGCGAATACAGACTAACACGGCTGCTGCTCTGAAACCTGTCAGTATTGCCACAATATGCCGTTGGGCTGGTCATCCCTTTTGGTGCAGCAGAACAAGCACAGTGTGGTGGGATCACATCGTTTCTGAAGAGTGGAATGAGCAATGGTGGCTTCAGAACTTCCAAATGAGGAAATAGGCCTTCATGAAGCTGTGTTCAGAGTTTGCATCAAACCTCCAGCATGAGAACACTCGATTCAGGGAAGTTGTACTGCTTCAGAAGTGGGTAGTTATTGCCCTGTGGAAGTTGGCAACACCAATAGGGCTATTGCAAACCACATTGGGGTTGGAAAGACCACCATGTTGGGGGCATGGTGATGCAGGTTTGAAAGGCAATTACCACAGTGACCTACTCACAAGTAATAGGAAAAGTTCAAAAATTAATAGCTGTATTTAAAAGGATGATATTTCCAAACTCTGCATGGCCAGTACTTTGCCCACCACCGACAACAAGTGAGTATGTGAACTGAAAAGATCACTATTCATTTGTTCAGCAAAGTTTGATAGAACACAGAGGCAGATTCATGAATACAAACATGGAAAGATTCAAGATGCCTGGTTGCTGAGGAAACCAGGATTGTACTTGAAGAGTGAAGAAGGGACTCTATTACCCAGAAATGATGTTATTCTATCCCGCGTGTCTGTGTCTTGGGGCCCCTGCATATTTGCTCCTACGTTGGCTCATGAAATCATAGCCTAACATCAATGACCCTGGAAAAAGGGAATTCAGTTACAAGCTCTGTAGCCGCAGAGTGGCCATGAAGTCCGCATTTGACAGACTGAATTGTCATTGACACTGCCTATGCACCCATCTGGATTCCAATGTGGCAAACACCAGTCATATAATTCTCATCTGCTGCACATTCCATAATGTTTGAGAGGGTAAAGGGGAGGGCTTCTATCCCAAGAGGACTCATGACAAGTCTGGTTTACAATCTCTGCACAAGCAGCTGGGTCTTACCCTCATGCACACTGGTCCTGGTTCCCTTCAGGCAAGACGCCATATGTGCGCACATCTTGACACAGGAGGGAGGCAGAGGATGACATCTGCCTATGCTGAGGGAAAACTTCACATCCTGTTCACAGCTGCTGGAAAAGCACCTGACAGTCTGTAGCCATTCATTCCTGTGACAATTTAGACATTGCATAACCTCCACTGAGTTATAACATTAGGGTTGGGGTTGCGCTGTGGAGGGTGTCAGCCAAGTTGTAATGTTGTCACTGTAAAACACTTTTATGTTCACTATTCATGCTTGTTTACAAACCTTTGTTAACAGGAGCACTCAATCCCTCGACAACCTTAACCACTCTTGCACCCAGAGGTGCTACCTGTATTTAGTGACTGTTGTGGAACGACAATCCCTGCTATGCTTGAAATTGGTCAAGGTTTCAGGTGGGGAAGGAGAGGGCATCTAGTCACAGGGTAAAGGCAGATGCTGTCTTTGGCTTTATTCTTACTGGAATTGTGATTCAATTTTCTGCTTGTAAACTGACAGCAGCAGTGGCATGGCGGCAGTGGCATGGCTTCTCCCTGCAGTTTCTTTCCCAAAAGCCACATTGCTGGTGTGACAGGAGGTATCACACGAGTCACCAGAAGTGAGGTTGTCCTGCACAGTTTTAGTATGGATTCATAACCTACTACTAACATGAAAAATCTTTCCAGGGGCTCAGATACCAGAGTGACAAGTGCAGTAGAAGGACCCCCATAGAACAAAATAGACTTTCAAGACTGAATGAATCTGCATTTAGGAGGGAATTTTTTCCCTAGCATGTTGACTGCCTGTATTGTGTACCATTTTAATTTTTATTCTGAATGCATCTTACTTTGATAGGAAGGAAGGAAGAGAATATTTGTATGAATTCTGTGTCATCTTCATTCTCAATTTCTTTTTTCCTTTGACCATCTTTCTTGATAAGAATTCTGAAAGGACTTGCAAGTCGAGTTCGCTCTTAAACTTTATAGGCAGTCATTCTTCAGAAATAATGCCAGATAGTTACATAATTATTATTTTATTTAGTTTTTAAAGGTTGAATATTATTAGCTTAAATATAGTGCTTTAACTTACATTCAAAAGAACACTTGACAATGTGTTCCACGTGCATGGTTAAAAAAGATTGTTGTAAATCTCGAGCCTGCAATCCTAGTTTCCTTATCAACGTGACATGAAGAAAATAAAGTCAAATAAAAGGTCCCAAATAATAAGAGAGACAGTGAAAGAAGAATGTTAAAGTTCAAACTATAAAGTTTGCAGATGTATTTATACCAAAAAAATACAATTAGACAGTTTAAGTTCTGTTACAAGCACCGTAATGTACAGGGATATGATAAACAGCCTTCCTGACATGAAAAAATGCTATTTTTTTAAATTCTAGCTTTGTAAATTAATGCTAATTAAGGAAAATTTCTGTTTTCCAATATCTTCTTTTTTGTGCTTAGCATAATTTTGACATGCCCAGCAGGTTTCATTTCATACCAAGCATATGAATGGTCAATAGTGGAATAGAAAGTGAGAAGAGTATATCTCTAATATAATACAATCCTTGAAAAAAGAGAGAGAAAATCTGCAGATTAATTATGAATAATGTTACCTTAGGTTTCAGTTGTATGTTTCTAGTAATTTTGTGTAGCTGTCGTTTTTACTTAGTCTCTCAAAACTGTAGTTTTGTTCAAAGTTGTTGAAACTAGCTTTGAGAAAATCTCACAGTAAATACTTAGCTAAGTAGTTCAAGGTCAAAGTTCTGCTTTAGTAGAATTCAAAATAATTTGCTTCATAAAAATTTAATGCATTTTAAACTAATCAACAATTTTAAATTTTGCAGGGGATTTAACTTCTTTTTACAATTAAAAGTTTGCTCAGAATATATAAATGGCCTAATAGCACCATCTTCTGACAAGTTGCAATTTCTGCAGTAACCTTGAAGAGTGTTATTTTAATCGAATGTATACATATTTTGGTTGCTGTCACAATGAAGGATGGCTTTCTTCATATAAACAGAAATCTTGGGATTTCAGGGGGAAAGGTGTGAGAAATAAAAATAAGAGTAACCCTATGCATTCTGACAGAGAGAATTGGCTGGATGTCATAGGGCAGAAACTACTTATTTTACTCTCAAATTTCATGAAAAGAAACACTGAATAGAATGCAGTCCGTGCAGTTAAATGTCTCAAATTCTTGGTAAAAGATTTAGGCAGCAAGCAAGATTTTGGATTAACAAAAACATTTCAAAAGGGTATCAGTGTCAGACATTTGGAAAGATGTATTTAGCATTTGATATCCCTAGTCTACACTGTAAATACAGGAAAGATTTCTGCAAATCTGTAAAATATGTTAGCAGTTAAAAACACTGCTGATTTAAGTATATTATATATTTGTTGTAATTTCATTAGTAGTAGTACACAATTTTGCCTTTTTTTGCATACCACGTATTGCTATTGCTTGGTAATTTTGGATGTGCAAGGAGTATAGGCTCTATAAAGGCCCAGATTAGTCAGGCAGTCAACAGACCCTGATCTGTTTTAATAAATTTATTAGCGAGACAAGATGGATGAGCTAATATATTTTATGGAACCAACTGCTGTTGGTGAGAGAGACAAGCTCTCAAGACACACAGAGCTCTTCTTCAGGTCTGGGAAAGTTATTCCCAGCATCACAGCAAAATGCAAGGGGGACCAGATTGTTTAGCATAAGTAGTTAGCACATATTTCAAGGGACCATTCAAGATAGAATGGGCTGTAACACTTCTGCAGTCATAGGACAAAAATATGGGGTTAATGGGCTATAGATTGTTGTAATAAACCGTAAACTCAGTGTCCCTGTCCAGTCCATGATTTTTAGTGTCTAGCACAATAATGAACGTAAGCGCCCATTCTTGTCTTTTGAAAGTATTATGCAGGATTCTTTTGATGACGGGGACTAATTGGTCAGACACAAAGTGATCACTTTGTGTGAAAAAGTGTTGTGAAAAGTGTTCTCATCAGGTGATAAGGTTCACCAACAGGTGATAGGGTGTTTTTGTCTTTTATCATTTTTATCTTGTTGACATTTGAATGGAAAAGTCACTAGAACTCTTCAGATTTAGATTGCAACTCATTTTGGTGTATATGTTCGCTTGTTTTTACCTGTAAATAACTTATTCCTTTTTCTTAGTTAATAAACCTTTAGATAGTTTATTACAGGATTGACTACATACACTGTGTTTGGTGTAAGACCTAGGGTACCAATTGATCTAGGGTAGTGGTCACCAACCAGTCGATCAAGATCAACTGGTCAATCCTAGAGGATCTCCCATTCGATCGCAATCTCCGGTGGCACAGAGGGGCTGCCACTAAGACAGGCTCCCTGCCTGCCCCAGCCCCAGACCACTCCTGGAAGCGGCCAGCATGGCCCCGTGGCCCGGGGGACAGGGCAGCAGGAGTCTCCCTCCGTGCGCTGATCCTGTCTGCATGCTCCCATTGGCTCCTGCCTCCGCAGCTCCCATTGGCCAGGAACGGGGAGCTGTGGCCAATGGGAGCTGCAGGGGCGGTATTTGCAGAGAGAGGCAGTGCGCAGAGCCACGTTTGCCCCCCCCCCGCCCTCCTCCTAGGAGTCGCTTAAGTGGTTGATCCCTTCCAGGAGTGGCGTGGGGCGGAGTTAGGCAGGAAGCCTGCCTTAGCGGCAGCCATGCTGCACTGCCGACCGGGAGATGCCGGAGGTCAGTGCTGCCCGGCGGGAGGCCACACCTCAGTCCTGAGCTCCTTCCCGGAGCCAGCACCCCAAACCCCTTCCTGCACCCCAGGCCCCAGCCCTGAGCCCACTCCCAGAGCTAGCACCCCTACCCCCCTGTACCCCAACACTCTGCCCCAGCCCAGAGCCCCCTCCCAGAGCCCACATCCCACACCATCTCCTGCATCCCAACATTCTGCCCCAGCCCGGAGCCCACTCCTGCACCCAAATTCCCTCCCAGAGTTTGCACATCTCTCCCCCTCTTGCACCCCAATCTCCCACCCCAGGCTCAGCCCAGAGCCCCCTCCCACATTGTGAACTCCTCAGCTCCAGCCCAGAGAATGCATCCCCTCCCGAATCCCTACCCCAGCCCGGTGAAAGTGAGTGAGGGTGGGGGAGAGTGAGTGACGGAGAGACAGGGGGATGGAGTGAGTGGATCGGGGCTTTGGGGAAGGGGCTGGGCCTCGGGGAAGGGACGTTGTCCTGTGTTGTCCTTTAGTTCAAAAAGTGATCTTGGGCATAAAAAGTTTGGAGACCACTGGTTTAGGGTAAGTAACTGAAAGCAACCTGAATATTTTTGTGATTTTTGGTATAAGTAATTTATCACTAAGTCCAATTTGTCTGGGTGGCAATATAGACTGGAGAGCCTAAAGTGATAGTCTGTGACCCCATGGTAAGACTGTTACAGTGGTCTAGGAGTTCACATTTATTACTGAGTTGATGAAATCTAATTATAGACCATTCCACTATGGGTGCCTGGCCTGTTTCTGACTTTCATAGATTCATAGATACTAAGGTCAGAAGGGACCACTCTGATCATCTAGTCCGACCTCCTGCACAGCGCAGGCCACAGAATGTCACCCACCCACTCCTATGAAAAACCTCACCCATGTCTGAGCTATTGAAGTCCTCAAATCATGGTTCAAAACTTCAAGGAGCAGAGAAGCCTCCCTCCAGTCAACCATGCCCCATGCTACAGAGGAAGGCAAAAAAACCTCCAGGGCCTCTCCAATCTGCCCTGGAGGAAAACTCCCTCCCAACCCCAAACATGGCAATCAGCCAAACCCTGAGCACATGGGCAAGATTCACCAGCCAGATACCCAGGAAAGAGTTTTCTATAGTAAATCAGATCCCATCCATCTAATATCCCATCTCAGGGGATTTGGCCTATTTACCCTGAATATTTAAAGATCAATTACTTACCAAAATCCCATTATCCCATCATACCATCTCCTCCATAAACTTATCGAGTAGAATCTTAAAACCAGATAGATCTTTTGCCCCCACTGCTTCCCTTGGAAGGTTATTCCAAAACTTCACTCCTCTGATGGTTAAAAACCTTCGTCTGATTTCAAGTCTAAACTTCCTGGTGGCCAGTTTATACTCATTTGTTCTTGTGTCCACATTGGTGCTGAGCTTAAATAATTCCTCTCCCTCTCCTATATTTATCCCTCTGATATATTTATAGAAAGCAATCATATCTCCCCTCAACCTTCTTTTAGTTAGTTCTTTTAGTTAGGCTAAACAAGCCCAGCTCCTTAAGTCTCCTTTCATAAGACAAGTTTTCCATTCCTCGGATCATCCTAGTAACATTCTGCCCCATCATGAGCCAATCCAGGCAGTGTGACAGAGATAAGACAGTGATCAAAGTCAGGAGTTCTGAGCAAGTAGGGACTAGGGCTAGAGCAGAAGCAGGCATGAGTTCTGGTAAGGGCCGATGCACAAAGTAGGTCTGGCACAGCTGCAAGTGTGCAATGCATTGAGCAGTCGCTATGCTGCTGTTACTACCAGCCTTAAATAAGGAAATGTTGGCCCTTCTGTCCAATCAGAGAGCACAGTCTCCTAGTGAGGGTTTATTGAGCCTAGCCAAGCTTATTGCATTCTTATGTGACTGCACACAGAGCCAACTGAGTTTCTGACAGTACCTTGCCTAGCATGCTGTTGGCCCTGTGTTATTAGGGTTACTGGTGAAATCCATCAGGAGATTGGGAGCATGAACTTTTTCTTCTGGTTCCCAGGATTGCTCCTATGGCCCATACCCCTTCAAATCTATCAGATACTGGAGCTTCCCCCTGACCTGTCAGGAGTTGTGGAGATGTTCGACTTTGTATTCCTCCTGCCCATGGACAATTGCTGGGGGTAGAAGAGGGTCTACCTGGTTGGGAAAGGTCTTGTCAACAAACAGTTTGAGGAGAGAAACATAGAAGACAGGATGAATATTGAGGGATTCTGGGAGCTGAAGCTTGAAAGCCACTGGGTTTATTTGTCTGATGATGTGCAAATACCCAGGCATTGGTGGTCGAGCTTGGCTGAAGGACAGTCCATTCTTGGGTTCCGAGTCAAGAACCAAACCTTATCCCCTACTTCAAGGTTAGGGGCAGCCTAGTGCTCTCAATCCACATAATGCTTATAAGTTTCTTTAGTGGAAAATAAGTGCTCCTTGAGTTGCTGGTGTGTTTTCAGGAGGTGGAAGGCCAGATCCATGTCTGCTGTATGGCAGAGAGTTCCGGCATATCTGGATGGAATCAGGGATAAAAACAAAAATTTGCAAAGAATGGGTGTCTTGGCTTGAAGGGGTCAAGTTATTGTATGTGAACTCAGCCAACACAGCAGTGAAAGCCAATCATCCTGATGGAAATTCAGCAAACAACAAAAATATTGCTCCATGGTCTGTCTCCTTTGGTTTGACCATCAATCTGTGGATGGTATGCTGTCAAGGTGAGGGTCTCGGTGCCAAGAAGGCAAAGAAATTCATGCCAGAATCAAGAAACAAATAGTGGGTTTCAGTCTAAAATGATGCGAGTTAGCATGCCCTGGTACCAAAAGACATGCTTCAGGAAAGCTTGTTCAGTTTCATGAATGGAAGGCATGGTGCAGCAGGAAATAAAATGAGCCATTTTGGTGAGGAGGTCCACTACAATCAGAATTATTGAGCATTCTTGGTAGTGAAGTAAGTCCACTATAAAGTCAATTGAGAGAATGGACCAAGGAAGCAAATGTCTGGGAAAGGGTTATATGAGGCTCATAGACCTTGTTTGTGATCCCTTCATGTGGATGCAGAGATTGCAGGATCTAACATAGTTTTTAACGTGAATTGGTAGGGTTGGCCACCAGAAGTATCTAGAAATTGAGTCTAGGGTTTATATTGGCCAAAATGCCCTGCCATGGGTGAATCATGGGCATAACATCAGCACCTAAGGCCAGGAGTTGCCCTCACTAATGTAAAAACAATCTTCATGATAAAGGGTATCTTGTTTTGTTGCAGATGGAATCTTGAATCTGGAGAAGCACCAATGGTTCTTAGTGTCTGGAAAATGGGGCCATAAATAGGTCACTTGGAAGCAAAGAACATTTAGTGGTCATCAGGTAAGCAGTGAGGATCCCACAGACAAAGTGAGAGGGTTTATAAATGGTGGTGAGAGCCTCCTGCTTCGGCTCTTGGTACTCATCCTCATGGGATAAGACATCTGCCTTCTTGTTCTTCACAATCATAAAGTTAAATGGGGAAAAGAAAAGAGCCAAGTGAATCTGATGTTGGTTGTGTCATCATGTTGTCTGCAGACACTCCAAATTCTTGTCATCTGTTCCGACTTGAACAGGAGTGTGGGCCCCCTCAAGGAGGCAGTACCATTCCTCGAAGGTGGCCTTGATGGCCAGGAGGTCCATATGTCATAATTTCTCTCATCAGGAATCCATTTCTAAGAGAAAGCACAGGGATGAAGCAACTGGTGAGACCTGTAAATTGTGAGAGGACCACCCTTATTGCAAAGTCCAAGGTGTCAGTCTTGACTATGATGATTTTAGTCTGGATGGGTCAAAATGGGGGCAGAAAAAAACACTTTTTTTCAAGTGGTCAAAAGCCACCCCTGTGTAGGTGGACCCAGGTGAACTTTAGTCCCCTTCTTGAGAAGAGATATTGTAGAAGTTATCAGGTCAGAGAATCCTTGGATAAATCACTGGTAAAAAAATGTGAATCAAATAAACCATTGTACTTCATGTATATTTGTGGTTGCCTTCCATTCAGTGATGGATTTAGAGGTCCATGGTGGGTCCCGCCTCACAGCCCAGAAACTCCACAGTATCCTTGTCACATTCATATATCCTGGGTTTCACATAAACTTGATTGTGGCAAACCTGATCGACAATGGTGGACATGTGGTGGTCTTGGTTTTCTGAAAAAATGAGAACATAATCTAAGTGAATCATCACAAATTTGTGGAAGATGTTGCAGAAGACATTGTTCGTGAAATACTGGAAGGTAGCAGGGGCATCACAGAGACCAAATGACATGACCAGGTATTCAAAATGGCTATATCTTCTCCAAATTGCTGTCTTCAATGCCTCCCCCTGTTGGATCCTAACAAGGTTGTATGTTCCATGCACATCTAGCTTCATGAAGACCCAAGCCAAATGGAATCTTTCCAGGAGTTTGTTTATGGGAGGAAGCAGGTATCGATTGTGGATGGTAGTCTTATTTAAGGATCAATAATCAGTACAGGTTGGAGGGAGCCATCTTTCTTAGCACAAAGAAGATAGGTGTTCCTGCTGGGGAAGGCAATCCCCTTTCACAGATTTTCCTCAAGGTACTCATACAAGGACTGCTCAGGTTGGGATAGGGCATAAATGTATCCAAAAAAACCTCCATTCCAGGTTAAAGGATGATTGGGCAATTGTACTAAGGTGAGGAATTAGAGCATGTTTTCTTCTGTTTGTCAAATATCTTGGCATATTCTAGGTACTTGGCAGGAATTCAGGCAATGCTAACGAATCTTTAGTTTGTGACTCTGAATCATTCGAGGACGGGAGCATGCTGAAGAACATGACCATCTGTCTCCTGGACCTGGGGGGGCATGCTCATCAGCACCGCAGGGAATAGAAGAGTACAGATCACAAGAGGCAGCTGGGGTCATGAGTGACATGCCAGGAGATACTACCAGGACTAGCAGCAAGTATGAAGTGCAGATTACCTTGAACTACAAGATCTCTTGTGATCGCCAGAGGTAATGACCTCAGGGGGGACTGTCTGATCCATAATGAGTCCCGAAGAGAGAAGTGACCCATCATAGCCTTGACGGGCTCAGCAAAGTCCTTGCAAAGGATGAGATTTGATGCCCCTTAACTTATTACTGGTCAATGAAGTTGCCAGAAGCACTTGAGTCAACCAATGCTTTAAGTGGATATCTGGCATGACAGAATGCCAGAGGTGAAAAGGGAGATGGGGAGAGATAGTTTGCTGATTAGGGGTTGGCACGATTCTGCAGATAGGCATCAGTGCAATTCACTATGGGGAGGAGAGGAGCACTATGGGAAGAAGTGGCCCCCTTACTGGGGATGGGCTCTGGCATTTTCCAACCTGCAGGTGGATTGGTCTTTGGTCAGGCACTCTGCTGCAAGTTGCCCAGGCATCCCACAATACAGGCACAACCCCAATGCCCAAAGACAGTTATTTTCATCAGCGGAGAGGTGGGGCTGGGCTCAGTCAACTTGCATCAATTCAAAGTCTGGTAGGGCAACTGGGGCACAGGAGATAGAAGAACTCTGACTGGCAGAGGTCGGCTGGCATGTTGCTTTTCTTGGGCTGACTCTATTAGCCAATAACTCCTAATACAAAGATTAGTTAAGGCTTCCAGGTTAGGTGGAGGTTACACCCATGCTAACTCATCTTTGATAGAGTTGTAGAGTCCCCGCCTCAACTGGTATCACTGAACAGCTTCATTTCAGTGGGTATCTGCAGCCAGACATTGAAATTCTGCTGCATATTTGGCAACAGACCCAGGACCTTGCCAGACGGCATGGAGAACAGCCTCTGCATTACATTTTTAATTAGGATTATTGAAGATGTCTGCTGTTGCCTGTAAAAGTTCTCAAAGTGTTCAGAAAGAGGACTGTACTCCTTCAGAAGTGGGGATGGGCCTCTCTGGTGAGCAGGGTAAGTACTAATCCTACTTGGGACTGATCTGTGGGGTAGGACAATGGCAGCAACACAAACTGGAGATGTCATTGGCTAAGGAACCCATGAAACCTGGAATAATCCACATCAAATTTATGAGGTAGAGCAGCTTGGGCTCATGGAGGACAGAAGACACTCCCTGGTCTTGTACCTGGGCCTGAAATGTTGCATTCTGATTATGTAGTGCAACAACATGAGCTTGCGGTTCCTGCAAGTCCCCAACATCTGAAGTGGGTTGGGCTCCTGCTGGGGCCCTTCTGGAGGGAAGTTCCATGCCATGGGACAAAGTCCCCTCTTATCTTCTAGTGAATTGCTCAAACTGTAACACACTGAGGTGTAGGTGGGGTATCCTAGTGGTCAGAACAGGAATCTGACCTAATGGTTGGAGCAGAATCAGGGCAGAACTGGAGTTGTGCTCAGGAGATAAGCCGATGGTCAGAGCCAGGAGTCAGGAGCCAGACCAGAACTGAAGAGGCAGACCTGGAGTTTTGGTCAGGAGACAAGCCAGTGATCATAGCCAGGAGTTGGGAGTTCTGAGGAAGGTAGGAACTAGATCTGAAGCAGGAGCAGGCTTGGATGAAAGCAAGGGCTGGTACAGGAAGCAGACTTGGCACAGCTGTGGGTATAGAACACATTGAGTAGCCACTGTGCTGTTGTTGCTACCAGGCTGTTGGCCCTTCGGTTCAATCAGGGAACATTATCAATTAGTGAGGGCCTAGTGGGCCCAGCCAAGGTCATTGGGTTACTAGGCGATGGCACCCAGAGCCAGCTGAGATTCTGACAGCCATTTAGAAATATTAGAGAAATTTATTTATTGGCGACAGTCCCAGCAGTAATGATTGCTACTTGACAAGTGTTGATAAAGAATCATACAGTCTCATTAGGAAAAATGGATGATGGAGACAATACCAGAAGAATTTATGGAATGGAAAGTAATCACATATCATATGGAAAGGAAACAAGGAATGCTGTAGCCTATCCCAAGTAATTTGTAAACATACATTTTATTTCTGAAGTCTATTATGTCTTAGAAAGAGACAAGTTTTGGTAATCCCTAATTTTAAAATGTATGCATAAGGTTGTAACCATATGAGAACATTTCATCTCATCATGAATGTAGAGATTAATTATGTTTAATTCTTAGAGATGTGCTAAACAGGAAAAACATGATACACTTTGCCATAATTCCTAGAAGCCATTGGCAGAGATTATTTTTAAGAGTGATCTCTGAGACTGGCATTTCGTTTCCAACTTTGTAATGGTGGGTATAGGTGTGTTATGTAAACATTGTGTTGAGAGATACATGAATATTTCCAGGGATGACAGTAAAATTTCTAATCATAAATGATTAAATGGAGCATGAAATTACATACAGTAGTCCCAAACTAGAAGACAGGAATCTTCATGGAAGAGAAGTGGTTGTTATTATTAAGGTCATTTTGGTAAAGCTATCATACCTCTAGTGTGTAACCAGATGGGGTGGCCCTTGTTATAGCTTAATGGCAGTAGAAGCTAGTATTGGACTACCTGTGTCCTTCCCTCAGACATGTGAGGCACATTGTTCTCAATCACTTTCAATATAGTGATGTTACACTCCCAAAGACAGTACTGTCTTGCTGGTGCTATGACATTTTTATTTTCAAAAATATTGAGTTAGGACAATGGTGGTGTACTCTGGGTGGGGAAGGGAGGAGGGCGGGTGAGGAAGCATTGTACTATAGTGTTTGGCATACACAAATACATAACATATTCATGTGTATACACTCAGGGAAGAGAATTGTCAGTAAAGGTAGTTCTAGCCTATCTGTCATTCTGACATTCACTGTGTTTATGGTATGTTGAAACAAATTAAAAGGTAGGGAAACATTAATATATAATTCAAAAAGGACACTGAGGAATACAGCTTAAATGAACTGAAGAGTTGTACAGAAAAAAATAACGATTTGTATAAATCCACAAAGTTTTATTACTATAAAACTATTACTGTACTGGAAATTGATTGAAGTATTAGAGTAATTATCCTTAAATGAAGCTACAAATACAAAGTTCAACTGATGATTCAACATACTGTGGATTAGGGAAAAGTTTGTGTATAGCAAAAGTTCATGAATCTATTTCACACCTGCTAAAAATCCTGTTGATGTAAGATTACTCATCTAGTAATAATTGAAATCTATTGTAATTCTGTTTTTCTAATATATGTTTTAACTGTCTGGTGTGCAGGTAGTTCACTGCTTGGGTTTCAGCATATGTTACTCATTGAAGTCTGGAAGTGCTCTGGGAGTTTTGGATTACCATCTGGAAGTTATACCCCCTTTTCCTAGCTGATAAAATCTAGCAAGATGATAGTAGGTCTTTTGTTGGAAGAGATTGTTGATGCTTCTCTTCAGGAAGGCAGAGTGCCAGCATCTCTTAAAGAAACAATGTTTAAGCTCTTGGCCAAGAAACTATCCCTTGAAGCTAAGAATTTTGCCAATCGCTGCCTTTTTTTAGGGAATAATTTTGAGTTGGTTTTGGCATGGTCACTCTAGCAATGCTTGCAGTCCTCAGATTCCCTTGGCCGCTCTCTGGCTGACTTTTTAGCCTAGCACTGGTTTCACTGATATAATTCTCTCTTGGTGATGTACAAAGATCCAGCATCTGCATCCAATTCTCTTAAAGCAGATTTTGAGGCTGCTGATATGCCTGTGGATTCTTGCAGCAGTGGGTATAATTGCATTTGAATGACTGATTTTTTAAAATTTTGTTTTCCTAAAATAATCCATAGGGTACTATTGGGCCGTTACTCTTTTCTGCCAAGGATACTCTCCAACAGGATACCAAAAGTTTTATTTTGTTCATTTCTCTGATTAAGTACATATATGAAACCCTTAGTGAAGGTCGGGATACAGAGTAGCCTGTCATCTCTCCAGAGTGTGTATGAGAGACACTTCTACATCTCTGTTTCATTGGAGACAGATTTGGTAGTCAATCAATTCACTCTCTGTCTAGACACAACTGGTAGCTGATTAATAGCTGACTAGTGAAGGGTAAATACATGTAATTTTTGGAGTCTGGCTGGAGGAAACAACCAAAATAAACAGTAGATCTGATTTTAGCTCCCTTGATTTATGGAGTCCGTCTGCCTTTTGGTAGGCAGGTTCACAACCTGGGGGTTTTGTTAAATTCTCAGATGCTTCTGGATATTCATATAGCAGCAGTGATTAAAAAGCTTTGTTATGTCTTTGCTTGGCCAGGAGTAGAGCTGGACAAAAATATTTCCATCAGAAAATACTGTCAATTTTTACACAATGTTTTACTGAAAATTTTTGAGAAAATTTGAATCAAAATGGGGTATTTCATTTTGATGTTCATTTTGAGCTTATCGTCTTGGTTCATTTCTTTCCAACATTTTAATTTCATTTTGATTTGATGTAGAAATTTTTCAGTGTACTGTGCTTTGTCTTGTCACATATAAACCTGTGTCCTTTTTTGTTGTTGGAGTAGTGCACATTGTTTCAGATTCGTTCTGTTTTACCATTGTGATGACATTGTGAACAGCATCTTTCAGATAGTACCAAGCCCCGACTTTGGGTGAGGTTGTGATTGCAGGACATGCATCTTTGAAGAAAGAGCAGTGATTACTAGACACTGTGTCTGTTTGTGACCCCCCACAGGTCCTATGTGCTGTTACGAAGAAAGGCATATTTGTTGATTTCACCTCACAAACCTCCTCTTCTCTTCCTTCCTACTGCTTTCCCCCATTCTGAATGATGAAAAGAGGGAGTGGAAGTGGTTCAAGTCACACTGAAGTTGTCTGACTCCCTCACAAACAAACAAGTTTTTTTTTTCTGATGCTGCTCCTAATACAAGTAACGTTGCACCATCCCTCACACAGGTCCCATATGAGAGCTGTGTTAATGGATAAAAGGCCCCAGCATAAGGCTGCTCAGAAGCAGCATTCTTCTATGTAGCAATTTGGGGTAGGAAAAAGACCAACACTCGAGGCTTGCACTAGCTCAGTGGAGAAAGTGTTGTGGAAGCTCCACGCCATGAACCCCAGGAAGCAAAGGGAGAGAAACCAGATTGCCTAGAGGGGCAGTCAGCAAAATTAATTTTGTCTCAGGCAGACATCTCCTCTGGAGGAGGAGGTTAGTGTATCTGATTAATCAAACACTATATCAGGTTGTTTCTCTTCTATAGGCTGACTCCCAGTGGGCCAAAGCCTTAGACCATCAGCTAAAGCTCCCTCCAAGTCTTTGCTTCATTACTTCAGTTCTAGAAAGGTTTCAATTACTAGTCACAACTTCCTTCTCTGCTGAACATGGTTTTGAGGGGAACACGAGTGGGAAAGGTAGTGCTCCCACATTGCATTTCTCTCAGTTGCAACGATCACCGCACATCAGCCCCCTCCTGCAAGATGCATTAACCAGGCATCCTCCTGGGTTAGGCAACATTTCACAGTTGATGCTGGGAACAGTCCCAGTGCCATTTGCCAACTATGAAGATATAGGGTCACTCTGAGCTATGGCCGCAAAAAGCTGGGGACATTAGCTGTGCTGAAACACATGGAACATAATCACAGAGCACATGCAGCAGTTGGGCTAGCTCAGGAGAAAAGCAATCAAGAACTGGGTCCACTACAGAGCAAAGGTTGACACCAACAATGTTTTCCATGATATTATCAGCTGAATCCCCCAGCAATATTCCACAGACCACAGCCGTGTGTGTTCATGGGGGGCAGAAATATGATCACAAATACCCTACACTATGTCACTAACCATAACGTGAGAGGATGCTGGCTGTGGACATGCTTCCTTCTCTCCTGATGGATAGAGGATGAGGGCTTCAGAGGCCTTATGGCTACAGCTGCTCCCAAGTGGGGAAATGCCTTCCACTCTTTCTATTTTGCTAAAAAGACCAGATCTGTGTGCTGCTGTGGGAACTGCCGCACAGAATGCCCTGGATATCTGTGAAGAATGGATGGTGCAACTGATTACATGTCTGTTACACCCCACTGAGTGAGCAGCAGCATAAAGGCTAGCAGCAGCACTAGGAACTTGTACACCCTCATGTGACAGCCCACCATTCTTTGCTTATATTACGAAACATAGCATACCTCCAGAATCAAATTATTTCCAGACAAATTCTGTGCTGTCGTGGAGGAGTGGCGAAGGCTATACACCCTCTATGCTGGGTTTGTGGCAACAACTAATGCATTAAATATTGCAAAAGCAGGGCAGGAAGAGGCTTTCCAATGTGTCCCTTGCTTCATTCACTGACCTTATTGGTTGTGAGACAATTGCTGGAGAGCAATGCCTGGGTGAAGGCACTATGTCAGAGGCCAGGAAGATCTGTTGCCATTTCAGCTGGTACAGTGCAGCATACCACATACTTAGCTAAGGGGGACACTTGCTCTGCCTCACCAGCAGATGAAGCAGAAGGTGGGGACCACGTGGAACACCACCTTTCACAGGCTGGAATATCTGTCTGAGCAGATAGTAGGAGTGATAGCATTCTACATTCCTGGCTCCAGACAAGCATATTAGCTTCCATTTGTCACCTTCCCACTGGTCATTCGTGGAGACTCTAATTGATGTCATAGGTTACTTGGAAGTCACAAAGCTAGTCAGCAGGGATGATGCTGGAACTAGCCACGTAATTCTCTTACAGTATCTGTTGGGGAGAAAACTGACCTACATGAAGAGGTCTAAAGTGTGATTACAGTTGTGAATCCTTGGTAGGTGGGAATCATGCTGTCTGCTCTTCTAGGAATATGCCATCTCCACATCATCGGGGAGCAGAAGCACTACTTGATGGGAACATATCTAGAACTCCTAGTCAAAAGCATCATGGTTTCCATCCTGCCAGGTCACAGGCAGGCAGGTCCCACTTGTAAGAAAGGCTGAACATTATGGTGACTGAAGTCATTGCTCCTGGCCCTCTAAGACATGGGCAGCAGCAGGCTCTCCACTAGGAATTAGCTGAGGTACTCAGGGTAAAAATCCCCATATATAGATGCAAGAGCATTTTGAATTAGTCTTTGTGAGAGAGGATGGGATGGTTGAGGAAGAAAAGTCTACATTTTGTGAGTTTGGGCGAGTGCTTTAACTGTAGATATTGTTTGTAACAATGTTGCTTTTGTTTGTGTACCTAGAATTATGGGTAAATGCACTTTAAATTGAAACATAAATGTGCTGGTCTGTAGATTCTCCTGGCTAATGGCCTCAAGTAAGATTAACTAGAGATTAATGTAATAATATTTTTCATTATCTCTGGTGTTCTATTTGGTATACTGAGGGTGAATTAACTGCTTTCTTATTACTCTCCCCTACCTCCTTTTCATCCTTATACTTTTCTTTCCACATATGGAATGTAGGTAACATAAAAAACATGATTCAATGAGAACTAATTGCAAAATACAAGAGTGGGTGGTACCAATTTGCATTATTGGAGCTTGAAAGTTTCAAATTTGACATATTTTCTGATGACTTATTCGTTCACATATTCCGTAAAATGCAGAATTACCCATGAGACATCCAAGACAAAGAAGATGCCAAGAGACTAATGTGTTTGCATTTCTAAGTTTCCTTGGAGTGACTACAAATACAGTATAATTTAGAGTGGAAAATATGTCTGTATTATTATTATTAAAAACAATAATAATTTACTTTGCCTATTGTAGGTTGGCCTCAGCCAAAAAAAAAAAAAAAATAAAGGACATGACACGTGTGTTTAGGGGAATGAAGGGGAATAGGCTGCAATTTCACATGACATAAATATCCATAAATTGTCACTCATCAAATCAAATTCCTGTGTTAACTCTCCATATTAAGCCTTGTATGCCGACAGATTTCCCAGTGCTCACTCTTCGGGAGGATCAATCCTTAAGCTCTAAATCCTCAAACTACCCCTTTTTCCAGACTCAGTCTTCAGTGCAGGGTTGCTTTAAAAATAAAATATCCCCAGTCTACTTTTGGACTGTTTACTCCTTGCACCAGGGACTAACACTTCTTGAATGCCTGAAAAATGACAAACATTTGATGGCCTGAGGAGATAGCCCTTGCTTTTGGTGACAGATGTCCTGGATTTAAACCTAGGAGATATCCTGTGGCAAGGGGTAAATCTATGGCTCCTTTATAGAATTAAGAGAATAGTGAATTTTTTTCATTTGGGGGGTCGAACTGAAAAATCCAAAAGATATTCTGGTTGGGTTTTCATATTTTGTTTTTAGTTTTTCATTTAATTTCAAATAAATTTTCAGGTGTTTTTCACCCTTTTTCAAAATCAGCTATTTTTTTAAAAAACAAAACCCCATTTTAAAACAATCAGAATGTTTACTTTCAAAGCTGTTGAACTGAAACATTTCAGAAATGTTAAAATGGAAGAGTTTGGCACTGCTTAAAAAAATAGTGTTATTTTTCCCCCTGCAAGCTGAAACTATTAGTTTAATTCACAAAGGGTTTGGTACCATGAAAAATGCAGTTTCTGATTAAATTTCTATTTGTTGAAAAGAATTTGCCCAGGTCCACTCCTTTATTTTTGGGGTGAAATTCTTTGGCCTGTGTAATGCAGGAGGTCAAGGTAGGTGACTGAAATGGGTCCCATCTAGCTTTAAAATCTACGATAAATAAATTATAATCGACCAGTATCTCAAAGGAAAAAAATTCTCTCTGATCTTGTATGGTTGTCAGTGCTAATGTATGCATATGACCAAGAAACACCTTGAACCCCTTTCAAATTCATACTTACACTTACTTTTTACCTTCCAACCACCTTTCAAATTCTCTGAAATAAGGTGTGGATCTGATGTGCTGACACTGAGATGGGCTGAGCATAGATTTCTATTGCCAACTTTTTAGCTGTCAGTTCTAACTAGCTAAACTGGTGGGACCAAAGCCTACCAGCCACATTTGTTTATCTATTCTTTCTGAATATGTATTTTGCAGCAAATACTATCAGTAGTGGGGTGTGCGTATTCCCTGGACATCCGCTTTCTGGTGCGGGAAAGAATATGATTTTTTGTCTTACCACATAGACGCTGAAGCCAAGAGGGAATCAAATCTGGGAGAAACTAGTGGCACCATGTCCATGTGTGCAATTTCTTTTGTGATTCTATTGTCATGTAGTCTTAGAAATTAAATAATAGTCCTACCTACATGGCTTCTGTACTACTGTCCAAAACAAATTCTATCAGGAAACAAATTCCAGTTGCAATTTAAACATTTGTTTTCCAGGAATATTTACCCCCCAAAAAACTTTAATCACCCAGATGTTTGTGAAAAGAAAATATAAAAAGAATACAAAAATGGCAAATTGAAATTCAGATTCTAAATCACCAAAATGTTTGAAATTAATTTTTCCCACTATTGACTCTCATTTAATGGTAAGGCTAATTTGCTTTCCAGCACCAAAATGGCTCCCTTTCCTCAGTGGGTGATATGAAACATCAAATATATTTATGCAGTTGTTTCTCAAATACATATCCAGTTGTTTGGGATTTTTCTCACCTCTAGGTATGGGAAGTCAAGGGGGTAAAATTCTCATTGACTTCAGTGGGATCAGAGATAGATCAACACAGAGCTTTTGAAAGTCCAACCCTGTATTCTTTTTGGTGCAGTCAGAAAACAAATTACATTTCCAAAATAAAAAGGCTCCTTGGATGACATCATTAACTTATGGTGTGTATTTATTGTTAGAGAGTAATGAATGGTCTGATATGATATTGATTATGAAAATTAAAGTATGTAAGGGACCTCAGAGCATGGCATAGGTGTTTGTATATGCTTTATAAATAAATAAGTAATCCCTACCTCACATGTCAATGAAGATGCTAGAAAATAATCATGTGAAAAGTGAACAAAATGCCAAAGGAATTAAAAAATATTCCTCTAAAATGTAACAGAGATTGTTTTCCTACTTATATATTTGGTTTCCTTGTTAGACTTTATTTTGAAAGAGATGCCAGGGTCTTAATAAATTCAGATTATATCTGGCTCACCTGGGTATTTAATGTATTATGTGACATTGAAGACCTCTTTCCATCTTTGGAGATCTCTATAGTATTTCTAAACACTGTGCTTAACTTTGAATGCCCTTGCTCTTGTGGGTGTGACTTAGACCCCTGATATTATTGAACCCACAGTCGATTTTTTTGTCTGTGAATAAGATCTTTTTTTCTACTGATAGAAAACAAGACTATAAATCCCAGTGGTGGGACTTGAAAAATTGGGTTTGTGTGGTTAAAATCTTCGGAAAATTCTATAAAGCAGCATGAGACATTGTTCTATTCAATTTCTAGCTATTGATCCATCCAAATGCTTATTTGGAGATTGCCTTTACGGCTTTAGTTGAACATAAGAAATACTTTTCTCTTTAGAGATAGGGTGGGTGGGGATTTCATTTACAAGGGACACATATGATGTATACGGATTTCTCATGCTGAGGTCAATAAAGGAGTTTTGCCCTTGAAAAAAGTATTGTACACCTCCCAGCTGCAGAGCTTGCTTATGTGTTAATTGCAAAAAGGATGGTGAATAGCTGACAATTGAGAAGATAAATGCCTTGACTAGCAGAGGAAAATAGTTCTGATTAAAGATATGTCAAACAAGGCAGCCTGCTGGTATATCAGATGCCCTGTGAGAAAACTAACACTGGAATAGATTCAAAGCTGTAAGTGTCAGATTTTAGGCCAGAGGAGATTGAGACTGTCATAAAAAGAGAACTGTCTTTATGAAGGGATACATGAGTTGACCTAGTCTCACTGCATCCTTACAGGCTAACCCACAGGTAGAATGGATATTGGTCTCAAAAGAGGTGCCTACATTTGTTGCCCTCACAACAGAAACAGAAAGGTTGAGGCCTGTTTTCAGAAACAAAGAGCTAAAGGTAATCAGAACACAGGGGTATGCTACACATTGCCCTCATCTTCCTCCTTCCTCGGACATATATTTTCCTTTTTCTCTTTTATATCATTAAAATTATATTGAACTGTAATGATGAATCAATGCATACACAACTATCTATATATTTTTAACGCTGAGTATTCTGAGATTTTAATCCTAGCATTGAAACAGATTCTATAGAGTGCTTTTTAACAGAGCACATGAGCACTGTACGACAATGTCTAACACCATCAAATTGCTAAGGCAAAACTCAGGTTTAGCTCAGACATATCAAAGAAAAGGTACCTACATGTGACCTACATGAAAACCCTGAGCCAATCACCCCACACTTGCTAACTGTTACTAGCCCTCCATTCTTGTCCTGAGGATTCCTTCTGACACATTCTCTCCATCGGCTGCTCACTATGTCAGGGAGGACACTGCCATGTATGCCACAGCCTGCTGACAATCCCCATGGCAAAAAGACACCATGTGCACTTCTGCAGACACAACCTGTGTAACTCAGCATTGAAATGAGATATACATGATCTTTCAAAGTACACCTTTTGTCATATCACAGTGACATCTTCGGCAATATGCTCCAACTAATCCTTCCACCGTTCAATACAGATATACCTTAACACAGTGCAGTCAGTTGAAGTTGCATGCAGATAAATCTGTGGTGCACAACAAAAACAATGGCAGATTCTCTTAAAACTTCCACATGTCTATTTATTCTGATACCCCTCCCCATTACTAAGTCATTCTCAGTGGTTATTGCCTGCTCCAGGGGCAGATTTCAGTTTTCATTGCTGGGATGTTGTGTAACTTATCTGTATTTCCTGGTTTTCAGAGGTTTGTTAGCTATTCTCCATATTCTGAAAGGGCATGAGGCATCACTGGGCAACCTTAACCCTCCACTAACAAAGTTTTGGGGCATTTAATTGATAACTTTTCTGCTGGCCAATTCTTAGTTGTGTTAATGTTTCTACCCAAAATTTCTGGCCTTCACAGGTATTTTCAAGGTTATTTGATGTTGTATAGAATTGCATTACATTAAATTACAAACATGATGAAAATGCAGTATTGACTTAGGTGTTTCATATAGTCTATATTATTTTGTAAAGCAATATTGATTCATCTTCAGTTTGGAAGGTCAGCATAAAGTTTACAAAGAAAAATATATGAGGTTTGGCAATATTATATGGTGCTTGCATGTTAAAGTACTAAAATGTGAATATCTGCTATAGGAGCTTTTCTTAAAAAAAGCTTTAATATCCTCATCAACTCCAAGATGTATTCATTTGGTCTACATTTTGGCTTATAAAAATGAATATAATGATGCAATGATGATGATGATATTTTGCACTTCTAGCACATTTTCATCTGAAGAGCTCTGTGGGTACTGCTATCTATCCTTCAGGAGCAGAACACAGATTTCCTGACTCACAGCCTTCTGCTCTATGCATCTGACCACAGACGCTCTGAATAATACTTTACTCTTCCACAATATCTAGAATCTTGAAACACTTTATAACCTTGAATGAATGTTGCTTCAGCACATCTGCTTGAGGTAGGTAAATATTAATAACCCTCTCTAGAGGGAGATAATGAAAAACAGCAGAATTAAGTGACATGCCTAAGATCGCATAGGAAGTCTGTGGTGGCAGAACCAAAAATAGAACCCACAATTCTCAAATACTGTTCCTGTACTGTGACTGCAAAACTATTCTTCCAATGCTTTACAACATTAATTGAACAATTCTGTAATGTGATATTCTGAGCATTACTGTAATTTATAGGAATCTCACTCTGTCACTGTTGCATTAAGACTAAGTAGGCCTGATTGAGGAAAGCACTTAATCAGGTCTTTTAAGTCCTATTGACCTTCAGTTTAACTCAAAGCACCATCGTGAGTGGGTATGCTTTCCTGAATTGGTGCCTATGTAAGGTTGCGGACTGGCATTAGAGAACTAGATGGAGTATCTAGTTTAAGGGAGGAGTGCTGGTCTTGTGGTACAGGCACAGGACACGGACTTAGGACAACCCTAAGTTATTTTCCTATCTTTGTCACTTGCTTCCTTTGTGATTGTAGCTCAAGCCAAGTAGATTACTCACACATTACCCCTACACCTTATATCATATAGTAAAATTGTCTGATATGTAGTGGGGAAAAAACTGTATTGGCTGTGATGGCTCTCCTAAATGAGAAAAAAAAGAACATTACCATGACTATTTTTAGTTGACCAAGTTTTTGAGAAAGCAGGAGAAAGGTCACACAGGTTCTTCTTTTACTTGCTTGTGCAAATTTTTTCTAACACTCATGTAACTATCATACCACATGGCTGAGAAATTCTGCAGGCAAGAAAAAGAAAAACAGAAAAAAGAAAAAAAAGAACATTACCATGACTATTTTTAGTTGACCAAGTTTTTGAGAAAGCAGGAGAAAGATCACACAGGTTCTTCTTTTACTTGCTTGTGCAAATTTTTTCTAACACTCATGTAACTATCATACCACATGGCTGAGAAATTCTGCAGGCAAGAAAACATGGTCAATTAAGTTTAATTTCCATGACATTTTGTGTTCATGTAGACATTAAGAAATGTAATTTGTTTGAATCCTGCAGTTTGTTATTAAAATGTTAATTACTTTTATATATTAGCATTCTCCTAGACCTCCAGCACTTGATTTATAAAATTGATAATATATTTTTGCTGTGAAAAAGAGAGTATATTTAGCTTTATTTTTAATTATCATTTTAGATTTTTTTGTCTTTTATATTATTTTCACATTATAGTATATACAATATATGCAACAAAATCCTGTGGTAAATCTTATCGTCTTCAACAAACAAGCAAGATACCCTTTCAGAAACAAAAAAGTAAAGCTCACCTTGACAGATTAGGAAAGAATATTGTTTCAATCTGTGCTAAATTAGCAATAGCATTTTTTCACCTTCCCAGGAAAAGCTGGATGTTCTTGAATGCTTCTACAGTCATGTTTTGCTGTGACAACTTCTGGCAAAATACATTGTGAGAGGAGTCTTCTAGCAGGACTCAGTTTCATGAAGAACATTGTCATAGAATCAGGAAGTGTTTGCCTGGACCTTCAGTATGTTACAGAGTATAAGTAAGGTTGTACAATCTTGCAATAATCCAGACATGTAAACCCTTGTCTGTAGTCCTATCCATCATGTAAGAGGAGGGGGCAGGGATCTTAGCTGCAGAGACAGATTATGGTACATATTGCATAGGAGGTAGGGCTAAATCTGGATTTCCTTTTGATTGTTTGGGTCTGCACAATTATTGCTGGGTACTGCCAGACAATGGTGTTAGTTTTTCCAGCCATGTGTTTGGTATGTTAATTAGGGCATGTCTACACTTGCAAAGTTACAGCACTGGCAGTTACAGTGCCACTCAGAGAGCGCCGAAAGAAAACCGCTGTTGTGTGTTCACACTGACAGCTGCCTGTGCAATAGCATGTTCACAGTTCCAGCGCTATTCGGAGCGGTGCACTCTGGGCAGCTATCCCAAAGAGCACCTCTTTCTCTTTTGCCGCTAAGACTTGTGGGAAGGCGGAAGGGGTCGCGGGGCAGCCTGAGTCCCCCGTGATGGATTGCTCTGCATCCCAGCAATCCCTGTGTTTCCGTCCACATCTGGCACCATCTTTCAATGGTTTGTATGCTGCACGCCCTGCCTGGCCACTTTCGGGCTGAAGGAATGGATCCCGAGCTGTTGACCAGTATGCTGCTCGCACTGACCAACACGTCACAAGTGGCAGTGGAGTTATTCCTTAAACTACAAAGGCAAGAGGAGTGCAACATTGATCTTGCCACACATACAAGCTATGACATGAGATTGCTTGTGACCACAGTGGGCTTTTGAGCTAGGGAAACAAACACTGAGTGGTAGGATCACATCATGATGCACGTCTGGGATGACAAGCAGTGGCTTCAGAACTTTCGCATGAGGAAAGCCACATTCATGGGACTGTGTGATGAGCTCGCCCCAGCCCTGCGGCACAAGGAAACGAGAATAAGAGCAGCCCCATTGCTGGAGAAGCATGTGGAGATTACACTTGTCAAGGTTCCTTCCCCACTCTGAACTCTAGAGTACAGATGTGGGGACCTGCATGAAAACTTCCTAAGCTTACTTTTACCAGCTTAGGTTAAAACTTCCCCAAGGTACAAACTATTTTACCTTTTGCCCTGGGACTTTCGCTGCCACCACCAAACATCTAACACCGGTTACTGGGAACAAGTCTGTTTGGAAACGTCTTTCCCCCAAAAATCCTCCCAAATCTTACATCCCCTTTCCTGGGGAAGGTTTGATAAAAAATCCTCACCAATTTGCATAGGTGACCACAGACCCAAACCCTTGGATCTTAAGAACAATGAAAAAGCATTCAGTTTCTTAAAAGAAAAATTTTAATAGAAGAAAAAAATAAAAAGAATCACCTCTGTAAAATCAGGATGGTAAATACCTTACAGGGTAATTAGATTCAAAACATAGAGAATCCCTCTAGGCAAAACCTTAAGTTACAAAAAGACACAAAAACAGGAATATCCTTCCATTCAGCACAGCTTATTTTCTCAGCCATTTAAAGAAATCAGAATCTAATGAATATCTAGCTAGATTACTTACCAAGTTCTAAGCCTCCATTCCTGTTCTGTCCCCTGCAAAAGCATCACACAGACTGAGAGAGAGAGGCTTTGTTTCTCCCTCTCCCCAGCTTTTGAAACTATCTTGTCTCGTCACTGGTCATTTTGGTCAGGTGCCAGCGAGGTTATCCTAGCTTCTTAACCCTTTATAGGTGAAAGGGTTTTTCCTTTGGCCAGGAGGTATTTTAAAGGTGTTTATCCTTCCCTTTATATTTATGACAACACTGTGGAAGTTGGCTACTCCAGACTGCTTCCGATCAGTTGCTAACCAGTTCGGAGTGGGAAAGTTGAGTGTTGGACTTGTGTTGATGGAAATGTGCAGGGCCATTATTCGCATCCTGCTTTGAAACACCCTGACTCTGGGCAACGTGCATGACATTGTGGATGGCTTTGCACAAATGAGCTTCCCTAACTGCAGAGGGGTAATCGATGGCATGCATATTCCAATTCTGGCAACAGATCATCTAGCCACCGAGTACATTAATCACAAAGTATATTTCTCAAAGGTTCTGCAGGTGCTTGTGGATCACTGTGGGTGTTTCACAGACATTAATGCGGGCTGGTCTAGAAAAGAGCATGACACACACATCTTTCGGAACACTGACCTGTTCAAGAAATTGCAAGCAGATATTTTCTTCCCTTACCAGAAGATCACTATAGGGAAGTTGAAATGCTCATTGTGATCCTGGGAGACCCCACCTACCTCATAATGCCATGGCTTATGAAGCCATACACGGGCAACTTGACAGCAGCAAGGAGTGGTTCAACAACAGGCTGAGTAAGTGCAGAATGACTGTGAAGTGTGCATTTGGCCATTTAAATGCCCGCTGGTGATGCCTGTATAGGAAGTTGGACATGGCCGATAACAATATTCCTATGCTTATAGCCACGTGCTGTACTCTCCATAATATTTGTGAAGGGAAGGGTGAAAGCTTCAGGGGCTGGGGATGAGGGGTTTGGGATGTGGGAGGGGCTCAGTGCTAGGACAGAGAGTTGGGGTGCGGGGGGCAGGGCTCTGGCTGGGGGGCCAGACTGTGGGGTGGGGCAGGGCAAGGGATGAGGAGTTTGGGGTGCAGACAGGCTACCCCGGGGCTGGGACCAGAGAGGAGGCCTCCCCCGCCAGCAGCAGTGAGCGCTGAGGGAGGGGGCCCCCCTCTCCCCCCCTGCCCCTCCGGCTGCACACTCATCTCTCACCACTGTCACTGAACATGCTCCTGCGGATGGTGGGGGGGGAGGGGCATATGCTGGTGGAGGGTCCCACCAGAAAAGGGAAGGATTCGAGGCAGAAGGGCGGGGGCAGGGTCAGCCTGTCCTGGCACTAGTGAATAGGGGCACTAGGACCCTGCAGCAGCAGTTAATTCCAGGAGCCAGCAGAGCAGAGCACAGCATGCCTCTGCCGGGGGCAGCCACCGGCTTGAGGCAGGGATGCTCTGGGGCCTGGAAAGCGCACGGGGGCAGCAAGTGGGGGCTAAGGGACACTCGGGGGAGGCACACGGGGGCAGCAGGCGGGGCCAGGGGAGAGACCTGGCCGCAAACATTGATGGAGCTGTCCCCCGGGTCCTGAATATTGCTGGAGCCCGGGCACCACGGGCCCATATAACTCACTGCCCCTGAGTACGCGTTAGTACCTGTAGTTTAGAGTAGTGTTAGTTTATCAGGGTAGAGCTCAGTGTGCTAATGTTCACACAACTGAGTGGAATATAGATCTGCACCCACATCTTGAAGAACAACAGTTACAGAACAAATAATTGTTTTTTTTTATATCCACACTTTCCTGTGCATGTCTCATTCCCTGCTGCGTCTGAATCAATGTTTTGTTTCTTTTTACTAAGAAGGGTTTCTAGATCAGTTTGAAGTCCTGGAGTTTCTTACATGATTTGTGGGTTACAGTCTCTAAGGGAACAGTTCACCCAACTTGATGGATAGAAGTGGAGTTTATGTACTAAAAAGGGCAGGGGGATGGGAGCAATGTTCTCTAATTTTTGACAGGCCATGTGCAGAAAAAATTTCTTCTGTGCAAATGTTTGTGCTTCTGTGCAAATTTTTGTGTGCGCGGTGTTCCGCCATGTGCGCGGGGTTTAGCATCTGTGTGCGTGCACACAAGCACACAGCTTAGAGGGAACAGTAGATGGGAGGGGGAGTGCCAAGTGAGGTACTCTTTGGATCTCATGTTCTTAGTAAAGGAAGAAGTTAAAGTAGTTATAGAAAAAGACAGATGTTTTGATTAGATAATCGTTAGGTACAACATTCATAGGGTTTACTGTAGCTTTTGTGTTGTTACTGATGGGACATTTCATTATTTGATTTCAGTGTATCACTGTTACCTCTTGCATCTTACTAGATAGGTATTTTTGTTAGTGCCCTATACACATATTCTGACAGCATACAAAGTTAGTTTCACTAACCGTATGATTTCATTTCCAGGGTATTATTTACGAGTTACAAGATAAGCATTTTCAATGCACACTTAAATGATTCACTGTAGCATATTGTATAATTTCAAAATTATGCTATATTTCATATGTAGTTCAACATATGCTTGTGTTTGATCATTCAGAAAACAATCATTTCTGGGATTCAGCTACAGCATTCCTAGGCAATATACTGTACAGTAACTCCTTGCTTAACATTGTAGTTATGTTCTTGAAAAATGTGACTTTAAGCGAAACAATGTTAAGCGAATCCAATTTCCCTATAAGAATTAATGTAAATGGGGGGGGGTAGGTTCCAGGGGAAAAATTTTTTGCCAGACAAAAGACATTATATACATATGCAGTATAAGTTTTAAACAAGTTTTAATCAGGACTGTCTGCTCATGAGTTTCTCCTAAAGCAACCATGTTTATGTGAGGTGGGATATTTCCCAGGGAATGCCTTGCTGCTAAATGATGAACTAGCACTCGGCTGAGCCCTCAAGGGTTAACACATCATTGTTAGTGTAGCCTCCCACTCTACAGGCAGCACCGAAGGAGGCAGGAGGGAGGAGACACAACAGTCGCATGGCAGTGGCTGTAAACACTTACCAGCGGAAACTGAATGTGATGATGAACCCATGCTATCCCACTGGAGCGTACCACTCCCTCCTCCGGATGGCTCATGCATGGCTGCACTGGCACCAACTTTCCAAAGTGCCAAGGGGTGCTTAACCCCCACCCAGCTCTGTCCTAGGCCCTCCCTCACTCCACCCTTCCCTCCGAGCGCACCACATCCTCGCTACTCCCCTCTCCCTCCCCTTGCCTACCCACCCACAGCAATCAGCTGTTTCGCGGCATTCAGGAGGCTCAGGGGGTGAGGAGCGAGGACTCAGAATGCAGCCTTCTCCCTTCCTCCCATGCCTCCCTCCTGCAGCAATCAACTATTTTGCAGCATTCAGGAGGCTTGAGGGGATGGGAGAGGAGAGAGGACACGGCATGCAGCCTCCCTGCACCTCCCACCCACAGAAATCAGCTGTCTGTTTCTCAGTGTTCAGGAGGCTCTAGGGGGAGGGAGGAGGACACAGCACGCAGGCTCCCCACTCCCTCCCCACACCTACCACCCACAGCAATCAGCTGTTTCTCAGCATTCAGAAGGCTCTGGGGGACAACAGGAAGGCTGCGTGCCATGTCCTCACTCCCCAGCCTCCTGAATGCTGCAAAACAGCTGAGTGCTGCAGGCGGATGGCAGAGGGAGGGACGGGGAGTTACTGAATCATGGGGCCCATCGGCGGGCGGGAGGTGCAGGAGGAGGTGGAAGGGAGCTGATGGTGGGCTGCTGGTCCACCCTAGTTCCAAGCCCCCCCACTCACTAGCAGACAGCAGCCACACAATGTTATAAGCAAATATTGTGCAACTTTAAATGAGTGTGTTCTCAAATAGATCCGTGATGTAACAACGAAGCAACATTAACTGGGATGAGGTTTAATCTTTCTCTATCCAGATATTTCCCAGCTGGTGACAGATTTAAGGCAACCTACTATTTCATGTGTCATCCTATGAAAGAGAAATAAGCTTCTGTGCTAAGGATTTTTTTGAAATCACTGTAATTAAGACATATTGGGCAAGTATGAGTGCAGTTTGGCTGTATTGCCTTACCCCGGCCTACACTAGGCATTGAGGTCGAATTTAGCAGCGTTAAATCGATTTAACCCTGCACCCATCCACATGACAAAGCCCTTTTTTCGACTTAAAGGGCTCTCAAAATCGATTTCCTTACTCCACCCCCGACAAGGGGATGAGCTCTGAAATTGGTCTTGCTGGGTCGAATTTGGTGTACTGTGGATGCAATTAGATGGTATTGGCCTCCGGGAGCTATCCCAGAGTGCTCCATTTTGACCGCTTTGGACAGCACTCTCAACTCAGATGCACTGACCAGGTAGACAGGAAAAGGCCTGCGAACTTTTGAATTTCAATTTCCTGTTTGGCCAGTGTGGCAAGTTGCAGGTGACCATGCAGAGCTCATCAGCAGAGGTGATCATGATGGAGTCCCAGAATCGCAAAAGAGCTCCAGCATGGACCAAACGGGAGGTAGGGGATCTGATCGCTATATGGGGAGAGGAATCTGTGCTATCAGAATTACGTTCCAGTTTTCGAAATGCCAAAACATTTGTGAAAATCTTTCAGGGCATGAAGGACAGAGGCCATAACAGGGACCCGAAGCAGTGCCGCGTGAAACTTAAGTAGCTGGGGCAAGCCTACCAGAAAACCAGAGAGGCGAACGGCCGCTCCGGGTCAGAGCCCCAAACATGCCGCTTCTATGATGAGCTGCATGCCATTTTAGGGGGTTCAGCCACCACTTCCCCAGCCGTGTTGTTTGACTCCTTCAATGGAGATGGAGGTAACACAGAAGAAGGTTTCGGGGATGAGGAAGACGATGAGGAGGAGGCTGTAGATAGCTCACAACAAACAAGTGGAGAAACCGGTTTTCCCGACAGCCAGGAACTGTTTCTCACCCTGGACTTGGAGCCAGTACCCCCCGAACCCACCCAAGGCTGCCTCCCAGACCCACCAGGCAGAGAAAGGACCTCTGGTGAGTGTACCTTTTAAAACACTATACAAGATTTAAAAGCCAGCATGTTTAATGATTAATTTGCCCTGGCATTCATGGCTCTCCTGGATATACTCCCAAAGCCTTTGCAAAAGGTTTCTGGGGAGGGCAACCTTATTCCATCCACCATGGAAGGACACTTTACCACTCCAGGCCAGTAGCACATACTAGGGAATCATTGTAGAACAAAGCATTGCAGTGTATGTTTGCTGGCATTCAAACAACATCCGTTCTTTATCTCTCTGTGTTATCCTCAGGACAGTGATATCATTCCTGGTCACCTGGTTGAAATAGGATGCATTTCTTAAGGGGACATTCAGAGATGCCCATTCCTGCTGGACTGTTTGCCTGTGGCTGAACAGAAATGTTCCCCACTGTTAGCCACGCGGGGGGGGGAGGCAAAATGCGACCTTGTAACGAAAGCACATGTGCTATGCATGTAATGTTTACAGCAAGGTTTACCGTGAAAGAGTGTACCCATTGTTCTATAAAATGTGTCTTTTTAAATACCACTGTCCCTTTTTTTTTCTCCACCAGCTACATGTGTTTCAAGGATCACAGGATCTTCTCCTTCCCAGAGGCTAGCGAAGATTAGAAGGCGAAAAAAACACACTTGCGATGAAATGGTCTCTGAGCTCATGCTGTCCTCCCACACTGACAGAGCACAGGCAAATGCGTGGAGGCAGACAATGTCGGAGTGCAGGAAAGCACAAAATGACCAGGAAGAGAGGTGGCAGACTGAAAAGAGTAAGTGGCGGGCTGAAGAGAGGGCTGAAGCTGAAAGGTGGCGGCAGCATGATGAGAGGAAGCAGGATTCAATGCTGAGGCTGCTGGAGGATCAAACTAATATGATCCGGCGTATGGTTGAGCTGCAGGAAAGACAGCAGGAGCACAGACCGCCGCTACAGCCCCTGTGTAACCAACTGCCCTCCTCCCCAAGTTCCATAGCTTCCTCACCCCGATGCCCATGAACGCGTTGAGGGGGGGCCTCCGGCCACCCAGCCACTCCATCCCAGAGGATTGCCCAAGTAACAGAAGGCTGGCATTCAATAAGTTTTAAACTTTTAAACTTTTAAAGTGCTGTGTGGCTTGTCCTTCCCTCCTCCACCACCCCTCCTGGGCTACCTTGGTAATTATCCCCCTATTTGTGTGATGAATTAATAAAGAATGCATGAATGTGAAGCAACAATGACTTTATTGCCTCTGCAAGCGGTGATCGAAGGGAGGTAGGGAGGGTTGTTATCTTACAGGGAAGTAGAGTGAACCAAGAGGCGGGGGGTTTCATCAAGGAGAAACAAACAGAACTTTCCCACCGTAGCCTGGCCAGTCATGAAACTGGTTTTCAAAGCTTCTCTGATGCGCACTGCGCCCTCTTGTGCTCTTCTAACCACCCTGGTGTCTGGCTGTGCGTAACCAGCAGCCAGGTGATTTGCCTCAACCTCCCACTCCACCATAAATATCTCCCCCTTACTCTGACAGATATTGTGGAGCGCACAGCAAGCAGTAATAACAGTGGGAATATTGGTTTCGCTGAGGTCTAACCGAGTCAGTAAACTGCTCCAGCGCGCTTTTAAAAGTCCAAATGCACATTCTACCACCATTCTGCACTTGCTCAGCCTGTAGTTGAACAGCTCCTGACTACTTTCCAGGCTGCCTACGTATTGCTTCATGAGCCGTGGCATTAAGGGGTAGGCTGGGTTCCCAGGGATTACTATAGACATTTCAACATCCCCAATGGTTATTTTCTGGTCTGGGAAGAAAGTCCCTTCCTGCAGCTTTTGAAACAGACCAGAGTTCCTGAAGATGCGAACGTCATGTACCTTTCCCGGCCATCCACGTTGATGTTGGTGAAATGTCCCTTGTGATCCACCAGTGCTTGCAGCACTATTGAAAAGTACCCCTTGCGGTTTATGTACTTGCTGGCTTGGTGCTCCGGTGCCAAGATAGGGATATGGGTTCCATCTATGGCCCCACCACAGTTAGGGAATCCCATTGCAACGAAGCTATCCACTATGACCTGCACATTTCCCAGGGTCACTACCCTTGATATGAGCAGATCTTTGATTGCGTTGGCTACTTGCATCATAGCAGCCCCCACAGTAGATTTGCCCACTCCAAATTGATTCCCAACTGACCAGTAGCTGTCTGGCATTGCAAGCTTCCAGAGGTCTATCGCCACTCGCTTGTGAACTGTGAGGGCTGCTCTCATCTTGGTATTCTTGCGCTTTGGAGCAAGGGAAAGCAATTCACAAAGTTCCATGAAAGTGCCCTTACGCATGTGAAAGTTTCGCAGCCAGTGGGAATCATCCCTGACCTGCAACACTATGTGGTCCCACCAGTCTGTGCTTGTTTCCCGGGCCCAGAATCAGCATTCCACCACATGAGCATGCCCCATTAGCACCATGATGCCCACATTGCCAGGGCCCGTGCTTTGAGAGAAGTCTGTGTCCATGTCCTCATCACTCTCGTAAGCATGCTGACATAGCCTACTCGCCTGGTTTCGCTTTGCCAGGTTCTGGTGCTGCATATACTGCTGGATAATGCGTGTGGTGTTTAATGTGCTCCTAATTGCCAAAGTGATCTGAGCAGGCTCCATGCTTGCAGTGGTATGGTGTCTGCACAGAAAAAAGGCGCGGAACGATTTTCTGCTCTTGCCCTGATGGAGGGAGGGGCAACTGATTACAGGGCTTAGAGGGTTGGCTTACAGGGAATTAAAATCAACAAAGGGGGTGGCTTTGCGAGAAACTGAATGGCCGCCTCAAGAATAGAACTCGAAACCTCAAGGACAGAACTCAAAACTGGGTTTAGCAGGCCGTTGATTTCACAGAGGGAGGGAGGGAGGGATGTAGGAGAAAATGAATACAAAACAGATCTGGTCTATTTCTTGTTTTGAGCCACTTCATCTATCTTTATACATCTTGCTGGCAGCAGACTGTGCAGTACGACCGCTAGCCATCGTCATCTCCTGGGTGCTCGGCAGAAAACGGTCCAGTATGACAACTGGCCATCGTCTTCTGCTAGCTGCAGATTAAAAGACAGTGCACTGCCGGTAGGACTCAATCGCCATGAGACGAAACATGTCTGCCCTTGCTTTTATGGAGGAAGGGAGGGAACGGGGACCTGATGATATGTACCCAGAACCACCCGCAACAATGTTTTAACCCCATCAGGCACTGGGATTTCTACCCAGAGTTCAAATGGGTGGTGGAGACTGTGGGAACTGTGGGATAGCTACCCACAGTGCAATGCTCCAGAAGTCGACAGTTGCCTCTGTATTGTGGACACACTCCACCGACTACATGCACTTAGAGCATTTTTGTGGGGATACACACAATCGACTAAATAAAAACCCTTTCTACAAAACCGACTTCTATAAATTCAACCTAATTTCATAGTGTAGACATACCCTTAGACTCTAAGGCTTAGAGAATGCACGGGTGGGGCACATGTGGACAAGCTCACTTGGAACCCAGTCCTCCAAGGTTCTGAATTCCCCTGAGAGGTGTTGCACATTCACAATAATAATTGAAGCCAAAGCGACTGGAGCATAATTAATTCCTCTCGCAGAAACTTAGCACTTTACAGCGTGGAGCCTTGGTTTGCTTTTTTTTTTTTTTTTATGAGCCTCTGTGTGAAAATGTATCCTCAGCTGAAACCCATTTTAAGTTCCAGGGTTCTAACATATGATTCAGAGAAAAGCCAGAAATAGACTTGTGGTGGTGTGGTCTTTGCAATTTCTCAGTCTAAGCTCCAGCAATACTTTTGTTCAACACAAAACTTACCAAACGTAGAACTTGAACATCCCCAGCAGAAAACAAGGAGTATATAAAAGCTTCATATAAATCTTACACTGGTTTAACAGGAGCACAAATATGAATTTTGAGGAAAGAGGGACAAGCATGAAATAGACCAATCTATCTGTCCCATGGTAGTTGCCCCTGAAGGGGACAGGCAGTTGCCCTATCTGTGTCAGATTCTGCTGAAAAGAAAACCTCCCCCAGATCCACCTGTGGATTGTTAATTACTTAACTGGGGTGCTACTAGAGCAAGGGTGGGCAAACTTTTTGGCCCAAGGACCACATTGGGGTTGTGAAACTGTATGGAGGCCTCCCCAAACAGCCTGCCCCCTGCCCCTATCTGCCCCCTCCCACTTTCCGCCCCCCTGACTGCCCCCCTCAGAGCCCCTGACCTATCCAACCTCCCCCGCTCCTTGTCTCCTGACCACCCCCTCCCAGAACCCCTGCCCCTAACAGCCCCCCCAGGACCCCACCCCCTATCCAACCCCCCCCGATCCCCGTCCCCTGACTGCCCCGACCACTGTCTACACCCCCACCCCTGACAGCCCCCCAGGACTCCGGCCCCCTATCCAACCACCCCTGTTCCCAGTCCCCTGACGCCCCCATCTCTGCCCCATCCAACCGCCCCCTGCTTCCTGTCCCCTGACTGGCCTCTGGGACTCCCTCCCCCTTATCCAATCCCCTTGCTCCCCACCCCCTTACCATAGCTCAGAGTGGCAGGAGCTCGCAGCTGCGCGGCCCAGCCAGAGCCAGCCACACCGCCCAGAGTGCTGGCAGCATGGTAAGGTGAGGTTGCGGGGGCGGGGGGACAGCAGGGAAGGGGCCTCCCTGTCCAGGAGCTCAAGGGCCAGGCAGGACAGTCCTGCGGGCTGGATGTGGCCCACGGGCCATAGTTTGCCCACCTCTGTACTAGAGTCTGGCTCAGCAAAGAGTGATGGGGGAAGAGTGGCATGTATCTGAATCTCCAGCAGAGGCTCAAGCCCCAAGCAGGGAATTCAGCCTGAGGGTGTTCCGTGGACAGTGGGGCAAGACATAAGATTGATTATCCCAGAGACCAAGAGTTTCTGATGGAGTAGCTGACTAAAGTGTTTGTTTGTTTTCATATTGTCCTTCTCTGATAAATAAAATGGTAACCTCCAAAGAGGGTACACTGTAATACTAGAAAGGGCTGCTTGGATTTGTTTATACCCCCGATGAAGGGAACCTGAGGCTGGAGCACACCTGCGGCACCACACCTAGCTGCAGGGGGGCATGCCAGTGTGATCTCCATGCCATTACAGCATCCAAATTATATAAGGAACTGGGCATTTTGGATCTGTTGGCATCATATGCTTGTTATTACTTCATGATATACAGTTAGACCTTTGTAAGTGGGTTAAATGAGTTCTTATTTTGACTCAGCTTCTCTTTGCATGTTAGTTTGATTCAAATATCAGTTGTATTCTTTCTGCAATAGAAACATTAAGGTTAATTTGTTACCTAATGAAAGTGTGTAATTGCCTATGCAAGAATATATATCATCTTGTTTGACAATGCATGTATCAAGGACTTAAAATGTAAATATGTGGTGTTAGGTATTCTTTAAGTGCACTATTTAATTATTCGCTTAGACCTTAATGATTAGTAATGTCTAAAGTAATGTTTTTACAGTACTTGAGGTTTTAGATGAGCTTGTAATGTCTTTCACTCTGAGTTAATATAACTTATGCAATATTCATATGGGATGATGCCAGAATATCGATCATATTAAAATCTAACCTGTGTAACAATGGACTAATAAGTGACTTTATATGCAAAACCTACCTTGTGTTCCTGTGTTTCTTTGAACTACTCTGTTTATTAGTTGTGTTCTAGAGTGCCCAGGGTGTATCTAAAATGTATTATTCCCAAATAAATATTGTACATTCTTCCCATTGTTTCACAAACAGAATATAGGAAAATAAAATGGTTCTTTTTCGGAAAGGAAGAATTTCAATTCTAAGTTTTCTTTTGGGAAACCGGAGTTTCCCTTAGTTAGAACACTACTTTTTTGCTATTAGTTTTCATATGTCATTAAATTGTTATTTAGCAATGTTCATGTTGCAAAGCAAACCCCAATCAATGGGATGATTACCTCTATGACAATTTCTATTAAACTTAGTATAGTAGCAATGGCCTATTGTAATGCTCCCCTGCTGTTACAGAATTCCTATTTAATGAGACTTAAGTGAAAAATCAAGTCTGATGAAAGATGCCAGTTACAGTAAGCTGCACTGTTGCATTTTTTAATGAGTATGCATATTAAGCACCACATACTCTATAACAAATTTTCTGTGTTGAAAGCCAGATTTTGGTTTTGTCCATGAGTAATTCTGTAGAATTATCACAAGAAACCATTTGAATATGTTCATACACTCTAATCTTGGATACAAACAGTAAGTGCTGGCTAATCTCTTGTTTCTGAAATGCAAGGCAATGAGATGAAGGAATTTTCTTGATAATTCTAGAAGTACTAATACTGCTTTGGGGCATAATTTGTATTGAACATCCTTGATCTTTTTCAAACAATTTTACAAGTGCATATGCTATTGTAACTGTAGATACCTGTGTTACAGCTGACTACTCCTATGATTTAACCAATTTTTTGCACAGTATGTCTAGGGTTTTGTTAGAATCAAGAAAACAGAGATCTGTATGTTGCTATATATAAATGCTCAGTCTTCAGATTTCAGTTTATTCTGTAAAATGAAAAGTTTTGTTTTGTTTTAAAAAGACAGTTTTAAATGCAACTGTATAGTGACATTTGGGGCCTAGAACTGAATTTGATGGTGCATTTGTTAAAATACAGGAGAAGAAACAAATGTTTTCATGTTTTTAATGAATGTGTTTGATTTAACAATACAATTCTCAGTCTATAGGATTCCATGCTTAGAAGAAGACGGCAAATATGTCATTGTGGTGTATGCATGGATATAAGTGCTACCTAATGGCTATTCTGTGAGGTTTTGGTGACATTAATTGGATGTTACTTTATGTTTATGATTATGCTGTCATCTCAAAGGAATGAGGTTAGATGGTAAGCTTAGTAATAGAGATTCATTAAAATTTGTATCTATCTAGTATCACTTTTCTTTTAAAAAGAGTATTCCTCTTACTTTCAGGCAAAACAGACACTTTAGAAAATTGTTGAATTTAATCACATTTGTACTGTTCAAAATGCATATATGTATTTTAGTCTCTGTCTTAGCTGGACCAGTTCTGTTAATGAAGGTAATGGGTTGTAAATGTGTAACCAGTTATGCCGTAAATAAGTAGGAACTCCAGCTAAGGTTTGGAAGCAGTGGCTTGTATCTAGTTATTTTGCACAAGGGGGTGGGGGGCAAGCAGGGGTACTGCCCCCCACTCCCCCAAATCTCTGTGTTCCTGCAGCTGGTGAGGGAGGAAGCAAGCTGCCAGCCTGCTGCTTCTCCTTCCTTGCTGTCGGAGTCCCACATGTTGCCTCTGCCTCCAGCCCCTGGCTCACCTTATGGGTGCCTGCAAAGCAGGCAGCCATGCTGGGACTCCAGCAGCAGGCAAGGAGAAGCAACAGGCTGCAGCTGTAAGGGTCAGGGGAGGACCCCTCAGGCAGCCAGCTACCCTGCTGCTTCCTCATGCCCAGGTTGCAGGGACATGGAGAGTGCAGCTCCCGGGGGAGCCTCTGTCTCCTGGCTGGCTGGGTGTCCCAGCCAGAGGCATCCCGACAAAGGGTGGGGGATCCCGCAAACCTTTCATTAGTATGTGTTTAATGTGACCCTCCAAAAGTATTCAAATTCAAATTCCTTTGCACACTCCTGGATAAAATGGGACTATTTCTTTTTTAGGGACTTGGAAATCATCCCATCTTATCAACATTTTACCATACTTTAGTTTGCCAAAAATTCAGATAGCCAATTGGCTGTCAAGATGATTGTGGTTATCCAATCAAAACTTTTTTTTTCTTATTTAAATTTTGACAGTTGTCATGTTTCATCAGTCACATCAGATTTCTAGGCTTGATTCCCCTGTCACTGACAGACTGTAAGTCAAGAGCACCTCTACGGAAGTCAAAGGAGTTATACAAGTGTAAAATGTAAATTAGAGGAGAATTAGGCTTTGTCGGTTTACTTTTTCATGCCGATGAAACATAAACAATGCAGTATGACACAGCAATCATATTTCAAAAGTTTTCATAATTTTAAATATTATAGTTCTTTTTATGAAAAATACCCACGGCCCTCTTGGATATTCCCTGGAAGGCTGCAGAAGCTAGTTCAAAATCAGGTTTCCAAGGACAGTGAAATAGTGCTGAAAAGCAACATCCCCTTTCTGACTTTCTAAGCCCTGTAACACTGTCCTGGTGCACCATCAGGGAGAGTAGAGCTCAAGTAAGTGAATTCCTTGCCTCCGCCACTCCTAGTATATATATGCCGGAGCTGATTACATTCACTGGATCTTTATAGTCTACTGGAGCTTCAACAGCCCTTAGGCTTGAATAGCTTCCCTGCGTAACCCCTTAATGGGGAGATGACTGGCACTTATTTGGAAGTTGGGTGAGAAATAGAAGAAACTTCTGCCCTCCCACTGGAGTTTTGTTGGTGGTGCTAAGGAGTGGACAGTTACATCCTGTTGCTACAGCTCTCTGCTGGTGAGCTGGAGCCCAGTATCCTATCTTCCCACATTGGCCAATGCCAGGTGCCCCAGGGGGAATGAACAGAACAGGTAATCATCAAGTGATCCATTCTTTGTTGCCCATTCCCAGCTTCTGGCAAACAGAGCCTATGGACACCATCCCTGCCCAATCTGGTTAATAGCCACTGATGGACCTATCCTCCATGAATTTATGTAGTTCTCTTTTGAACCCTTTTATAGTGTTGGCCTTCACAACATCCTCCAACAAGGAATTCTACAGATTCCACCTTCTCCAGATTTGGTGGTATTTAGAAGCCCCCTCTCACAAAACCTCTGTTTTTCCCCTTTATCTTCACCCAGACATGTTCTCAGGTCCAGAAGGCAGTGAGAAGCAGACCAGTTGAAAAAGTGTATATATTCTTGATGTATCATGCAATACCTTCTCCCTTTTTCCCTATTTGTCCTGCCTGAACAAGCTGTATCCCTCTCTATCTATATTCCATTAATGAGATTTATCCCACCAAGTCTCTGTGATGCCAATTATCTCACGTTTATGTATGTGTGTGAGAGAGAGAGATTGCTCACCATCTTAATTGTTTGTCTGTATTTCAACATATGTGACAGACTTTAAAAAAAGTGTTTAAAGGAAAGTATTTGAAGTATTGTTTTTTCTAGTTTGGAGTATATTTTACAAGATACCGTAAGTGTCAGGACAAAATAATACTGAACAATAAAATGCAGTTTCCTGTGAAATTCCTGTGTGTTAAACCATATATACTGATTTCAAAGGCAATGGCTGTCCTTCTGAAGGTGTATCTCTACTCCTGTGGTTTCAAATTCACAGAGCTGCTGTGTCTATAATAATTATATCAAAGGCAAATTCTTGGCTCAGTACATTAAAAATGAATGATCCCTGGATTGTTGTCTGCTTTTTAAAGAAAGAGAAACTCTTCTTTAAAAAACAAAATATTAATTACTTGTGATCCATTAAAAATAAAATAGAGAAATATAATAGCTGCAAATATTACATCAACCTGTTTTGAAGTTTTATCAGTCCACAACAATAAACAAAGTTGCAGTAAAAAATAATGTGGCACTCTTCAAATAAATTAAATTGTTGTTATAGCCAGATGAACATTTCAAACTCACTCTTGGCTTTGAAGAATCTTTTGTGTATAGTAAACAGATCTGTAGAGTGCTTCCAATACTGAATGCAAAGCACTAAGTCACCATTTTTGAAACCTGGTAGGGACATCACTAGAGTTTAGCAAAAACATGTTGGAAATATATGCCAGACCCAACACCTTTGACTACCTTATTCCTTTCATGAAATGAAAGTTGGACTACCTTATTCCTTTCATGAAATGAAACAACAGCCATTGAGAAACCAGAACCAAGAGTGGATTATCAACTCGTGAAGACAAAAAAAAATATCAAGAGAATGCTTGATAAATCCAGAAGAGAGAGAGAGAGAGATCCAAAAGGTGTAAGGAGAGAGAGCCAAAAGGTGGTAGACTGGATTTTTGTACTACATCAACTCTGCATGTGTACATACAAGTAACATAGCTAATAATTTTGTAAGTCAGGGACGCAATTAGCTCTGACAGTGTTATTATAGATTTACAACCACATTCTAGCACATGTTTCAGAGTAGCAGCCATGTTAGTCTGTATTCGCAAAAAGAAAAGGAGTACTTGTGGCACCTTAGAGACTAACAAATTTATTAGAGCATAAGCTTTCGTGAGCTACAGCTCACTTCATCGGATGCATTTCCGATGAAGTGAGCTGTAGCTCACGAAAGCTTATGCTCTAATAAATTTGTTAGTCTCTAAGGTGCCACAAGTACTCCTTTTTTTTATTCTAGCACATATTTGCATATTACGCTTTTTTTAAAAAGCTGAAGACATTAGTGTCCAGTCCTGGACCAGGTTTGTGCATCAATATAGAGGCATGGTGTAGAGTTATGGTAACCAGGCTCACCTTTCATGGGACTGCCAGCCCTTGTGCACAAAGTAGGCTACTTCTCCACAACTCTGAAGAAGGCCAAAACAGTAATGGAACAATTGGCCAGCTGCAGACTTGGTGTAAATAGTCTAACCTCCATTGCAGGCAGTGGAGTTACCACACTGCTGAATCTGGGCCACAGTCTTCAATATCAGTAATTCAAGGCAATTGTATTAAGAGGATTAAAATTCTATCTTCTCTGTGTGTGTATGTGTGGTTCTGCATATGTGTTAAGTGGTTTTTTGAGTACTTCAAGTGTAGAGTTCCCAGCTTGATACATTTAGTACCCAAAATATGGACACGGTTTTTATTAAAATATTTATGAATTCAAATTATTATAATAAGATAAATGGTAACATTAATCTTCTGAAAAGATTGATAATTTGTTATATTTGATAGTTGGGAAATTCTGGTTCAAAATATCACCAGGACTCTGAACACTTAGAATACAGCGTTTCTCAATGAAATTTAATAATTATTGAGAACCTTCCTATGTCCTTGGCTCTTTTGACACTGCCAGTCAAAATTTGTCCTCCCTGTGGACACCTCTTGTGAGCTTTTCAGATCCAGAACAATTTATAATGAGTAAATCAAACAATCCTCTAACATGTTAATAGCTTTAATTTCCTCCTTCTCCTCAAGGTCTAAAGATTTAATTGCTGTATTGAGAATATGAAAATGAATATTATAAATTGGAATCTGTCAGATGGTCAGAAGGAAAAAAGTGCTAATATAAGAAACAATGAACGGTACATAAAAATGAGAGACTTCTGGCTACTGTTCATGCCATGCATAAGGAATAACTTCTTGTGTTGCATTATGACAGTAAATACTATTTATTTTAATGAAATATATACATTTATATGATTATAAATTTATTTGTATGCTGTAAAAGCATTTCTGGAATCAGACCTTTATTATAAGCCAATCGGAGTATGTACAAGTAGCACTGCTGATCCAAAGGGAAATAAGTAATTAATGAAATTGTGTCCTGGCGGAATGTGGCCTTTAGTTACTGGCTATAATATCTCATAGGGAAAATAAAACTGGCCTTTAAAAGCTACTAATTTATGCTGGGTACTTCTATATAAATTACAGGTTATATTATATGCATTTATAAGGCATTCATCATAATAGTATTTAGCCATATACTTAAAATATTACATACTATATATGTTAGAATAAAAATACTTCAAAGGTAACTGTAAGATACAAGATGTCTAGGGAATTCAATAACAAGTGATAGCATGGAAACCTTGGTATTGAATTTTCAGTATTTCTATTTTAGAACAGTTGCATTTTTATAGACTTATTGGCAATATTTTTGTGATTCATATTTGATGTACAATGTTTGTATGTGCATGATAGTCCTATACGTTTTTAAATATGAATCTTAAGCATTAAAACAAAAAGACTCAAATTTTCAGTGAATATGTGCAGTATAACACTTGACAAGATATGGTTCAGAATATGTGCCCTCAATTTAAAGAGATATAGTTTACCTGAACATATGTTGGATTAATAATATGGCCTAGAGTAAAGTCACAGGAGGAGTCCCCATTATAGCAAGAATGTGTGTTTCAAATTTTTACACTGTCAAGCTGAAGCTATATCAAAAACAGAAGGGTGGATGCATGCTCAGTTAATATTCAATATTTTACAATCAACATCAATATCTGAAAGTTCCTGCAAGCCTAGTATTTTCTTCTGCCCCATGGTGATAATGTCAAACATATTATGGTGTCATACAATCTTCTTGTTGCGTTATGGGGAATAGATCTGAATCAGTAATATTCCAACACTTCCTCTCCTGCCTAAGGCCATTATAATGAAAGTCATTTATTAGTACAGTGCTTATTATAAGATATGTGTAACTGGATTGCAGTTAAAGTAATGAAAATGTGTTCAAAGTAAATCAAAATGAGCTGTTCATATTTTGGATAATAAAATCCTTCTTCAGTAAGTTTGTTTATATTTACAAATGATTTTTTTACTATTGTAAAATTAATTTGTTTTAATTTTCAACAAGCATCCTCAGAATCCCATTTTGCTGACTCAAAGCAAAGCTTCCTACATCTGTGATGAGCAGTTAGAGCTTTTATACCAAATGCTGTTTGAAGGCTTGAAAAATAAAACATGGGATAATAAAACAAAGGCTGCGTCTAGCATGGCAGAGACAAGAACTATTTAAATGACTCTAAATTTTAACTTGGTATGCTTTACAAACATGGCTTATTTCTCTAAAGCTAGAAGTGAATGAATCTGACTTCAATAAGAAAGAAAATCATTAATTTTAAATGAATGTCATTATATTTTACTCTATATGTATTAGTTAAGTTCTGTAAAATTAAAGGTTTGCAGTAAGCAAATTTGGGCCCTGGTCCCGTAATCATTACTCCTATAAGTATCCACTGATGTCAGTGGGAATTGTACAAATGTAAGAATCTCAGACTGGATTCTCTATTTAAAAATAAAAAGATTAGAATACTGATTTAAATGTCAACACTAATAATTTATATCTTTCAACTATTTAACATCAGAATATTTCCAGGTCCTCAACTGGTGTAAATCAGCATAGCTCAATTAAAGTAAATAGAATTAATCAACTTTACACTAAATGAAAACTGACTTCTTCCCTTTTATAGATTTTTAAGCTCAGAACGAACTATTAGATCACTCAGTCTGATCTCCTGTATAACACAGGCCATATAATTTCACCCCATTACCCCTGTGTTGAGCCCAATACATTGATTAAGCATACCTTTTATAGAGGTGCATCTAGTGTTGATTTTGTTTGCATCTGGGAATGGAGAATGCACCACCACATCCCTGGGTAGTTTGTTGAAATGGTTAATCACTCCCACTGATGAAAATGTGCCTTATTTTGAATGTGAATTTGTCTGGCTTTAACTTTTAGACATGGGTTCTTGTCATAAATATAAAGGGAAGGGTAAACACCTTTAAAATCCCTCCTGGCCAGAGGAAAAATCCTTTCACCTGTAAAGGGTTAAGAAGCTAGGATAACCTCGCTGGCACCTGACCACAATGACCAATGAGGAGACAAGATACTTTCAAAGCTGGAGGGAGGGAAAAACAAAGGGTCTGTCTGTGTGATGCTTTTGCCAGGTACAGAACAGGAATGGAGTCTTAGAACTTAGTAAGTAATCTAGCTAGATATGCGTTAGATTATGATTTCTTTAAATGGCTGAGAAATTAGACTGTGCTGAATAGAATGCATATTCTTGTCTTTGTGTCTTTCTTGTAACTTAAGATTTTGCCTACAGGGATTCTCTATGTTTTGAATCTAATTACCCTGTAAGGTATTTACCATCCTGATTTTACAGAGGTGATTCTTGTGTTGTATCTAGTATTGGTCTCACCTATTCCATAAACAAAGGTAAAATCACCTGTCTGCTCCTACTCTGCTGTTTATACATGAAAGGATCACATTAACCTTCTGTGTCACAGCATTGCATTGGTTGCATATATTGTGTTGCTTTTCCACTATGACCCCTAAGTCCTTTTTTGAGCCACTGATGTCAAAGACACAGTCTCCCATTCTGTCGGTAAGGCCTACATTCTTTGCTCTTAGATATGACTTTCTTTGCTGTATTAAAATTCATATTTTTTAAACATGGGAAAGGACTTTTTTGATCACCTAGTTGGACTACATAATACATTAAAATGCATTGTATTTGAATGGGCCCAGTTAGCCAAGCTATTTCTGAATGGCTTCCTGCAAAGTGGTTGCCTCTGAATCATCTGATTTCTTCGTGTGCTAAGATATTTTGCAACAGTGCATTTCAATACTTTACATAGCCTAACCGATCATGAGTAGTGTATTGCATTCTCATAAGAGATTAATATTTTTGTAGCAAATGTCTACTTTTTTTTTTAAGGGAAGTCTGACATCTCTCTTTTCAAAGATACTATTAAGTCAACATTCCCATTGTTATTCTCACATTAGCCTTTTATATTTCTATTAGTGATTTTAACCATTAATGGAAGAAGAATCAAATTCCTTGAGTTACCTCCTTTTAGTAAGGTCTGAAATGAAGACAGACAAGAATTAGGGATTTAAGTGTCAAATCTTTAGAAAAGTTGTTGCTCAATATGAGGCACCAAATCATACCACAAATGTCAGTCATAAAATATTGAATAGAATGAAGAGACATACAATTTGTATCATCACTTTAATTTAAAAAAAAGTAAGCTTTTTATTTTCAAATATTACTTCACAGGATCAAATTTAATAAAGATAAGTGAAAATTGCTACTTAGGAAGAAAAACAGAAATAGAAAATGGGGAATAATTGGCTAGACAGTAAGTAGCACTGCATAAGAGGTTCTGGGAGAGTTAGGGTCCTGGGTAAATCAGAATTTTTATTTTATGTTTTAATGAAAAATAAGAGTGTAATGGCAAAGTACTGAATTTCACAGCATTTGCAGAGAATTAATTTTACAATTAAAGTTGGTCATTTTGAAAGACTGAATGAATTTTGCAACTAACGTTAATCAGTTGCAAAGACTGAATGAATTTCACAAGTAAATGTAGTCAATCTCTAGGAAAAAAGTACTTAAAAAATAGAGTATGTGGACATTTTCACAATTACCGTATACTCTGGGGAATCATGATTTACACAGGGCCCTAGTTATAGTGAATCACAAACAAACATGGCTGCTATTCTGAAACTGAATACAAGCTCTTGCAAGTGATGCACTTGCAAAAAAGTCTAATATTCTGGTGTATATTATCAGAAGTGTCACATATAAAACACAGGAGGTAATTGTTCTGCTTTATTCTGCACTGGTCAGGCCTCAGATGGAGTATTGTGTTCAATTTTGGGAACCACACTTCAAGAAAGATGTGAACAAATTGAAGAGAGTCCAGAGGAAACCAACAAAGATGATACAAGGTTTAAAAAACCTGACCTTTGAGGAAAGGTGGAAAAATATCTGGGCGTGTTTAGTCTTCAGGAAAGAAGAATTGGGGACAAAGACCTGATTACAGTCTTCAAATGTGTTATGGGCTGTTGTAAAGAAGACAGTGATCAATTTTTTTCTATGTCCATTGAAGGGAGGACAAGAATGTGCAGCAGGGAAGAGTAAGGCTAGATATTAGGAAAAACTTCCTAACTATAAAGATAGTTTAATTACTGGAATAGGTTACCAAGGGAGATTGTGGAATCCCCATCATTGGATATTTTTAAGACGAGGTTAAATCAACAGCAGTCTGGTATGGTCTTGGTATCCTTGCCTCAGTGCAGAGGGATGAATTAGATGACCTCTTAAGGTTCCTTCCAGTCCTTCATTTGTATGGTTTTATTTGTGTGGACACATTGTGGAATCTTGAAAACATTTAAGTTTAGCTCAATATGCAAAAAAGGTGGCAACAGCAAAAAAAGAAACGAAAAGGCAGTAGTACTAATATTTCCCTAAAAATCAGGAACTTTGGATTTTTTATGTGTTTAGAAATTCATTCAATATGCACAAATCCTGAAAAGCTAAAAGAATCAAGCTACGGTAAATACATTCAATCTCATCTGTAGAAAATTTTAAGGACAGTTAACATAGTTGCAAATTTAATTTTAAGTCTTAAAGAGTTTTGATCACATGTCACCGAGATCCTACATTATGTGAAATTATAGTGTAGGTAGACTTGGAAGAAAAATAGGACAATAGCAAAACTGCTTCAGTATGAGACATGAGGAATTTATCTATGCAATATAAGGATGAGCACTGAATTTATGAAGATAGATAGCCATGCACACACATTTTTCAATAAATTGACCTTGCAGGACAGAGTAATAACTTGGTATCAATGAAAAATATATCATTCTTTGAAATAGTCACTTGTTGTGGTTACTATAATGCTAAAATGTTATTCTACGTGCTCAGGTTTCAGAGTAGCAGCCGTGTTAGTCTGTATTCACAAAAAGAAAAGGAGTACTTGTGGCACCTTAGAGACTAACAAATTTATTTGAGCATAAGCTTTCATGAGCTACAGCTCACTTCACACGAAAGCTCATGCTCAAATAAATTTGTTAGTCTCTAAGGTGCCACAAGTACTCCTTTTCTTTCTACGTGCTCAGATACCTTTGGCTTGTAAGGCAACACAATAGGATATTTTATCTCTGTAAAAGTTTAGTACTATATATGTGCATAGTAGATCCATTGGGGTCACTGAGACATAGCTCACTAGAGTGGTTCTAGTGCACAATTGCAATGTAATAAGTTTCAATATGTTTTAATACGTTTAAATTTGGGCATCCAAGCTTTTCCCAATTCTCCACTTGAATCTTAAGCACAGGATGTGAGGAAGCACAGTGATAGCACTGCTACCCAGGGCCTGAATTACCAGCCATAGAGTAGTTGTGAGAGTGTTCACGTCACTGTTTGGATTTTTATAAATCTGAGTTCTGTCTACAATGGAGAACACTTCAGCTAGAGTTTGGAGGCTCCCATTTGAGCAGAGCAGGTATCCATAAGATCTTTCTCTTTTAAATGGAGTGAAAAACTTCCTCTTAGCAGTGCTTGGAGAGAAGTCATCCTCTTTCTGTGTCTCTTGGCATTCTCTCTCTCTTTCCCTATGTCTGCACCCCTAAATTGTACATAAATCCAAGGATGGCAATCTGGGTATGCAGAGCAGAATAGTCATCTTCCTGCTGCTCTGTTTAAATCTGCATGTCTGGTCATGAACTTCGAGGTGAGGTGAAGTGAAGAAAGGACTTTTCTTCATCTTCTTTCAAGATCTACAAATTACCGTGTCCTTCTTTCCTCAGGGTTCCCAACGGATTATGGGTGGCTTTACCAGACCACCTGCTCTTTCCACCTTAAGCTGCTGCTATTTTTTATTGATTTTGGAGGATGTCCACAATCTTATTAGAAATGAGTGTTCCAGCATGGTTTGGCCATCTGAGCAGTATTCCCTCTTTGCATCCCCCTTGCAAGCAGTTATGGATGAAGTGGGATTCAAAACAAGCAGGGTTGATTTGTAACCATGGTTGTTGATTTGAGCCCCTGGAGTTTGGTTTCAGTCCTATCTCTCATCCATTCAGAGATCACACCCATTAAAAAGTATTTCAGCTACCAAAAGCAATTGGACTATGTGATGAACTTCAAACATTATTTAGTTCTATTCTATTTAGCAATTCAAAGACGTTCCAGAACTACTTGTGTGTGAATTTTTAAATTTTCATAATTCTATGTGTACCTGAACACTTTTTAAAATCTGTAACTAGTTTCTGCAACAAAGTAGTAAAAAACAAGAAACTGTAAGTTGACTCCTGTCTTCAGTTATCAATGGTCATAAGAACAGCTGGGTTAGCCCAACATTGGTTGAGAGTTTGAGGACCAGTGAGAGCCCTGTGATCATTACCTAGCTAACAAAGTAGCTCTGTAATGTTGGGGGGATGACAATGCTGTGTGATTGCTGGTTTCAGGTCCAATGAGGCCTTACATGAAGATAATTTCTCCTTGTTTAGAAGAAGTTTGACTGCTGCCCTCAATGTGATTCTGTAGTGACCCTGACCACAGAAATATGAAGGTAACCATGAAAGAAATGCTTCAGAGGGTTAGCCGTGTTAGTCTGGATCTGTAAAAGCGGCAAAGAATCCTGTGGCACCTTATAGACTAACAGATGTATTGGAGCATGAGTTTTCGTGGGTGAATACCCACTTCATCGGATGCATGTAGTGGAAATTTCCAGAGGCAGGTATAAATATGCAAGCAAGAATCAGGCTAGGGATAATGAGGTTAGTTCAATCAGAGAGGATGAGGCCCTCTTCTAACAGTTGAGGTGTGAACACTAAGGGAGAAGAAACTGCTTTTTTAGTTGGCTAGCCATTCACAGTCTTTGTTTAATCCTTAGCTGATGGTGTCAAATTTGCAAATGGACTGAAGCTCAGCAGTTTCTCTTTGAAGATCTTCATCAAGCATTCTCAAAAATTCTCAAAATCCCCATACACACATGAGGAAATAAGGAAACAGATCAACAGAGCCAGACGTGTACCCAGAAGCCTCCTTCTGCAAGACAAGCCCAAGAAAGAAACCAACAGAACTCCACTGGCCATTACATACAGTCCTCAGCTAAAACCACTCCAACGCATCATCACTGATCTACAACCCATCCTGAACAACAATCCCTGACTTTCACAAGCCTTGGGAGGCAGGCCAGTCCTCGCCCACAGACAGCCTGCCAACCTGAAGCATATTCTCACCAGCAACTACACACCGCACCATAGTAACTCTAACTCAGGAACCAATCCATGCAACAAACCTCGATGCCAACTCTGCCCACATATCTACACCAGTGACACCCTCACAAGACCTAACCAGATCAGCCACACCATCACCGGTTCATTCACCTGCATCTCCATCAATGTAATATATGCCATCATGTGCCAGCAATGCCCCTGTGCTATGTACATCGGCCAAACTGGACAGTCCCTACGTAAAAGGATAAATGGACAAAAATCAGATATTAGGAATGGCAATATACAAAAACCTGTAGGAGAGCACTTCAATCTCACTGGACACACAATAGCAGATTTAAAGGTAGCCATCCTGCAGCAAAAAAACTTCAGGACCAGACTTCAAAGAGAAACTGCTGAGCTTCAGTCCATTTGCAATTTGACACCATCAGCCGAGGATTTAACAAAGACTGTGAACGGCTAGCCAACTACAAAAGCAGTTTCTCCTCTCTTGGTGTTCACACTTCAACTGCTAGAAGAGGGCCTCATCCTCCCTGATTGAACTAACCTCATTATCCCTAGCCTGATTCTTGCTTGCATATTTATACCTGCCTCTGGAAATTTCCACTACATGCATCTGACGAAGTGGGTATTCACCTACAAAAGCTCATGCTCCAATATGTCTGTTAGTCTATAAGGTGCCACAGGACTCTTTGCCTCTATGAAAGAAATGCCATGCCACCACCATCATCCCTAGGGCAAAGAGCCATTGACATGCGCAACTGCCCCAGGAAATCTGCCTGTATTTAGTTTTATTTTTCTGTTGCGCTCCTTACTGGTTTCAAGTGGGTGGCCTCTTTTCAAAGTAAACCTCACTTAAAACCACAAAGCCTGTGAATCTTGAAGATCCCACTATTGTGATATTTCCACACCAAGAGTTTAGGATTGAGTTCATAATAAGAATCAGAAAACTATGAGGATTATCAGACAGAAATTAAACCTTTTTTCATTGTAAGCCATGAGACAGGGTGGGGCTGGAGGTATGCATGCAAGATAGGGCAGGGAAGGAGGGTGTGTTAATTGTTTTGTCTCTTCTGGTTCCATGGGACTGCTAGATGTCATGTTTCTAAACCTCATTACACCCTGCAAATTGTCAGATGTATTAAGTTGCTTTAAATGTTGTCAAAAAGAGAAAAACAATGTCTGGTGTCAACTATTGTAGTGAATTTGCCATGTTGTCAATTTAAAAATGTTTATATGAAAAATGTATGTTGAATTTCTTCTTGTTCCATTTGCCTTTATTGCAAAGGTGAAATTATAGATGCATTTAAATTTGAAAAGTAACCACAGAATAATATATAGCACATTGACACAATTGTTTAATATGATGCCAATATACCAGATACCTGAACGGGGAGTTCACATTATAATGGTTGCATTCTGAAGGCATTACAGTGCTTCTATTATGTGAAATTAGAATGCTCAAGTTGCTTCAGTAGAAATCTATGTGGAATCCAGTATGGGGTTATTATATTGCCATTACAATGTCAAAGCAATATGTAAACTGGTCCATGAAGACCCCATTATTACGTCATGATAGGAGATTACGACTTTGGGCTAAATGGTTTCAGATTAAGTCTACAGAGACTTAATTATATTGCTGCTGCTGTTTGAGAGGATTGTATAATGGCAAAACATTTTCAATATAATTCGGTGGAGGTTCAGTTATGATAAGAGAATAAAATGAAAAGATGGCAATGCAAGTTATAGAGCCAGAAAAAAATGTTGTAAAACTACATTCAGATATCATAAAAGGCTGAGAGACATAAATACACCACAGCAAGAAAATGCTGATTTGACAGCCAGAATATGCTTAACTCTGTCTTCTTGTGACAACAATATATATTGTAACACATAATGGTTCTCTTTGAGTTTGCTCCACAAACAATTTTGGACTGGGAAAACAGTTATTAAAGATATAAAACACACAATGCCTTCACACAGCTCCAGTTGTTCTGTACACCTCTTATTGTGGTATGATCTTTTTCTAAACTCTTTCTAAACTATTGTATTCAGTAATTTGGTGTATCTAAGTTCTGAGGTAGGACTTTAGACTGCTTGGGCAGCAAGGCAGCTGTGACAGTCTTAAATTTGAATTTCTGTGTGTTTGTAAGTTTATCTGAATATAATTAATATTTTAATGTAGTGTTTTATCTTTGTCAGGCTAGAGAGCACATTAATCACATTTTTGCCACAAAAGTAAAATTAATATTAATAACAGAAGGACATAACATTTGTCCACTAAGAGAGGGCAACACAAAGGCAAAATCAATTCCTGCAAAACTTAAGTCCATGGTGTATCTTGCAAACATTCATTTAGAATGTTTTTCAGGCTATGAAGATGTTATTCATTACTTGTTCATATAGCTGCAGTGTCTCCTTTAACTTGTTATAGAAAATCAATGGCTTTGAGTCGGAGAAAAGCCACCTCTCCTCCATAAATCAGGGGAGTGGATTTCATTGTGATAAATTAAATTTAATATAGAAACAATGAAAACAAAGCAAATTTCACTTTGCCATTTTATTAATAAGAAAACAATCTATTAACATTATTGAATATCAAGCACTTGAATTTGATAAAGGTCGAAAAAAATTTCTTGCAAGAGGAAAACCAATGTGACAAAGAATTTAAATTGTCATCTTCTATATACATTTTTAAAAGGCAGTTCTGTTTTCTTGAAAAAAGGTGACTTTGAAATTGGAATTTTAAACTGTTTTTCATATGTATATATTAGGCTTTAGTATATCTAGAAAAAAAACTGCTTTCAAGTCCTTCATCAACTAAAAAAGGAGAAAACTGAGATGAGCCACAATTAGTTTTACAAATGAAAGACTGAGAAAATTGGTTAGCATTAATAAAGTTGGGAATTGGAGAATAGCAAGAGGAATATATTACTCATCAACCTAAGCAAATATAGTGCTAGTTCTATCTGTCTAATATAGCTATTTTGATATTTCTAAAGTATCTTTATCTATGGTACCTAGGTGCCACATGTAAGAATTAGCAAACCTCATTAGATCATTGTGTAAAACCTTACTTAAAAATAAAGTAAGGTATTGTCTTTTTTTGGTTGAAAAATAGTGAAGTTAGTGAATAGTGAAATAGTGATAAAGTGAATAAATAGTGAATAAATAAATAATAGTGAAAAATAGTGAATAGTTTCAAACCAAGATTCTGATAGCAAAGTGCAATAGTTTGAGTTAGGAAAATAATATAAGCTATTTATACATTGTTTCATGGCAGTTTATACACTACCCACAAGAAAATTTGAAGAGAAAACCAACTTTTCTGAGAGTTGTATGTGAAATGTGCCCACAAAGTCCAACACTTGGTCTGCAGTGGAAATCATAGAAATGAAGGACTGGAAGGGATCTCAATAATATCTAGTCCAGTCCCCTGCATTGAGGCAGGACTAAATATTATCTTGACCATCCTTGATAGGTGTTTTGTCTAATCTGTTTTTAAAACCTCCAGTGATGGAGATTGCACAACCTCTCTAGGTAATTTGCCCCAGTGTTTAACTATCCTTACAGTTAAGAATTTTATCCTAATGCCTTACCTAAATCTCCCTTGCTGCATTTAAGATCATTACTTCTTTTCCTATCCTCAGTGGCTAAGGAAAACAATTTGTCAACTTCCTTTTTAAAACAACCTTTATGTTTTTAAGAACTGTTTTCATGTCACCCTCCAGTCTTTGTTTCTCCAGATCAAGCAAACCAATTTTTTTCAATCTTTCCTGGTTGGTCATGCTTTCTAGCCCTTTACTTTTTTTGTTTCTCTCCTCTGGACTTTCTCCAATTTGTCCACATCTTTCCTGAAGTATGGTGCCCAGAATTGGACAGAATACTCTGTTGAGGCCTTATCGATGCTGTGTAGAGTGAAAGAATTACTTATTGTGTCTTGCTTACAACACTTCTGCTAATTTACATCCCAGAATGATGTTCCTTTTTCCCTTTTTTTTTGCAACAGCATTACATTGTTGACTCATTTTTAGTTTGTGATCCACCTTAACCCCTACATCCTTTCTCAGTTGTCATATCCCATTTTGTATTTGTGTAATTGATTCTTCCTTCCTAAGTGTAATACTTTGCATTTGTCGATACTGAATTTCATCCTATTTCAGAGCACTTTTTCAGTTTCTCAAGATAATTTTGAGTTCTAATCCTATCTTCCAGAATGCTGGCAACCCCTCCCAGCATGGTACCATCTGTAAATTCTATAAATTCACTCTCTATGCCATTATCTAAATTATTCATGAAGTTATTGAATAAAACAGATGCAGAACAGATTCCTGAAAGACCAGACTCAATAATTCCTTCCAGCACAATGTTGATCCACTGATAACTATTTTCTGAGTATAATTTTCCAACCAGTTGTGCATCCACCTTAGAGTAGGTTTGTCTAGGCTATATTTGTCTAGTTTATTTGAGAAGGTCATGTGAAACCACATCAAAAGCTTTAGTAAAGCTGAGATATATCACAGCTTCTGCTTCCCTCCCGCCACAAGGCTTCTTACCATGTCAAAGAAGGATATTAGGTTGATTTGACAGGATTTGTTCTCGACAAATCCATGCTGACTGTTACCACATTTTTTTCTTCTAGCTGCTTACAAATTGACTGATTATTAGTTCCATTATCTTTCCATTATCTGAAATTAAACTGACTGTTCTATAATTCCCTGGATTGTCTTTATTCCTTTTTTTTATAGATAGCTACTATATTTGGCTTTCTCCATTTCTCTGGGATCTCCTCCATGAGTTCTGAAAGCTAATCACTAATAGCTAAGTGATCTCTTTAGCCAGTTCCTTAAATACATCTAAAGACATCTAACTTGTTCTTTTCCTATTTTAGCCTCACCTCCTGCTCCATTTTCAGTGACGTTCACTTTGTTAGTCACCTAATCACTGCGAACTTGTGAAAACTGAAACAAAAAAGACATTTAACACTTTGGCCATTGTTGTGTTTTCTGTTGTAGTTTCCCCACCTCATTGAGTAATGTCCTATCCTTGGTCTTCCTCTTGTTTGTATATATTCATATTTAGCCAACTGAGGTTCTGAAAAAAAATACCTAAAATAATGAGATATAGTTTTATACAAAAACAACGAGGAGTCTGGTGGCACCTTAAAGACTAACAAATTTATTTGGGCATAAGTTTTCGTGGGTAAAAAATCCACTTCTTCAGATGCATGAAGTGAAGAAGTGGGTTTTTTATCCATGAAAGCTTATGCCAAAATAAATCTGTTAATCTTTAAGGTGCCACCAGACTCCTCATTGTTTTTGTGGATACAGACTAACACGGCTACCACTATGGTACTTAGTTTTACACAAATGTCTTAAGGATGTAATTTCCATACTTTTCAGATTTTAAGTTTGAAAGTTTCCTAATATGAGAGCATTCAGAAAAAAAATGACTATTTTGCTGCAAAAAAAGCACTTGTGATTCAATTTTTTTATATATTAATCAGGCCTATATGTTGGTGACGCTTGGCCTCAGATGGCTCACCTTTGTATATTTCTTTAATGTAATGAATTTTCATGCTAAAATTAGATTGATGGCACTGCTTAATTAGCCACAACCATAATACAGATTTCATAAGGGTCAGTTTCCTAAAGTGTTTCCTATTATTTATACTTGGAATTAGAACGGCACAACTTGAAATATTGTAGCTGATCTCCCCAATTTCCTACCAAAGTTTTGGTGGGTGGATTTGAGGCCAAAGGTGTGAATCGGTCCTTGTAGTTCAGGTACCGTGTCTGATCCAAAACCATAGACATCAGTTGTAGATGTTTGGACTGTAGACCGCAGGAAGTGAAGGATTAAGAGGAATTTCAGTTTCAAGGAAATCCCAAATCACCCTGTCCCCTCAAGTCTGCTCTCTCAATTTCTATCCTACATCTTCCCCTACCTGGCAAGAAAGGGGTAAAGAAGAATCTTTGTAGGTTACCCCCAAATCCTGCTCTCCACACTTTGCTGCCATATTCCTCCTCTTCCTGACCTTTGAAAGCAACCTATAGCTCTCCCAGGGCTCCGTCAAGTGCCCTCAAATTCTAGAAGTCTCATTTCCCTCAGTCTATGGCCACACTAATCCCTGGTTGCTCCTCAACTCCTCCCAGCACCTGCTCCCCTAATCAACCCAATTTCCAGTTCCTCCACAACTCCTCTTTGACTGCACCTTCTGGATGTCCATCCCTAAATATCCCCAGCTCACTTTCAGCTCTCCTTAGTGGCTGGCTTAAAGTCTTCTGGAGCAGTAGCTGACCACACCTTCAATTGTCTTTTAGTGGTGGCTATTGCCATTTTGGGAACTCCCTTCTGTCCTCATTCCACCTGGAAATTTCAGGAGTTTCTCAGGGTTTTGCCCAATAAATGAGATAAGGGTTTTCCTGATGTCTGGGAAACCTTATACACAAGGGGCAGAGCATTCTGTCATCCTGTCCATAAAAGGTGTAGCTGAGTCAATCTGACTTCCCTTCTTCCCGCCTTTTTGTCTCCTTTGGTACCTTGAAAATGGTCATATGAGTTTGGCAGTGGGTAAGCAGATAAATTAAGGGGAGAAAGGCAGAGCTGGAAATAAAATGTTCAAATGCTTTAATATTTTCAGGAAATCACAGGCACAGTAAAAGAAATCTAATTTGTCTACTTGCTGACTACTTATTGACTTCTTACAATTAAACAATCTTCAGGTAAAAGTTTCAGGAATATGCATTCTTCAGGCTAGTAAGAAAAAGGCAGATTTGCACTCCGGGTGTTTAGAAAACTGCAGCCTGTATTTGGGTCCACTGGAAATAAGAACTATAATTCTTCACGACAAATTCTGCACTACATTTAATCATCAAATGTAATAATATGGGACTACATCTATCTCTAATACTTTTCATATCACCTAAAATAACTTAGATTTTATTTTAGTTTAGTTTAGTTTAGTTTATTTTTTTTCCTTTTAATAAAAGCTAATTATGGGGCTGTAACATTTTGGGACACTCACCACCTAATAAATAACATTGCAGTGTGGCTTGAATATCAGTTTTCATTTGATAAATCAACTAATAACTTTGGTCTTCATAATTCTTCCACATATACTGTGTGATCCACTTCTCCATGTAATGGTATAGATGCAATTTATTTTCTGTATGCCTGCTAGTCAGTGTAGGTGTGTTTTAGAGAAAGATGAATGAGTTGCAGAATTCAGATCCATATTTTGAACACCACAATGATCAGGAATGTGTGGAACTTTGATTTTTGTTTGGGACTGCCTGTCTTTGCAAGATACGTTTATTATTTTGATATTTACTAAAAAAGCATATACAATGGCATAGAGCATTGAGAGAACTATATAACAATGTGTATTGTAATCTGGAATTAGTTTTCTGTTTTCATTGGAGTTCTTTCTTATTATTTAGGTATGATCGTAGACTCAGGCAAAGTTAAATCTCGGGATCCTGTTTCAGTTTTCAGTCTTTTTTAAAAAGGTACATGCAAAAAACCTCCCAAATATGCGTATTTCATAGTTTTTTTAACTTTTTGACATTTCCAGGTACTTTTGCTTTTGAAAATGGCAGACTGAGAAATGAGCACAATAGACAACGTAAAACACAATCTAATGACCCCGGCCATTTGCAATTCTGTGATACGACATGATGAGCAATAACGCCCTGTTCCTGAAAATATGTGCTTTTAATCATCCTGGGCAAAATCCTGGCCCCATTGAAGTCAATGTCAAAACTCCTGTTGTTTAATTATGAGGAGACAGATGCTCTTGTATTCTGCTTTGATGTATTTGATTTCAGACAAACTATAGTAAGTTTCTATAGAAAAACTCAGACTTGTGGACACATGGAAACAATAAGTGAAGGATAGGCCATACTTTCAAAGGTAAAATTGGTAATAAAAGATGTTCACTTTCTGCATTTTTTAACCATTTTTTTTATTTCCTAGGTTAAATATATAAAAAAGTGAGACAATTTTTTGTAGAATCTGGCAAAACTAGTGACATGAATACTGGGTGCCTTTGTACCTTGGGGATGTTTAGAGGCACCAAAGGGGAGAAAGGCTATACATTTTTGGATGCCCTTCACTCTGCACTGACTAGAAGACTGGAAGTGTAATATAGCCCAAGAAGACGGAGGGAAAATAATATAAGAAGCATATCCCAAGAGACAGCTCCTACATGAAGCCAGGGAGTTTCCATAATGTCAACTAGGGCCCTTGATGCAGATATAATTGACCCAAGAAAGCCTTGGCATATTATTGGGTCATTATGGAAAAAACAGCTGATATATAAAAGCTGCAGAAAAAACTAGAATGCATGCTTAAAACTGCAGATATTCTTCTGCCAATGCAAGAAAGTTCCAGAGGATAGAATACCAGGCATGTAAAATACAACATTGTCAACAAAGCAAAGCACCAACAATTATAAAGAAATAAGATGCAACAGTTTTCCCAGTAATGCAATAGAAAAGAATTGCTAATGATGGAGCAAGTATGAGAAATTCATATTTTAAATGGATGCTAAAAGGTTCTATGAAAATTTTCAAATTACAAGTTGTAGTATGGTGTGGAATAGCCTTCCAAGGGCAAGTAAATGAAACTTCATCATTTGAGTTGTTTAAGGCTGGACCTGACAAACTACATACAGTTTGGAGAATTCACCATAGAGAACAATACTATGGTGGCCCAGGACAGATGCGGTAATCTAATAAGTCTTTAATAGTAATAAATTTAACTTATAAAGCATTCTCCACCAATGCACTTGGGGTGCTGTAAGTGTTTAATAAATATAAAAACAATATAATATAAAATATAATGTAAATGATTCACTGCATGTGGAGCTTGTATGCGTGTTTCTTTGATAGAGGATCACAGCATCAGCATTATGGATGCTAGCTGCTTCCAGAATGAAGAATGAAAGCAGTTTTGTTCTGATTGTTTAAATAATAGTAGCTTAATATATTGTAAAGGAGAAGGAAGCTTACAGACTGCCATCCTTATTATCTTCCTATAGAGTGATCAGTAAGGAACTGGCAACTTGTTCCTTTATAACCTTTACATTTCTTTACTGCTTTTAGTCTTTTCAAGCTCATTCTTATCTGTACTGTACTGCACAGTGGTTCCTTACCATCCTTACAATGGAGAAAATGCTAACTGTTAAAACAGTCAGTTCAAGTTGACATAATGTGTGTAAAAGATCACTCTAGTTTGTTTTTTTCCCCAAAAAATAGGTGGATACTGTTATCTGATTTTTTTTCTGTAATAATTTGTTGAGCTCTGCAGATTACACTTATTCAGGGCCCTCATTAGTAGAAAATTTTAACATGAATAAAATACTGTAACTATGAACCCCTCTTGTACCTGATAGGCCCTAAGCCTGAGGCCATGTGAGGAGTGGTGCAAAAAAAAAAAAGGTTAGATATGGCAGCTGTTACTACTATACCACAAATCCTGGAGACAGGACTGTTGGGGCTCTAACTATCACAGCCACATGGGTCTGTAAACCCAGGTTTGTTAATACACTCAGGTGTCACAAAACCAATCTTTATTTTCAGACTGGCAGAGATAAAGTTGACCGCTGCTTAGAGGCAATCTAAAAACAGGAACTGTTTCATGCAAAGGGATTTCCATTTTCCAAACAGCTCTGGCTAACTGAATCCTGTGATGGGATATACATACCCCACAAGGAGATAAGGAGCAACTCTGGGCCAAGCTGCACAAGCTGCTGGCTGAGTTAAAAAATGACAGCAGAGCAGCTCTCAGAGGGAGGCAGACAGAGGAAGAAAGCACACCTTTGTTCTCAGCTCAGGAGTTCGTGTATCAATGTTGATAAATGCAAAGTAATACATATTGGAAAACATAATCTGAACTATACATATAAAATGAGGGGGTCTAAATTAGCTGTTACCAATGAAGAAAGAGATCTTGGGGCCATTGTGGATAGTTTTCTAAAAACATCTACTTAATGTGCAATGGCAGTCAAAAAACGAACAATGTTGGGAATAGATAGGGAAAGGGATAGATAATAAGGGATAATAGGGATAGAAAGGAATAGATAATAAGACAGAAAATATCTATTGCCTCTGTATAAATCCATGGTATGCCTACATCTTGAATACTATGTACAGATGTGGTCGCCCCATCTCAGAAAAAGATATATTGGAACTGGAAAAGGTTCAGAAAAGGTTCAAAAATGATTAGGCATATGGAACAACTTCCATAGGAGGCGAGATTAATAAAACTGACACTTTTCAGCTTGGAAAAGAGACAACTAAGAGGGGATATGATAGAGGTCTATAAAATAATGACTAGTGTGGAGAAAGTAAATACAGAAGCATTATTTACTCAGAACACTAGAAGTAGGGGTCACCAAATGAAATTAATAGACAGCAGCTTTAAAACAAGCAGAAGGAAGTATTTTTTTCACACAGCACACAATCAACCTGTAGAACTTGTTGTTAGAGGATGTTGTGAAGGCCAAGACTATAACAGGGTTCAAAAAATCACTAGATAAATTCATGGAAGATAGGTCCATCAATAGCTATTAAGAAGGATGGGCAGGGATGGTGTCCCCAGCCTCTGTTTGCCAGAAGCTGGGCAAGGGTGACTTGGATGGATCAGGTTTCAGAGTAGCAGCTGTGTTAGTCTGTATTCGCAAAAAGAAAAGTAGTACTTGTGGCACCTTAGAGACTAACAAATTTATTTGAGCATAAGCTTTCGTGAGCTACAGCTCACTTCATCGGATGCATTTGGTGGAAAATACAGAGGGGAGATTGATATACACACACAGAGAACATGAAACAATGGGTTTTATCATACACTATAAGGAGAGTGATGAGTAGAGTCTCTACTTAAAAGAATAAATGGACACAAATAAGACATCAAGAATTATAACATTCAAAAACCAGTCGGAGAACACTTCAATCTCTCCGGTCACTCGATTACAGACCTGAGGGTGGCTATCCTTCAACAAAAAAACTTCAAAAACAGACTCCAACGAGAGACTGCTGAATTGGAATTAATTTGCAAACTGGATACAATTAATTTAGGCTTGAATAGAGACTGGGAATGGATGAGTCATTACACAAAGTAAAACTATTTCCCCATGTTATTTCTCCCCTTCACCCCAGCCCCCACTGTTCCTCAGATATTCTTGTTAACTGCTGGAAATATCCTACCTTGCTTGTCACCATGAAAGGTTTTCCTCCTCCCCCCCCCCCCCCGCTGCTGGTGATGGCTTCTCTTAAGTGATCACTCTCCTTACAGTGTATGATAAAACCCATTGTTTCATGTTCTCTGTGTGTGTATATCAATCTCCCCTCTGTATTTTCCACCAAATGCATCCGATGAAGTGAGCTGTAGCTCACGAAAGCTTATGCTCAAATAAATTTGTTAGTCTCTAAGGTGCCACAAGTACTCCTTTTCTTTTTGGATGGATCACTTGATGATTACCTGTTCTGTTAATTCCCTCTGAAACACCTGGCATTGGCCACTGTTGGAAGATAGGATACTGGGCTAGATGGACATTTGGTCTGACCCAGTATGGCTGTTCTTATACACTTAATATAGTAATTTTAAACCAAAATCTTGATAACTTTGTGCTAAAAATCTGATTTCTGCTTGATAAACTTTTTCAAATTACTTTCAGATAATTGCTTTGTCAAAGTCTTCTCACATATATATCTACTGTCAATCTTTACAGCTCATTGAGCTATTTCAAATTACATCTGGCTTGCCTTACAAAATAAAAATGATTAATTAATTATGTTAAGTGTGCTTTAGCAGAAGCTGCAGTTTTATTTTCCAGCCTTATTACAAAAATACTTTAAAAATTGCCTTTTTTCAGATGATGTGATTAAACTAAATTTTTAAAGGAAAAAAAAATATTTTGTTTGTGCTGGACAGCTATATATGTTGTTTGAATTGGTGTTGTAGCTAGGATGGTCCTCAGATACGAGCAAGACTAGGTAGGTGAGGTAAAATCTTTTTATTAGACCAGCTTCAGTTGCTGGAAGGTACTAGCTTTTGAGCTTCATGGAGGTCTTCTGCAGATCTGGGGAAGGAAACCAGTGTGTCTGATCTAAATACAAATTGGGGCAGATTAAGTATAATGGGTTAACACATATTGTGGGAGACCACTTAAAATGAAATGGGCAACTATGGGGTTTGTAGGCAGTTGGATGTGTTACTAATTGTTGTAATGAGCCATAAAGCCAGTGTTTCTGAGTCTACAAACACTTTAAAAGACAAAGGATTAGTCACACACAATACTCTTTGATGCCCCCCAACATGCTACTGTGTATATCTCAATTAGCTAACTCTTAAATCTCCAAACTATGGCTAGAACAGAAAACAAAATTGTTGTTAGCTGTTTTTCCCCCCTCAAAGCTTAATCATCAAGCATGTTGTCCTGTAGACTTTGTCTTAGAGTTAGATCTAAGAAATAAATATACTTTACTGTTTAATTGATCTATAATGAATAAAATGCCCCACCCATTGTTGTATTCAACAACAAAAGACTCAGTAGAGAAAATCTGCACTCTCATGGTGATACTTAACTGGACACTATGTGAAGGGTGCAATATAAATGCTAGAACAAGTAGAACCTATGAGCAGGTCTACAGGAACACTTATTGCACCGCATGCTGGGATGTAAATCAATTGTATTCCATCATGCCACTCACTAACTGTCCATGTGTTGTGAACCCTGATGATGTACTCTAAAAGATTCCTAATGTGCTCTGACATATTGCTCTCAGATGAATAAAAAACAGAATTATAGAAATGATACTGTTATGTATTAATATATATTAACTGAGGGAGCATACATCATATTGATCTGAGGTACTACATGTTTTAAATCTTGTATTACCTTTTAAATCCGTAAATGTTATGTCTTAATTTTGTTCAATGTTGTAACCAGATGTAAGAGTCATATCTTCAGTTGCATCACTGTTGGGGTTTTGGTTAGATAAACTGAATAACCAACCTTAATACAGTATGCAATATCCGAATAAGGCTAGCTTACAATGGCAAGAACATTTTTATTACTACCAGATATACTGTGGCAGATATTTCAGATAATTCACATTGCTAATTACTACCTCAGATTATGTGCAGCATCGCTATCTCAACCGGAACAAATGTATATCTCCTAGTAGAGCAATTATATGTTGATGTACTTTTTGATAATGGCATAGACCTTGAAAAAAGTGTCTTCTTTAACATGTGCTTTAAAACTATAATTTGTTATTGTATTGACCATCTGTTTAATTGAATAGTTTGAATGTCTTCTATTAATAACTTAATAGTATCTCTTAGGAGACTATGTAAAATGTGGTTTTGCCTTAAGGCATTTTTCTCCCCTGTACCAAATTTAATAAAATGCAACTGGTAAACAGAAGGCCACCATTTTATTCATTTGATCTGTAGCATAATGAATGCATACAATAAACTCAATCAGTCCTTACCTTTCAATTACATACATTCAGCCACCATATGCATGTGGATGAATAAGTAAAGGCTTATCATATTTTGAGTTTTCATGGTGCAGGCTTCTCTTCCCATTCAAACCAAATATGTTAGCGAGAACTTAAATAGGAAGTATCTGAAACTCAAGGACATGTAATTCTCTCTGGGGAAGACACCACTGAAGTCAACATAGTTAGGTCAGGAATGATTTTGACCCAGTCTTTCAAGTTATGTTATCTAATGCACAGCAAGTCCAGGTCAGTCCTTTTGATCTTTCCAGCTATAATAAAATGGAAAGTTTCTTTGTGGGTTTGTCCATTCAGGATTACTATTCAGCCACTGACTCTCCAATAAAGGCATCTTTCAGTCAAATCTGTAACCTACATTCCACAGGGAAAATTACAAAACAGATCGCTCACCCCTCTAATATTTGATGTGAGTGAGTCCGAATAAAGTTTTATAATGGGATTCCCAATGCAAACAACTTATGGCATTACTACAATAAGGTGTGCTTTGAATGACTGAAACACAGGAAAAATCAATTTTTAAAGACACTGATAATGCATTGTATCAATTCAATAATACTTGAGTGAGAAATTAATCCCTTATTGGCAATGCATACATAAAACTGAAAGGACGTCTCTGAATAGAATGTTGCTACTGGTCAATATGTACTGTTTTGTTTCCAAACTTCAGCCTGCCAGAACTCTTTCATATCAAATAAGGAAAAAGGCATTATCCTGATATAATGTTATATATTAACTTTTCCCTCCTATTTAAATTACTGCTTTTGATGACCAAAAGTATTCATTCTTGCCAAAGGGTAGGGAATTCATGAAACCATGAATCATAATGAAAGGCCCTAAATATTTATTAATAGTTCGACAGCACTGTCCATTCACAAAGATCAGCTACAGGCATCTGTAGTAATTGTATCAGATATTAAGCTGGAAACATACAGTATGCAAAGGCCACAGACAAACAATGCTTAAGATTCCTATAGTGTCTTTCATCCAAGTGTGTTACAAACATTAATTAACCCTCAAAGTATCCATATGAGGTAGGCAAAGGTTGTAATTCCTATTTTACAGATGGAGAAACTAAGGCACACAGGGCCAAATTGCAAGTCAGTTACTTATATTATTATTCATCTTAATGTCACTGGGACTACTCATGTGAGTAACTACTCACCAGTGCAAGCAAAGAACTGATAATCAGATCCTCTGAGATTGCAACTTGCCTATTGAGTCAGTGGCAGAATAGAGCCCAGAATTCCTAACTCTTAGACCTGTACTTTAACCATCAGTTGTGCTCACTCTAATGGAAACACAGACATCTCAAAAAGAAGGAGGAGTACTTGTGGCACCTTAGAGACTAACAAATCTATTTGAGCATAAGCTTTCATGGGGTAAAACCCATTTCATAGAATTTTACCCCATGAAAGCTTATGCTCAAATAAATTTGTTAGTCTCTAAGGTGCCACAAGTACTCCTCATTCTTTTTGCTGATACAGACTAACACGGCTACCACTCTGAAACAGACATCTCAGAAGTCAAGTGTAACAAAGCTGGTGCTGGAGGCCCCAAGGCTAGCCAATTCTGATTACAAAGGAGCCACCCCGGGTTTGATCAGGTGATTCCACTATAAGAGTAGCAGGAAGCTGCTGTGAAAGGGGTTGTGAGAGTGGCTGAGGACTGGCGTTAAGCTTGTAGAACAGACATACCTAACACTAGCAGGGTAATCAAGTTTTACTCAGCTTTGGATTTCAATACTGGGAAAGTTAAAAAGGAATAAAATCCTGGCCAGAAGGGCCTGTGAAACTGTTTGTTTGGTGGGAATGTAATGAAAGATCCCTGAAGAGGGGAGAAATTGTTACCAGGGTGCTGAAGAGGTCAGGAGGTGGTACATATTAAGTGGTTAATCCAGTGGTTCTCAAACTTTTGCATTGGTGACCCTTTTCACACAGCAAACCTCTGAATGCAACCCCCTCCCCCCCATAGAAATTAAAAACACTTTTAAAATATTTAATACTATTATAAATACTGGAGGCGAAGCGTGGCTTGGGGGTGGAGGCTGACAGCTCGTAACCGCTCACATCACGACCCCCAGTTTGAGAATCCCTGGGCTAATCCTACTACTACATTTGGGGGTGGTTTTGCCTTCAGTGCATAGATACTTAAGGAGAAAACATATTAATCCCTGCATAAATGCTCCCTAGTGTATTGAAAAAAAAACTTAAAGCATTGAGTTCTTCTAACAAATTAAATACCTTTGAATACTACAGAAAGTATTTAGCCTGAATATTTGTCTAAAAAGCCTTGTTACTAGAGCTGGTTAAAAAGGAAAAACAAACAGAATGATCTGCTAATATAGCTATGAATTTACAAGCCAACTTTTCCCCAGCTATGTGGGGTCATATTATTCTGGCATGTGAAATGTCATCCTATCAGAAAAATAACATGACATTAAGATGATCAAACACATATACAAGTAACCGCTAACGGTTTGAGAATAGCCAATGGCCTGAAAATTGTTGAAGCTATTCAGGGCATACTTGTGAACAATGAATATGCACATGAATCTCGGTGCACTAAAAAGAAGACTAAATTCTAATAATATTCACAATGATTTACAGAGAATCATGTGCCTTAATGGACAGGGCACTGTACTGGGACTTAGTAGCCTCTGATTCTGCCCCCAACCTGATGGGTGACCTTAGCATGCCGGGTTAGTTCATTTGTTTGTGCCTCAGTTTCCCTGTTTGTAAAATGGGGTTTATAGTATTTACTACCTTTGTGATGCACTTTGAGTTCTACTGATAAAAAGTACTATATTAGAACTAGGTATAATTATTATGATTTTATTATTTATTCACCCATTTATTACTCTCTCTATTGATATTGCATCATCTGCATAGATTTCCTTTAACAGTACAAGCATCAGAGGGGTAGCTGTGTTAGTCTGGATCTGTAAAAGCGGCAAAGAGTCCTGTGGCACCTTATAGACTAACAGACATATGCTCCAATATGTCTGTTAGTCTATAACGTGCCACAGGATTCTTTGCCGCTTTAACAGTACAGTAACTTGTAAATATATATTAAAGAGGATACTTTTGGGCGGAGGTTGTAACATACATTTAAATATACATATTGCTGAGGTTCAGAGAAGCATAGATCATACTATATAATGAAAACTATGGATTACGGTTATGGACTTGCTTAGCTAAGTGAGCAGAGTAATGATGGAGGCCTCTAAATATTAGCTGAGAGAGAATTTCTTAGTTGAAATTTAGTGCATGTTTGTGGGATTTTCATACATAAATTCAAGTTACAATTAACCCTTCCAAAGGTGCATTTTGTGAGAACCGTTCTGGTCCTGAGCTCTATTGCCGAGAGACAGTAGACCAGCTTTATTGGTCTTTGGATCACTATCGCTTTGGTTTGAGCCAGTCCAGGGTGTTTGGTTGTTTCCTATCCCTTGTTCCCATACATAGCTTCATTAAATGCAGCGTAGACCCTGTGTAACCTGGAAACCAGATTCTTTATATACAAGAAAACATCACAACACTACAATTATTTTGTTATAATGTCAGGCCAATGAATAGTTAATTAAATGTTTTTGGTTTTTACAGATATTCTTAAACTGTTCACTGTCATTCTGAATTTCTATGATTTTTTCCCCACAAACTATTTCTTTAGATTCATATTGCAAAAGTCAGTGAACTCTTATAATTGCTAAATTGTCTATGTGAGTGTATGAGGAATTAAGTATGCAGATTCTGTCATTCTAAGTGTTGAAAAACTAATTATCTTAAAAACAAGTCTAAAAATGTACACATACAAGTCCCTTATGTTTGTAAGCATTCCTTGTACTATGTATTCTTGAACTTTATAATGAACATTAGTGAACAGTCAAGAACACAGACACAAACTTTCATCACAAATAAATCACATTTCATGATCACTTCAGGATGGTACCCTCCTAATAATCACCAAAGCATCAAAGTAACATTAAAAATGGCAACTGTTCCAATTCCCACATACCTATGAGACAAGTGATTCCAGACTGTTCCCAAAGAACCATTTAAGTGACAATACATAGTTCTGCCTCCAGGATATCTGCTCAGACAAATCTGAACACACTAATCACACAACTTGGTGTGCCTACTTGTAAGAAAGATTATCTAACAAATTACTCCCATGTTGCCTAACCTTTAATGAGACATTAATACAAGATACTACCTTTCCATGTGAGGGTTTTCCAGGTAGAAGCTTAGCCATCTATCTAAGTTGTTTTGTTGTGCTCACCATCATGTTAACTAAGCAACTAACGTGCACAGATGTAATGACCTCATGTCACTTTTGTCAAACAAAAAGAAAAGGAGTACTTGTGGCACCTTAGAGACTAACAAATTTATTTGTGCATAAGCTTTCGTGAGCTGTGTGCTGTCCAGAATAAGCTATCTCCAATGAAGTCCGTATCTAACACACTGGGACCATTGCACTTAAGGCAGTCAGAAAAATGAGAAAATAAATTCAAAACTAAATAAATTTCCTTCCTCCTACTTGTGTCTACACAACAGGAAGTCAGGGTTTTACCCACGAAAGCTTATGCTCAAATAAATCTGTTAGACTTTAAGGTGCCACCGGACTCCTTGTTGTTTTTGTGGATACAGACTAACACAGATACTCCCTGATACTTAATGGAATATAGTATCTCTTCCAGATTAAGAAACCAATAGGGCAGTTGCCTGTATAATGTACACATTCTAGTACAAAGATCCAAAACAGCAGCAGGACTTTACTGAACCTGGCAATGACAGTTGTTGAGGCCACTTTCAGAATGTCTTTAATTAACATAAGTAGAGCAAGGATTGTTACAGTTCTGTTGCTGAAATCCGGATGTAAATCTGCCACTGCATTTCCCAGACACTAGTTTTATCTGAAGCTATTGTTGGATGAATAAGAACTGCTCTAGTTTCCTCTACGATTGCTGTTTCTACTAGTATTTATCTGATTACTTTGTAAAGTACTTGAGAGTCCAGTACCTTATGTATTGAAGATGCCTGCATGAAACCAAATTCTATTGACCACGAAGAAAATTTATATGAGTGGTGACAGAAATCTTGATTAAAATATATAGAAATATTTTCTAGTAAGCCAGTACAATCAAAACATTGCTCCAAGCATTTAACCCCAAAGACATGGAAAACAATTAACAATGGTATTAAGTCAAATTTATTTGGTACACTTCAGATTTAACTTAATAAAGTACAGATTCTCATACTTGTAGAAGTCAATTGCATTCTTTATTTCTCTTATGAGAGCTGAACTTATCTCTTATGTTGATAAATATCTCTGTAATCCACAAACCTAGTGTTATAATTTAGCAATTATATCTTCAATTGTACAGCCCCAAAGTGCTAGATTTATCTTCTAAATGTAATACAATTTTGACTAAATTTGACTTGAGATACTTTTAATGAATTATTCACCACTGCTACTTGTAAAACCTACATCAGATAAACATTTATCTTCATTACTCAATTAATAATAAACTTTCTTTATCTATATATCTATTTATATCTATATTTCCAGCACTATAGTTGCTGGCCACAGAGGTTTACTCACTTAGTACCATAATTCATAATCCTCCCAATCAGTAGCATGTCTGTAGAATTATACAACACTAGTTAGTCTCACAGAAATGTGGTGTTTGATCTTCCAATATTCTGTATCAAAACATTTTCATGATCTGCAATTTTCCAAAATGGGGACGCTTTACAGAAATCCATACAATTTGATATTTTGAGAAAAATAACCTAAAATTTTAATATGTAGAATGTGATGATGGTCAAACAATTTGATTGTTCAGAGAGGCAAAGTATGTAGGAAAGTGTTTCACTATTTATTTCCTGCTATTTTCCCTTTTTTTCTGGTAGGACAGGAGAAATCTCTTTATTTAGCTTTCAGCATTTGCAACTGTGCTGTGTATGTTGGAGATTTCCTTAAATATTTGGTGGCAGATATTTAAGCTGTGCTGTCAAGTTGCAAAACAAAGTGCTGAATAAAGCTTCCACGTATACTTACATGTTATAGTACCTTAGATCTGGCAAACTATGTTAAATACTTAAGTCCAGTGTGTACCCCATCCTTTTCTGCTTGTAATCAGACATGATTTCTGACCGTTCAGTCAGGAAGGAGCTAACAGCTTACACTAGGGACCCCTGAAAAGATGGTTCACGGGTAGGAAGAAGGCTGAGAAATGTATTTAGCTAATGAGCTGGGTAAGTCAGGAGAAGTTATTTATTTCAATAGAATATTAGAGGCTTGGTTTTATTGTAACCTGTGCTGGGGCTCTTTTTCCATATTTGAAATATATAGTGAAACACATTCTTAAATATTTTGTGTCTCTGAACAACCACATACACATATTAAGAGACAGTCCTTACTTCAGAGACCTTACAAATAAACTAGAGAAGACAGGTGGGAGAAAGTGTTGTTTCCATTTTACAGATTTGGAACTGAGGTACAGAAGGTGTTCATGATTTGCCCAAGGTCACATGGAGAGTCTATGACAAAACTGAATCCAGATCTGAGTGCCAGGACTATTTGGCACTGTATCAGGGTACAATTTTTATTTGGATAAATCACAAATAAGGTACACCAAAAAACTTGCAGCAAACCTTAATATCCTCTTCCCACACCCGACAATCAACTAGCCAGATGATGGACTATTTTGGGAGTTATCTGACCTCTGGTAATGACAGTTTATTTAAAATTAATGTTGCTCATCTTGCTGCATTTCTCATTCTTCTTCTCTCAAGTAGAGTGAATGGGAAAAGGAAGAGGTGGACTTTGCTTCACACTAGTGTAAGAGGAAGGGGAAGTAGGCCTGACATTTCGCACTCACAGGTATTGCCTCTCCCCATTTTTCCATTCTTCCCTGCCTTGGTGAACTCCTCCCTGTATTTGTTGTCTTTCTGTTGCTGTGATTTTTCTGATGACTCCTTCCATTCCCCCCACGCACACACATATCAAAGTTCCTGCTCTCTCCCCAAAGTCCCTCTGCATTGCCCTCTCCAGCATCCCATAATATTTGCTTTCTGCCACCCCATGAGATTTGCTTGTACATCCTCCACTCCATATCTGGCTCCAGCTCCAGAGATTTGCTTTGCCCTATCGTACCCATGATTGTTTTCCTCCGTCCTTTGTTTTATTTTGTATTTAATGTAGGAGGGCTGAATATTGTGAATTTCACAGTTCTTTATTGACATTATTTAATAACTACTATTTTAAAAAAATAATAATACTCCTCTAGTGAGAGAGAGAGATCTAACTTATCTCCAAGGTACAAACAGAAGCAGAGCAGAAGGGTTAAGTGATATAATGGTGGAGAGCGGCTGAGCGTTTGAGTTGGTCATTCTTGTTGTGAGTGTATGGGTAATGTAGTTTTGAGATTAGAATCCATTCAGAGCACAGGGTTGAGAGGAGGAAGAGCATATTTCACCTAACTATAAATTGAAGGCTTTTTCCTCTTAACTCTAATAGCCCTGGGTCTCAAAGTTTATTTAACATAGGATACAGTTGTTATATTCAGAAAACACCCCAGACATTTTCTGAGTTCTGCAGCAATAGTGTTTCATTATTTTTTGTATTTCTGTAGTGTTTTCTATTCAAAGCACATTAATGAGTGAAGCCTCACAACACCCACTTTGATATTGTATTTGTATACATGTCTTACAGAAGGAAAAACCAAAATACAGAGGCATTAAGAGAGTTGCCCAAAGTCATACAGGAAATTTGTGACAGATCAAGAAATAGAATCTTCCCATTCCTATGTTTTCTGCAGAAGACCATCCTTCCCCATCAGGATTTTGCACTGATATGCTCTCAAATCACTCCTCATTAATATATTTTATTTGTAGCTGATACACCTAAAAATTGTGTAATTATTCCACATCCAAATAATGAGTGTTGCCTGGCTGATGAGGAACCACCCCACTGATGACAGCAGAACTACATAGTCAAATCCATGACATGATATGAACCTGGAACATTTTTCAACTGTTGTTTGTTTTATTGTTTATACAGTATCATAGGTGTACAGAGCATGTTAGGCAGTCCTTGCCCTGAAGAATTTATCACTTAAATATTTTCTAGATTTTATCATTCATCTTCAGCTTGAGACAAAGAAAAGTTTGGTCTAATGGTCTGAGCACAGGACTCAGAGCCAGGAACTCTTGAGTTGTGATGGTCACTCTGACACAAACTCTTTTCATAATACTTCTAACTAGCAAGTGCCTAGGATTTTATTACTTTAGTAGATCCATATTTGCAACTTATGTTCACGTTAAACATATCTAACCATCAAAAATGTTAGTAATCATGATATAAACATTTTATTCTCATTAGTATTAAATTATTTGGGGAAATTAATCATCTCCAAATGAATGTTTGCTTTAAGTGTCCTTGGAAAAAAACAAAATTCCTCCCCATAAATGGAAGTTAGTACAATGGTAGAATTTAAGCTATTTCAGAGCATATTGTTGTGAGGTATCATATGAAAGCTAATAATATACTGGTTATTAATATTGTGATATATGAGTGTAACCTTATATGTGAAGTTATGAATTCCCTCTGTAGGATGTTACTAGAACATGTTTATCACCTTTACCAAGGCTAGGCTGTCTTGTCTCAAATAGATCTGTCCTAGACAAAGGAATGTTGATTTACCTCATTTTACATATTATCAGTAAATACAGCTAGTCAGCTAAACCAGCAGGGGTTATCCTGAACTTGAGAGACTGAGAATTAATGTGGCTCCTACATACTAGTGAGACACAGGACACTGAATCCCTAGGGGGCTTTCCTCACTTGTAAGACAAAGGCATTCCTTTGGGGATGGATATAAGAAACAGATAGCGATTCCATCTTTATCCTTCACCTTAGGAGAGAAAAAAATCAAGCAATTTAATCTCTGTGTTGGTTCCTAGCCCCGCTGGCTAGTGAATAGCTGGAAAGGGGACTGTAGATTTTAAAAAAACCCTGTTGAACAAAGACTATATCTTGCTAGATTAAGTTTTAGACTTTTAGATGCATGTTTTCACTTTTATTTGCTTGTAATATCTTTACCTTTATCTCCTTTACTTGGTATTACTTAATCCATGCTCTTTTGTTAACAAATGTGTTTTACTTTTACTACTAACCAATTTAGTGCTGTGTTTGACAGGAAGGATGTATTTACCCCAGTTAAATTAATAAACCATGATGTACTGACTCTTTAAAAGAGCTGGAAACTTAATATATTCTATTGATACATACTTGTACAGGCTGTGCATTACAGAGAAACATCTGAGGCACACTGGGGCTGGAGTTCACTGATTGTTACCTTCTAGGCAAGGTCTGGGGTGGGAGAGCCTTGAGGATTTTGCTGATCAGAAAGGCAGATTGGTGTGGCAGGGAGCTGACACACAGCCTAATTGCCAGCAAAACTCATTCTTGCTGAGGCAGAGAGTAACACAGTGACTCACAGCTCTAGGTATCCCTAGAAGTGAGTCAGAACTATACACTAGGAATATAATCAATTTTCTGTAATTACTATCTGATTGTATGTATCCAAACAATCTGTATTTCAGATAAAAAAATCTACCAGTGAAAATAATTTACCTATTGATACATGATTTGAAAAGAGAGGAAAAATCAACAGACCTCCATTCATTGTTTATAGTCTGGGGAGATATTAATGTTAGATTTGTAGAAAAGCCTCTGAAGTGAAAACTTCTATAGAGGCTCAAACATTGTTTATCCTCTCTTGCACTTATTGTGAAACTGCACAGATGCATGTGCCTGCGCAACCGTGATGGGGAAATTCTGAGTACTCAGAAGTATTAACATCTGGAGTCATCTGAACTCCTAAAAATCATAGACCCTGCCATGAATCCACTGACTAGCCACTTAAAATGGAAGAATGAATATATCTTTAGGCCAAACAGATTTCTACTCAGGCATTTTGACTTCATCCTAACCTACTGCTGCCTTTAACTCAGCTATATACAAAGAGCCAATGCATATTTTGGGTCTGCAAAATTTGATTGGAAAGCCCAAAGTGCAGAGGTGTTTTTTGTCTGCATTTCCCCACTTCTGTTCTTGGAAAATTCAGATGGACAAGAATAAAAATAACATTAGGGGAAAAAAAAGTGAAGACTCCTATCATTTACCATTTCATAGCTAAATCACGTTTGTTAAGACATTCAGGTAAAGCATGCTATAGAGTATGTGTAAAGCTCCATGAAAAGAAGGAATTGATAAAAAGAAAGACTGTTTTGTGGTTAATAGTAATGCAAAATAAATGAATATTTATTCAACCATTTTAATGCTAAAAATATTAACTGAAACATACAAATGCACACCTCTTCAAAAAATGTAGGTCTAAAACTTTCCAGAGAGATGATGCCACAATTGAATTGTTGGATCCATCTGCTTAGGGACCCATTTATTTTGTGTAGTTATGTAACATACCAGAGTAGCAAATAAAAGGTTGGTTACAGCACACACAGTTAGTAGGGTTGAATCAGTTATTAACTCATTGCTAGAACTGGACAATCAGAACAGAGACGAGGCCATTTCACCAATGCTAAGAATAGTGCTGTATTTTAAATCTCCCCTGTCAGAAGTGGAAATCTATTTTCATCTGTGAAACAGCTTTGTGCTGTTTAAGAGTAAGATTTGATAAAGTGTGAATTTCAGTCCAAATGATCAACAATGTTATGATTCAAAATATAGAGAGATTGAAGAGGGAGTGAGGTTATTTTGCTGCCATAGAAGAAGGAAAAACTCCTTTGGATGGAAAGGGTATAGTTGGTAGCACTTGTGTCTTGTATTTCAGATTTCCTTGTGTATACTATAGGAATTTTTTATTATTATTTTTTACTACTTGATAAACTAAAGAGCAAAAGTTAAGGGACACAATCTGGGGGATTCATTTAACAGAAACATGGGCATTTAGGCAGATGATGTATTGCACTGAGCTGGTGTTTATAGGAGTAATGACCTCTCCCATACCTACCCAACTACAACCCTTGCCTTTACTGTCTGTAAATATTTTGTACAAAAAACTTAAAAATGTTCAGTTAAATAATTATGCTTCACTACAACTTTATGAGGGCGGTGATATTGCACCCATTTTTGTAGATAAACTGAAGCATAGATAGGCTATGAGGCTGAGAAATGAACTAAAAAATCCCTATTTAAGTTTATGGATATAAATACTCTATAGCACTCCCTCTTTAGGTAGTGCTCAAATAAGAATGACTGGAGACATAACCCATACCATCTAACCAATGCATCATGGCCTGGTATATCTGAGTCAGGTTTTTAAAGCATATCAAACAAGATTATACAAGAGAAAGAAAATAAAAAAAAATAAGAGACTAATACCAGTACTGTTGTCATGCTGAAAAAATACATTACATCCATATCAGCCGAGCCTTAGCCTGGCTCTAAGTGACATGCATACTTTTGTCTTTGGTTTTATCACTACTTGTTTATGGGGAATTACTAATGATTTATTTTACTGTATTTGGTAAAATAAGTAAGCTAGTGTTTAAGTGATAGAATTTTTACATTTTTAATAATTTTACTCATCCCCCTTTTCCTTGACATCTCAGAGACTTCTGTAGCTCCCATCACCATAGCACTTCACAGATACGTTAGACTGGCATAACAAGGTACCAAATGCAGCAATTCTCAACTAGTGGAGCATCACCCACCAGCTGACATCTGCAAACCCACAGTCACAAGGACCCATTGATGGAACATGAGAAGAAGGAAAGAGCTGTTAGCCTGCTCCCTCTACTGCTGTTGCAGCCACTTTCCCCTCCTCTTCTGACCCAATTATGCAACAGCCTCTTGTGCTTCCCTCTTCCCCACAGCATTGGGGAATCAAGTGAGCAGCTCTTCAGGGGGCTGTGGAGCTAGCAGGGCAGTGGATGGAGAAGCTTCACTCTACCCCAGCAGAACTTTCACCTCATTAGCACTCCATCACACCCTGAGCACCAGGCCTCCATCAGATATACCCCATCTCATCGCACCCATGTCTCCTCTCCAAACCCCATTAGCTCAGCCCCACCTTTGAAGCACCAGCCTTATGGCACACACCCCTCCTTCCCCAGCCTCCAAGGCCATTGCCTGTTCCAGAAACACCCTCACACTACTAGTCCAGCCTTTTCTGAGCAGCCCCAGTTCCCCATACACCCCACGAGCTTTCCTACAGTGGCTCAATAATAGTCTCATAGTCCCAAGCCCACAATTCTTTGCCCTCTGATAGGTTTCTGGGATAAGGTGGATTGCAGGATGATTTTTTTGGCCATTTTTGGCCAAAACAGGATTGCATCTGTGTATATGTATGTATGCTTATATGGTGGGAGAGCAAAGAGGAGAGTCTGGTGGCATATCCTAAATCTGATCAGACAGTGGATTTTGAAATAGTCAAGGCAGAAGGAAGAGGACAAGGAAAGCCAAACAAAGTTGTGAAAGTCAACTAAAGCAATGCTGATTTTAATAAAAATAAAAATTAAGATTTTGTTATTTAAAGTTGTTAGCATGAATGTGGCAGAGCATTCTATAAAAGAAAAGTAAAATATTATGTTTTATAGTTGGCATTAAACAATCTTCTTTACTGGAGACCAGGAATGGCTCCAAATACCATTTCAGGCTTTGCTTTGAAACCATATTTTGTAGTTTTTGATAATACACAGGGTTTTCTTGCTCAAAGGGACTTCTTGCTCAAACACAAACCTTAACAGTTATATGTACAGTAACTGTGGATAATAGAATTAATATTGAAAGTAAACATTATATAACAAAATACCCAAACCAAAATTGCTACTAATTTTTCCCACACTTCAAATTGTCCATATTTTGTCCCCTGAAGACATTTGATAAAAAACTTAAACAACATTTGCTTCATTTTGAGTGATTAATGTATGCTTACAAAAGATAATATGGCTTAACATGTCATTGTGCCAAATGAATGGACGGGATGAACAGCCAATATCCATTAAACAGAACAATTTTTCTGTTTTACACTTCTTTGCATGGCAAATACCATATAATTTCTTCTCCAAACATGTTGTCTGTTTGTGCTCTTCCCCTAATCTAATAAAATAATTATTAATGATTTGATTTTAATTATCTAACAATTATTTTAATTAAGATGGTTAAATGCTTATTTAAGATTTCCTATTTATCTTTTGCAGACAGCAGATGTAGACTGTAATAATAATTATGATAGAAATAACTGCAGATGGTCCATATTCCAGCCCTTATCCTAAAATATATCATGGGGAATCTGTCACATCACAGTGATAATATGCAGCAGTTTCGTATTAATTACTCAAGCCTTAATTCATGCTAATTCTTATGCTAAACTTAAACTATACTTATAAATGTGGTTTTCTTTGTCATCTGGAGAATATTTCTCTTTAATATATTCAAGAACCAAATTAATTTCAATAATGAATTGCCAAGAGAAATAGAGTTTTTGACCTCTATAGCACCAGTTCAGATCATGTCTAGGTTGGTAATGACCTGTAAAGTATGTGGGCTAGTTTCAAATCTTGTTCCTAGTGCAGTGTCCATATAATAGATACCAATAAGATTAACACTCTTTGGCGATCTCGCCGGAAAGACCAATGTTTGAGTACACGCCGGAACAGAGGTGATTGGAGTAAAGAAAACTGGGGGGGGGGGGAAGCATGAAAGAGGGCTTTAGTTATCAGTATGATACCTTTCAACAGCATTTCATTAATAATATTTTTTTAAAACCTAACATTGTAGTAGGAAGATCTAGTTTGTGTATGTGGCTTTACGCAATATAAAATAAACAGATATATTCTACAGTACAACAAATGAGTTGAACAGTTTCTATGGTATCTCTTCTATCCCCAAGACTAAAAGTATACATAGTAGAATGTGATTAAATTGTAATATACTGATTATTTGTGGAGATTACTCCAACATTCCAAATTTAAATTCAGATTTGAATGATCCCAAAGTTCAGCAGTGTTTGGATCTGGAGTTATGCTTGCAAATGAAAACCATGAACTGATTCTGTAATCCAATTAGTTAAGAATAAACAATCAATTTTCCTATTTCAATTTGCCATTGTAATATATTGTACCAAATCCCATAAATCTGAAGGCAGATTCCCATGTTAACTATTGGCTCAGAGTTCCAAAATTTATTCAGCAGACTTTATATTACAATCAGAATAACTCCAATTATAAATACATCATTTTGGAATGTAATCTTCAAGACAAGTAATGTGGAGTGCTGTGAAACACACAAGATTAATTTTGTGCAGGATTTGTTTGCATAGAACGAAACTAAACACACTATGCTTTAGGAGAGCATCCCCCTAATACTGAAGTATTTTTTTTTAAAAAATGGGTGGGAGAGAAGTATGCAATGCATACATCAATCAGTATTTCTGATTACTGTTCTGTCTTCATTAGTGTCCATTCAGCACAGCTCGCAATATTAATGGAACTCCAAAAATGGTCAGAAGCTGTCTTTCCTCTTTTTCATCTTTGAATGATAGAAACAAACTTCCCTGATCATTATCATCTCTTTGGCATTGCTAGAGGACAATATAAATATATTTTGTTTTATTTTAATTATTTTTTCTTGGCAATTAAATAAAGCTACTTTGGACTTTATACCACATTTCAACTGCTGACGTTAAAGTGCTTCACAATCATTAAAAACCTAGCTGTGAAGGTATGTAAAGGATACACTAAATTGTACGATTTTTAACTTGCAGTTTTAAAGAGGTTTGAGTAGGATATGTATGATACATGTTGAAGATCAAATGTCTGTGGCATAGTTACCATACTAAATGTTGTCCCAGTGGGCCCTTATGCCAATCATCTTCCATGTTAATGCTCTCTGGGATATTTTCATCTATTCTGTCATGTGGGGACAAAGAAAACCTTCTCCCCTCCGCCCCGCTGGTAATAGCTCATCTTAAGTGATCACTCTCCTTACAGTGTGTATGGTAACACCCATTGTTTCATGTTCTCTGTGTATATAAATCTCCCCACTGTATTTTCCATTGAATGCATCCGATGAAGTGAGCTGTAGCTCATGAAAGCTTATGCTCAAATAAATTTGTTAGTTTCTAAGGTGCCACAAGTACTCCTTTTCTTTTTGCGAATACAGACTAACATGGCTGCTACTCTGAAACCTGACTGAAGAATGTAGCTCTGGCCAATCACCATGTAAAAACAGAAAATAAAATAAATTAACATTAATTATGCCAGGGTTTTTGTCAGAAAAATCTATAACTACGTCAACTAGAACAAACTTGAAAGGTGACTACGGTGACTTCTGATCTAAGTCTCCTTCCCCATCCTCCCACCCCGCACCCCCATGGTTGGCTGGTGGAGTGTGGTATGGAAAATGCCTATATCACACACCATGTGGTGGGCCTAATTTCTGTAATTTGTGTATGTGAGAGATGGGGAGAAGGGAGAAATTTGGTCTCTATACTTATCTGTGTTGCATTTGTGACACCAATAAAGTGTAAAAAACAAACAAACAAAAAGCCCACATCACAGCTAGGATGCCCTGAAAAAGATAAGAAAAATTGGAATGAGTGTGTGACACAGTTGTTTAGGTCTTTTATATTATATTTTAACTTTAGCACCCAGTTGGATGGCCACACTTGCAAACTATAAAAATATTTTGCTCTTATGGTGACGTGAGGGTAACAGTTTTTTCTTTCAGGTGTTACCTGCTTTCCAATGTTCCAATTAAGGCTTATGATGAACAGCAAATGGCAGAAAGCTCCTGAGCTAAAGCTTGAGTAAAGAGGGCTTCATTGTTTGAGCTCAGCTGCAGCTTGCTGCCACTCTAAATTGAACTAATCTTTTTTTTTAAATACAAAGGGAAATGAGCCTTTTAAAGGCATGTTATTTTTTTAAAAGTAGCTTTGGAAGACATTTCTTCCATTCTTTCTCTTATAAGTATTTCTTCTTAGAGAAAGATGTCTTTCTCAAAAATAGTAAACTGTTGTAACTAGCGGGGTGCCCGTAATTCAGATAGAATCTAAATACAGTGTTCAGTAATGGACTGAAATCTTCATTCAAGAATAACTGCTATGAGAATAAACTCTAATATGATATTCATTTTTAGTCTCTCTGCTTTTAACATTCTTCACTGTATAATATCTACTAATATATATTCTGCAATATTATCATAAAAATACACCTTTTAAATGCTTCATAAGAATATTACTATCCCTTTAGGATGGTATAAATCATATAAACTTCAATGATACTTTAACAAATGCTATGATGGCGATTCAGATATGTAATGGGCTACCACACTGGGAAAAGTGAATATAAAAGAAGATAAAAGACATGCCTGGTGGAATTTTCATGGCACAGCATTATTAGAGAATGTAATTTTTTTGCCTATCTAATTCAGCAAATTTTAGTCTTTAGAATTCAGTTATCCAAGCAGCTAATTAAAGTGTTGAGATATTGAAGACACAGGGCCTTAATCATAAAATCGTTTGGAGAAAATAAGCCATTGCCAAATCTGTTTTCTAGTATTTTGAGTTGCCCCTACATGACATGAGTGAAATGCCTCCAAAAATGAGAGTGTACCTTAGACCAATTCTTTTCCATCCCAAAGAATCCTGAAGTGCTTATCTTGTGTATGTTCAGCATTCACTCCATTGCTGAAATACAGCCACCCCTACATTAGAAACATAGAAGTCACTCTCCATGAACAAAATTATAAGACAGAATTTTTAGGAGGAGACCAAAGAATGATTTTTTCAGTTAAAATGAAAAGAGGTATTTAGATGGATTAGTCTCAGAAGGCTTTGGGTTTGGATTCAGATAAACATCCAAAACTGAGTGCCTCTCTAAACTGCTTTTGGGCTGGAAAACTTAAAAGAACAGGCTTTCGCATGAGATTTCTGGTATTTCCATCTCAATTCAGATTTTTTTTAATTTTTTTTTGTTTTTATTCATTTAATTTCATTGTTTCTCTTAGTGAGCAAACCAGTGAGTTGAGAAGTGCAAACAAATAAAGGGGGGCATTAGGGGAGGAGGGAATTAATCAAACTTTCATTTTGAACCTCAAAGAAATTTTAAATTGAGTAAAGAAATTAGCAGTGTGTATGACTTTTTAAATTAGATTTGATCCATGTGGGTTTGCATCCCCCTGAGCTTTGATTTGAGTTTAGATTTGGAATTAACTAAAAAAATCGTAAAGCAAATCTTAGTATAATGTGTCATCTTTCCAGATTATATGAACTGCAGTTCTGAGAGTAAAAAATTGAAGATTTAAAGTAACTAGTACTTAATGGGTAGTGCATGCATGGGAGGCAAGGAGTGCTTTGCTTTATCTCTGTGCAAAACCATTAATTGGCCAATATAACTCAAAACTAATTCTGCTTTTATTAATGACAGGTTTCAGAGTAGCAGCCGGGTTAGTCTGTATTCTCAAAAAGAAAAGGAGTACTTGTGGCACCTTAGAGACTAACAAATTTATTTGAGCATAAGCTTTTGTGAGCTACAGCTCACTTCATCAGATGCATTCAGTGGAAAATACAGTGGGGAGATTTATGTACACACACAGAGAACATGAAACAATGGGTTTTATCATACACACTGTAAGGAGAGTGATCACTTAAGATGAGCTATTACCAGCAGGTGGGAGGCGGCGGAAGGAAGAAAACCTTTTGTGGTGATAATCAAGGTGGGTCATTTCCAGCAGTTGATAAGAATGTCTGAGAAACAGTGAGGACTGGGGGGAAATAACATGGGGAAATAGTTTTACTTTGTGTAATGACCCATCCACTCCCAGTCTCTATTCAAGCCTAAGTTAATTGTATCCAGTTTGCAAATTAATTCCAATTCAGCAGTCTCTCGTTGGAATCTGTTTTTTAAGTTTTTTAGTTGAAGAATAGCCACTCTCAGATCTGTAATCGAGTGACCAGAGAGATTGAAGTGTTCTCTGAATGGTTTTTGAATGTTATAACATTCAAAATTATAACATTCAAACAGAATTATAACATTATAACAGAATTATAACATTATAACAGACGTTCTTATCAACTGCTGGAAATGGCCCACTTTGATTATCACTACAAAAGGTTTTCTTCCTTCGCGCCCCCCCCACCTGCTCGTAATAGCTCATCTTAAGTGATCACTCTCCTTATACTGTGTATGATAAAACCCATTGTTTCATGTTCTCTGTGTGTGTACATAAATCTCCCCACTGTATTTTCCACTGAATACATCCGATGAAGTGAGCTGTAGCTCACGAAAGCTTATGCTCAAATAAATTTGTTAGTCTCTAAGGTGCCACAAGTACTCCTTTTCTTTCTGCTTTTACTGAGGAGCTTTGGAAACCTTTTGATGTGCAAGTTTCTAACAAATCCTTATACCAAGCAAATTTTTAAAGGTTTTATTGTAAATGTTTGAGACAGCTCTAGTTCTCAGTGTAGAAAAGTTCTGGATTGATTCATATTGCATCCAAATCTGATTGTCTCTTTTGTATTTTTTTCTTTTTCAAATTTGGTTGAGATCTCAGGGTTCAAACTTCTAAGCATTTGGCTATTACTGGGCAGGAAAGACACCAGTCTCTTTGTTCACAAGTTAGAATTAGTAATGAACTATTTGTGAAAAACAGAAATTCAGTTTTTAAAGTATTAGAAAATGGGAGAGATTTTTTTCTAAGCAGGTTAATTTTATTCCTTCAGTCTCAATCTTTGCATACAAAGTTGTAGATTTGAATACATTCATGGCCAAATATTTTACACATGTACAGGAAAAAGAGGTATCATATTTTCACTTTGCAAAGAGTTAAGAGGTGCCATCTTTCTGAATTTGAATTAATTTAAAACACAGGAAAAGTGTTGAGTATCCAAGAAGGTAGTGTTTATTAACAAATTGTATTTGGAGTGAAAAATATAATAGCTTTAGTCACTATTGCATGAAACTCTTTTCTGGAAGAGAACTGAGTCTGTAGCACGACCATTTGGTGGAATTTACATGAAAGTTGTGAGACTATTAAAATATTTAATTTGCATTTAGTGTATGAGATTGCCAGTCCCAGATGGCTTAATACTTACTCGTAACCCAGCTGTCTAAAATTCAGGTAAGGAATGTGTGCAGGGAGTAAGGGGAATGGGAAAAGAGAGGGAAATGGAGAGTTTTACAATCTGTTCCTCAAATCTTCTGTCATGGATAAAAACATAGAAGTCTTGAAGATATATACTTTTATTTAAAACTTTGATTATAAACCATTTCTGTACTTTGCTCAGCTTCTTGTTGCAGGAGTCCTGAGGGCAAAATACTTCCCATTAGAATCTTCCTTGCAAGGGAAGGAAGTAAACATTCCAGGCCAAACCATATTAGCTCACTGGGAATATGTCTGAGGTAGAATGTCCTATATTTGAAAAATTGGAATCAGAAATGGTTCATATTACTGATGGGTTTTCAAAACTGAGACAAAAACAAAAATGATGAATGTAAAAGTAGATTGAAGTTTTGGACTACATGGAGTCCATGCCAAGACATGCCAGGATATAGAATATGTTTCTAACAGGCTATAGAACGAAATAGCTTAAATCAGTTTAATAAATAATTAACAATGTAGAGGAGTGACTAAAAGTCTGTGAAATGTGGCAGTTACACTGGCAATGGTTTGTATAAATACTTATGGCTTTGTAGTAACCATCAATGCCCTATTTTTTGCTTTGTGTTTCAGAATTCACAATGTCATAATGAAAATGTGACAATCACTGATTTTATCTACTTCAGTGTTGATATTGCACATTATGTATGGCTTTATTCTAAAATTATTGAACAGAACAGATTTTCCCAATTCTGGTCAAAAGTTTTTAGTGAACTTTATCAGATATTACCACTGAATGCTGACTTTGTGATGAAACCTCCTCAAATTAAATGAGTCTTGCATAGTTTCAGGTTTAGTTGCAAATACTTTATACTGCCTTGATACTCATAGGTTATAGTGATAAAGCAGAGGAATTAAATCTACTTACCAGGACTGACTCTGGGGCTATTTGTCATCTTCTTGGTTAGAAATTACATACATAAAGTAGGCTAAACAAGGTGTTTGTTACATTGCTTGATCCATTTGCTTTTAATCACCCCATATAGTCATATTGTAAATTACTGGAAGAATATCATAAACAAAGCACTGGAATGTAGGACAGTGTATTGTTGTTCTCCTCTTCAGCCAAGCAAATTTTCATAAAATATAATTTCTTCTGAGAAGATTCAAGAGCCCAACACCACTCCCCACCCCTACACACACTGCTTTTCCCTCCCAAACCTTCAAAAAGTGTAAGAACCATTAACACTACCATTGTAAGCAAAAGTAATTACCATACAGATGAAAATTATGAGTGATATAAATTAGGAGGAGAGTTTGGAAGCTATTTCCTTTTTACCCCTACTAAGTGGAATATAATTGTTCAAGCAAACTAAAACTATCCCAGTTTCAGTGTTAAACTTTTTCCATAATAACAAATGTCAAGGAGAGATTTTAAATGATGTTGGAAAATTAAAAAAAATGTTTGTAGCTGATTTAGACCAAAAAAAAAATCCTGCTCTCTACCAGAAAGCTTCATTTCAGGCACAAACTGAGAGTACAATTTTCTTTGCTGCTTTTTATTTTTTTTGGGGGGGGGGGGAGAGAAAGGGGGAGGGGAGACTCTAAATGGTTAAATGACTTTTTCACTTTTTAAAAGAAAAATGTTGAAAATTCCTAAAAGTTGGTTCTCCAGTTTTCCTTCCTGTGGTTGAACGGAGAGGAACATGGAGCAAGGAGAACTAAATATATAGAAATAAACAGCATAAAACGCTCAATCACACAAACTACTTCAGTTTTTTATCACTTTTCAGGCTTCATAGCCAATTAAAATATGAAGAAAATACATCAAGGTCTTTTCATTTCTTGACCCCAGTACATAGTCTAGTTTTAATCATTATATTAATAAAACTCTGATAAGAAATTTCACCATTAATATATACTTGAAAATTCAATAGATTGTCATCCATAGGCAACGCATATAATTTTGCACAATAGCTGGAAAACAGGAGACAGGACAGAACAACAGAGTCCTTATTACTAGGGAAAATGGGGAAAAAACGTTTTAGAGAGGGAAACTTTTTGTTGTTTTTGTTGTTCTTACTGCAAATGCTTCTTGCAAACAAAGACCAGTTTTCATAGGCATTTCACCATGATTAAATGGTGATGAAATGGTAGTTGGTACCGTTAACCAGCTACTGTGCAGCAAAAGGCATGCTTATTTGCAGAGTTCCATTTTAACCCGCTTTTATGTCACTTCAGCTTGACCCTGCCTTGCATCCTTCCCAAGCATTTTCTGATTTTTGATCTGCTAGATACTGTCCTTTGCTTATCTTGCCTGAAAGCAAAACTGTTCCTTATCTGAGGACAGTTCCTCTCTCACCCCCATCTTAATGCTAGCTAGGGACTTGACACCATTTTCTGATACATCATCCTCCCCAGGCCTGTTTTCTGAATCTAGCTTTCAAAGTGTACATGAAATGAATGTTGGTAATGACAAAACAGGAGTCTGGAAAGATTACACAGGTTGCCATTTCAGGAACTGTCCATTAATAAAAATGCTTTTGGTGTTAAGCTCTCAGAAAACCCAAAGATAGAGGATCAAATATGCTATTTAATTAAAACATAAATGAATGAATAAAATAAAGGTTTTATGGTCAGAGTGAATTCTTCTGACAATTGGATGCTTTTAAAACATGTGAGTGTTAACTATCCTTTTCTCTCTTCTGCATTTCAAATCAGAGAAATAGAATACTCAGAACTGCCATATTTCTGAGAGTATGTGCAATAGATCCAAGATTAAAAATTATCCAGATTATTCTCCAGTCTTTACTAAATAGGAGAACCCCTTGTAGACACAGTATTAAGAGAGATCTGAGCAGGGGAGCATGGAGCATAACCTGTTTTGCCTACTCAGGCTCAGGATTTTATAAGTGTGTGTGTATGTGGAGAGAGAGAGAGCTCAGTAAATATACATGAACACATTTTTTTTAAAATCCTTCTTCCAAACAGATCCTTATCTAAAGTATAGGAACCATTAAAAATTCACATTTGCCATTTTCTTCCACACAGCTACCAGAAATATCTCCTATTAAAAATATACAGAAAAACTGTAGTAATTCAGATACCACTATATTGTAATTGTTGGCAGACTATCTAACTCTGACAAATGCAATGTACAGGACAACAGCAAAGACTTGAGATGATTTAGAAACATTATCTCTGAGATCAGCCAATAAGCTTGCCAAAAGTGGGAATTAAGAACAAGAGGAGGGGCACTTTTGTCCTTTCCATCATTAAATGGCAATGAATTCTTTGATCAACTTCTAACAAAAGCTTAAAATCCAATATGAAGGTTGTTCACCTGCATCAGAGCAGTAACTGTCAAAAATGGAGAACCTTGAGAATTGTTTGGATGTTACGGTGGAAAACCAAGAATATAATTCACAAGAAATATATTTTATGGATCTTCCCCTTTTAATACAATATTTATTAGCAGATTTGTGTTGCTTTTGGTACATTTGATGAATTACAAAAATCTACAGGTTGTGAATAGTCTCCTTCCACCAAATGCATCCGATGAAGTGAGCTGTAGCTCACGAAAGCTTATGCTCTAATAAATTTGTTAGTCTCTAAGGTGCCACAAATACTCCTTTTCTTTTTGTCAATACTCAGTGTTTCTCAGTCTGAGCTGTGGTGTTCAGATACTATTCTGATAAATCCTCATGGTGGTGGTATGTTCATTGATGGGATAAATGCATAAGCATTTCCAAAGGCAATTCAGTACATCCTAAAATTCAATCTCAGAAATGTTCACAGAAAGCAAAAACACATGGCTATGGTAAATCCCTCATTAATCCCGGATGACTGGAAAAAGGCTAATGTAGTGCCCATCTTTAAAAAAAGGGAAGAAGGAGGATCCTGGGAACTACAGGCCGGTCAGCCTCACCTCAGTCCCTGGAAAAATCATGGAGCAGGTCCTCAAAGAATCAAAGAATCAATCCTGAAGCACTTAGAGGAGAGGAAAGTGATCAGGAACAGTCAGCATGGATTCACCAAGGGAAGATCATGCCTGACTAATCTAATCGCCTTTTATGATGAGATTACTGGTTCTGTGGATGAAGGGAAAGCAGTGGATGTATTGTTTCTTGACTTTAGCAAAGCTTTTGACACGGTCTCCCACAGCATTCTTGTCAGCAAGTTAAGGAAGTATGGGCTGGATGAATGCACTATAAGGTGGGTAGAAAGCTGGCTAGATTGTCGGGCTCAACGGGTAGTGATCAATGGCTCCATGTCTAGTTGGCAGCCGGTGTCAAGTGGAGTGCCCCAGGGGTCGGTCCTGGGGCCCGTTTTGTTCAATATCTTCATAAATGATCTGGAGGATGGTGTGGATTGCACTCTCAGCAAATTTTCGGATGATACTAAACTGGGAGGAGTGGTAGATACGCTGGAGGGGAGGGATAGGATACAGAAGGACCTAGACAAATTGGAAGATTGGGCCAAAAGAAATCTAATGAGGTTCAATAAGGATAAGGTGCAGGGTCCTGCACTTAGGATGGAAGAATCCAATGCACCGCTACAGACTAGGGACCGAATGGCTCGGCAGCAGTTCTGCGGAAAAGGACCTAGGGGTGACAGTGGACGAGAAGCTGGATATGAGTCAGCAGTGTGCCCTTGTTGCCAAGAAGGCCAATGGCATTTTGGGATGTATAAGTAGGGGCATAGCGAGCAGATCGAGGGACGTGATCGTTCCCCTCTATTCGACACTGGTGAGGCCTCATCTGGAGTACTGTGTCCAGTTTTGGGCCCCACACTACAAGAAGGATGTGGATAAATTGGAAAGAGTACAGCGAAGGGCAACAAAAATGATTAGGGGTCTAGAGCACATGACTTACGAGGAGAGGCTGAGGGAGCTGGGATTGTTTAGTCTGCAGAAGAGAAGAATGAGGGGGGATTTGATAGCTGCTTTCAACTACCTGAAAGGGGGTTTCAAAGAGGATGGCTCTAGACTGTTCTCAATGGTAGCAGATGACAGAACGAGGAGTAATGGTCTCAAGTTGCAATGGGGGAGGTTTAGATTGGATATTAGGAAAAACTTTTTCACTAAGAGGGTGGTGAAACACTGGAATGCGTTACCTAGGGAGGTGGTAGAATCTCCTTCCTTAGAGGTTTTTAAGGTCAGGCTTGACAAAGCCCTGGCTAGGATGATTTAACTGGGACTTGGTCCTGCTTTGAGCAGGGGGTTGGACTGGATGACCTTCTGGGGTCCCTTCCAACCCTGATATTCTATGATTCTATGATTCTATGATTTAGTTGGGGATTGGCTCTGCTTTGAGCAGGGGGTTGGACTAGATGATCTCCTGAGGTCCCTTCCAACCCTGATATTCTATGATTCTATGAATCAGCAGATATCAATGTCTTTGTCAATTTGTAAATTTCCAGTTCAGTTTTGCATGATTTGTCCTGGTAGTGATTTGTCGACAGTATCTGGTACTATAATTTAAATATAGTTTTTAATCAGACAACTCAAACTGTTCCTTATTATGCTGTGAAGCCAGAACAAAAGAATGGAACAACTCTTTCTAGCCTCACTCACTAAAATCTCCCCCGAATTCAATGAGAGTTTTGCCTAAGTAAATACTGCATGATAAAGCCCATAATTTTCATTGCACAGTCTTGAAAACATTTCAGCATTGACAATTCCCCACCCCACCCCTCGTGTAGCATTCAGTGTCTTCAAAAATCTTCCTCTTAAACATCAGTTTATCCTCTACTATAAGGTAACGTGTTTTGCCATGGCTTCACTTTTTTTTAAAATCCTTCTCTGTCAGTTGGAGTGTAAACCTACACCTACCGTACACTGGGAATTGATATATTAATAATGGTGAATTCTCTTACACTTTGTATCATGTTCTAACTATAGATTCCCTCCCGCCTCCACTTTATTTCTGTATAGCTGTCTCAAGCCAGTGAGACTGAGCAATCATTTTCATGTACATAAGCTGAATTGTTAAGGGCGAGTGACTTTTGCTTGACATTTTACTCTTTCCTTGTGATGGCTGCCTTGCTGCTTTGTGTGTAACATAAAGGCTCTTTGCTTTATAGGAAGTTATGAGGTATCTGAAGAATTTCATATGTGAAAAAACAGTTGCTTGTTTAACATGTTTATTTGGGGATATGGAAGTTTTTATTTTTGACTTACAAAATCTGGATCCCACCTTCGTTAGTTAAATAAGGAAATGGGGGTGTGACAAACAGGGTTAGTGGCTCACAGTCCAAGAATTTTTTTTTTGCATACACTTCAAATTATTGCTTTATACCAGAAATAAAATGGGGGGAGGGAGTCAGGGGAGGAATTTGACTGGTCTTTTATCATTGGAAAATCACAATATATCTCTCAGTGCGGAATACAAGGAGGAAAGCACATGGTAATGGCAGTTTGTTGTCATCTGTACCTCTGTGGACACCACCAATGAGCAAGGGTAGCAGGAAAGTGTGTGAGAGTTCAGAAAAACTGAACTGATAAAAGACTAATGCTGAAGAAAGTTCAAATATAAAAAATGGATTTAAAATAGCACTTTGCAGAGGGGAAATCATGACAGGAGTATAAAGCATTAAAAAAATATCCTTGGGGCATAAGTGAGATGATTAGAAATATCATTAAAGCCAAGGCATCTGTTTGAATCCTTTGTGAGGCACCCAGTTCACCCACATGCGCACACAAATGAGGGCTCAGTTTACTAATGCTGCAGTTTGAACAGTAAGCGTAACATGCTTTGCATTTAAAGAACATACAGATTAAATATGAGGAGACTAAAACTAGGGAGCTGACAGTAATGATTCTCAGTGGGTTTAAAGGAGATCATATGTAAACAGGCAGCTGTCCAAAGTGAGCAAATGTTCATTATGGAAAATTTCCCATTAGATATCTACTTTATACTGCTAAAGTGAAATGAAAAGTAATTTATTTTAAAATTGCTTATAGGAAATATAAAATTAATGAATAAAAATCAGTGGAAAGGTGATAGAGGTACCATTCCGATGACCTCCCAGAACAGATTTATTAAGTGCGTGCATTTTTACAGACACACCAGAAAAGTATAGGAATCAGTGAGGCAGGATAGTGCTGATTCACGTGTTGTATGTAGATGTACAGTAAGTTAACTTTCCCTTTTAAGACCCTATTCAGCAAAACAACTGGGCATGTACTTTAAGCACTTGCTTAACTTTATTCCTTTTCGGGAGAGAAGTTAAATGTGATTTGAATTGTAAACTTGTGCTTAAGTCTTCGGGCTTAACTGCTTGCTTAAAGTTAGGCATGTGCCTAAGTGCTTTGTTGAATCAGGACCTAAATACCCAGATGGTTTTTGGGTTAGTTTACTGCCTGCTTGGTGAAATCCACTGTTAACAGAAGCAAGCTGGTGCTAAAGAATAATTTTATATTATTTTATTAGTAGAGTTTTATTATTTGCATTACAATAGCACCTGAAAGTCCCCTCTGAGATTGTGGCCTCATTGTGCCAAGCACTATATATATATATATATATATATATATATATATATATATATATAGTAAGAAACCTCTGAAGAGATTCCAAGACAGAGAAGTGGTGGAAGAGGAAACAGACACAGAAAAGGGAAATGAGGTTACACCCCAGGTCTCCTGACAAGAGCAAGTAAAAAAATGAGAACACCTCCTCCTTGCCCCAGCCCCCCTACACAAGTACACTTTTTCATTAAAAAAATATTATTATTATTATTATTTTGGTGCAGGTCTAATCATGACTTCCAGTTTGGTGTCATATGTGCTAGACTATGGTGCCTCCCTAATTTTAGCAACAAGTTAATCAAGTAAAAAAGTGCTCATGTGTCTATTATGTTCTGACTGGGCCAGGAAAAAGTCACCTGACCAGTCAAGCTTTGTATTTCTATTTCTGTTTTTAGTAATTGTAGTGCAGGTCAAAGAAGCCAAGTTTTCTCTTGCTGTGATAGATGCTAAATTCCAGAGTGTGATAGACAGAAGAAGTTCAATGTCTTGACTCCAGAGTTAAAGCCGAATTCCATTTTGCACTTAAGGGAGCTATTCAGTATCTTTGTTTTGTATGAAAAATATAACAAAATCTCCCCAAATTTACTACCTTAACTCTTTGAGTATTGAATGAATTTTCTGAACATTTATAAGTAAATACATTAGTTTAAATGTAAACTAATTAATTAAAAATAGGTTCTTTAAGGAATGTAACATAAGTATAAATCTCTACTTTCTCATAATTTATCTAATGAAACAACAGATACTTCAAACCTTCCATATTTTTAAATTTAAATGAAATCTTGTGCATACTTGAAGAATAAAGGTTGTAATTAAGGTACATTATTAACAATTGTTGCCTCTTATTGCCTTAGTTTTCCCATCTGTATAATGGGGATGATACCTCCTTTATCAACACTTTGAGATGTAAAGTACTAAATAAAGTACTAAATAAGCAGCTGTTAATATTATTGGCTCAAGTCAAGACAGCTCAAGTCAAAAGTTCAAATAATTCTTTAGGTGGGGTCATTGTGATACAACAGGTAATCAATCACCAACCTTCCTCTGCAGCTTATTTGCAGGCACTTCAGAGTTAAGAGTTAATTTACAATTTAGAGTTAAGGTTACACACACACACACACACACACACACACACACACACACATGCACAAATTCCAGTGTGTTAAGGTAGGAAATGCAGTAAAGGCACTGAAAAATCTTAGCTCTACCCTATAGTGCAACCATGGGGGGAAATAAATATTTTTTAAAAAATCTTTAAAAATCAATGTAATCTAATATGGGATCACAGATACTAAAATGCCTCAGTCATAATCCTGGGTTACTATATAGCATCACTACAAGACAGCATTAAACTAGTTTAGGTACCAACAAAATATGTTAAGGTAAAAAAATGAGGAGTTAAATGTAACCTTAGTAGGCCTGTGCAAATAACTGATTTATTTAATTTATTTATTTATAGTGTGGTGGCTAATATATATAGTTAAATATTTATATAAATAGAATATAGTTTTGGGTTGACACATAACAAAAGTATTAAGGTAAAAATCACTCAAATGAAAGGGATTTTGTTGTTGTTGAGGTTTTGTACCTTAAAAAAAAACCACTTTGAAGCAACATTAAAAACCAAAAGTCACTTTGAAGCAAAAATTGTTATGTTTCATTCTGAAAATGTCTAAATATGGCATCTTGATTTGGGGGATTTCCCCCCTGAAAACAATTTTGTTGACTTCAACAAGAATTCACAAAATGTTTCAGTAAACACATATATTCATTTTTGGTGGGGAACAAGGAACATCTGTATGAAATTTTGCACAACAATGAATCATAACTCTGAATTCCCTAGGTTTTAAATTCTTGGTTTTGTGATGTTTACAACATCCATGTAATATTTTTTTAGTCATTAAGTTAGTGATGCCCTCTTAATGTAAGCTGTTTTTGGCAGGGGAGGGAAGATGATGTAAAATAAGGATGGCTTTTCTTGAAAGTAGATCAGACTGTACCAGAAATACAGGAAGATGGTCTCCACACAAGGCATTTCTACAAAACATCTCCTCTCTGAGGGCAAAACCCAACTCTACTGGAGTCAATATAATGATTCCAGTTGCTTTTACTAGGACTTGGATTGGGCCCTGATAAAGAAGCATTTTTGCTTAACTCAGAGTATGCAAGAAACCTTCAATTTTATGGGGCAATCTGCATGTGAGGTAGATAATCTCAATATATGATCTCACCCAAAATAGATCCATATTGACTTTGTTATTCAATATTGCATATTGCACTTAAAAGTTACTCAATTTATTAAGTGGAAAATATCATTCCTCTTCTACTTCACTCTTAAACAGATAGACAAGCTGTGATGGGAAGCTCACCCCACACTGACCCTGAATTGGTTAAGGTGGCTTAGAAGGGGAACCTGGGGGAGAGTGTGGTTTGACTGATATGCACAAATTGAAGATGAAGCCCAACTGGCTAGAAGCAGGCTGGGCTTGAATGAAGTCAGGAAGTTGACAGCAGAATAGGTTTTAGGGACAGTGTCTGTGGTCACTTTCTGGGCACAGAGAGGCAGGCAGAAGGAAACCCCGGGGGGAGCAAAAGCCCTGGGATCCTAGCCCTATGGTTAGGGTTTTACCTAGGGGAGGTGTAAGGAAGAAAATCTGTGGAAGGCAGAGTTAAGAAGAAACCCAGGAAAAGAGCAGCGAGGCTTGAGATAGTATAGACCTTGGCTGCTGATTGTAGGATCCCTGAGTTGGAACCCAGAGTAGCAGGCGGGCCCAGGTTCCCCTACAAGCCACAGGGAAAGTGGAACAGACCAGGACTTACAGAAGACTGCCAGAGATGGCACAAGGGCAGATTGTCCAGTGGAATTTGGTTACTCTAGAAGGAAAAGACTATATGAGACTGTAAGAGTTCATGCCCCTGGGGGAATTCTGTGGCACTCTGCATGTGCAGAATTTATGTCCCCCACACATTTCTTTGCTTCCCCGCAGAAAAATAAATTTCTGATGGGGAAGCAAAGGGCAGCCACAAGAGCAGTATGCAATCCTCCTCAGCACTATCTTCTGGGTGCCCAGGGCAGCCAGCAGACAGACAAATCACTGTGGGACAGGAGGTGGGACTGTGGAAGACCTGACTGGTGACTCCTACCCTGCGCTGGGCTCAGCTACTAGTCCTGTCTGGGCTGGAGAGGACAAGCTGTAGGAAGCTCTGAAAATTCCCTCTCCCCCACTTCCTGCACCCATTGCTCCTCAGCTGCATGGGTAGGGATCCCTGTACAGGGAGCTGAACCTCTATCTGCCCAGCCCCCATGCATTCAGACCTCCTCATACCCAGACCCTCATGCTGACCCTTACCGCCCTGCACTCATACCCCCACACAATGAGCCCAACTCCCCCTGCACCTGCAACACCCCAATGAGTCACCTGCACCCAAATCCCCATGCCATCTAGACCCAACCAGCTGCACTTGGATCCCCACCCACTGAGCCCAACTCTACCAGCATTTGGGCCCCCTACACATAGACCCCCCTGCCAAGCTCTGTCCTCCACCCCCAGATCCTCTCTGCTGATCCCCAACCACTTTCACCTGGACCACCCTGCAGTCACCTTACCATGGTACCCAGAACCCCTGAACAAGCCCCTGTGCATCCAGATGCCCCTTGCACCCAGATCCCTTACTGAGTTGCCTGCACCCAGATTTCCCCATACAGAACCCTCTCAACCCAGAAGTGGATCCCCCCACACTAAGTCTGTCCACACTTGGATTCTGCCTTGCTGAGCCTGCCTTCCAACAAGGAGGGGCAGGGCCCTGGGGCATTTCTGGGGCAGGCCTGCTCTTCGCAGCTGTGTGAGGGTCGAGTGCAGCCTCACTGTTGAGTTTATGTCCCAGGGGATATGGGGGAAGCTGCACAGTGATCTCCCACCTCTGTGCAGCCAATGCCCTGTACTTTCTACTGGCATGCTGGAGCCTCCACATTTATTTGACAAATACAGTTTGCAGAATTTTAACATATTGTGTGCAGAATTTAAATTTTTTTGGCACACAAATTTTTTTTGGCACAGAATGCCCTCAGGAATAATATATATATATATATATATATATATATATATATATATATATATATATATATATATATAGTGACCTAGCTGGAGGGCTCAGTTACAAAGAAGCACAGGAGCAGATCAGGACCAGATTAACACAGGAGCTTTAGGGGCTGCTGCCCAGGGCCCTGGACTAAGGGGGGTCCCAGCACAGCAAGGCTCAGGCAGGCTGTCTGCATGCCATGGCTCCACAGCACTCCCGGAAGCAGCCAGCTGCTGGCACATCTCTGCAGCCCTGGCGAGAGGGAGAGGAGGCTCGGTGCACTGTCCCTGCCCCCAGCACCATCCCCACAGCTCCCAGCCAATGGGAGCTGCAGAGGTGGCGCTTGCGGGCACATCAGTGCATGGAGACACTCAGTCCCCCTCCCCTCAGAGGTGCGTAGAGATATGCCAGCTGCCGGCCGCTTCTAGGAGAGGTGGGGGGCCACAGCATGCAGGCAAGAAGCCTGCCTGAGCCCTGCTGCTTTTACTCAGTTAGGCAAACCCTCCCCTTGTGATAAAAACAATCTCCAGGAGCCATAAGTGCTCAGTCATTCTGATTCCTCAGCTGCCCAAACTCCTCCACATCCTTCTCTTGGCATGTATTCCCTAGACTGACCTGAACATGCTCCACAGGTAACTCTCAAATGGCCCTTGATCCAAGAGACTTCTCTCATTTTAGTTACAACATTATCTATGTTCCTCGCAATGGTGGTGTCTCCTCATGTTTACTGTGGAATATTATTTACGTCAGAAATATTTATTTACACTTAAAATAAACCATACAGCATTTTAAGTTTCTTGTGTGAATAATGGTTTTACTGTTCCCATTTTGGGTCTTTATCACACATTGCATCTCACATTTGGGTCTTGGATTTTATAAATATGGTCTGCAGTTTATGCAATAGGCAGGCTGAAATGTGCTCAGTGTGCCATGGAAGTCTACCTGTTTCCATATGCATCTTGCTGTGTACTAAGACTGGTCAATGGTGTTTGTAAATCTTCCAACAAGGGTGGGGGGGTGGAAACTCATTTTCAAGGGTCCCTCAATGTAATGAAAATTAAAAGTGGATGTAGTGTTTCCAGTTTTGAGAAGAGTCAAGGAACTCTGCACAGTTATAACCTATCTGTCTTTTGGCGCTGAGTCCAACAAAAATTTAATAGGTGCCTTGTTCTGTACATAAGCAGAATTTCAGTTTTCCGGGCTGTCATTCTGATACCATTTGCAGTCATTGAAATTCATTTTAAAAAAAATTAAAAAACAAACAAACAAACAAAAAAACCTGTGATTTATAACGGAAATGGTATCAGATCTTTAACTATAGTGTCACTTGCAGGCTTTGATATAATGACTGCGTAAAAATAAACCATGCTTAGGCTTTTATTGCTATAGCAGCCTGTCTGCAGGATTTTTAGACCAAAATCCTGAAGGCTACAATAATTACAGGTAACTGTTCCCAATGTATTTGTAAGTACTTCCTTTAAAATGAACAGATTTTTGCGCTTAAGGCCTATTAAAGTTGCACTCACTTTAATTAGTGACACACATGGCTTAATTTGACACATTCTACATGCACTTTTACAGATATTTAAACCACTGCATGAGGGGGATTCCTGATTATATATGGCTCCTCTGAAGGTGGCTTGTTACAAGTTCACTGGCCTCTTTCTTATCACTGTGGCATCTTGCCCACCAGTTTATCCATTCATTTTGTGAGCTGAATGGCTACTGATTTTCAGAGTCCCAATGTTCATGTTACTATGTTTAGACTTGTTTCAGAGTAGCAGCTGTGTTAGTCTGTATTCGCAAAAAGAAAAGGAGTACTTGTGGCACCTTAGAGACTAACAAATTTATTAGTGCATAAGCTTTTGTGAGCTACAGCTCACTTCATCGGATGCATTTGGTGGAAAAAACAGAGGGGAGATTGATATAGACACACAGAGAACATGAAACAATGGGTTTATCATACACACTGTAAGGAGAGTGATCACTTAAGATAAGCCATCACCAGCAGCAGGAAGGGGAAAGGAGGAAAGCCTTTCATGGTGACAAGCAAGGTAGGCTATTTCCAGCAGTTAACAAGAATATCTGAGGAACAGTGGGGGGTGGGGTGGGGTGGGGGGGAGAAATAACATGGGGAAATAGTTTTACTTTGTGTAATGACTCATCCATTCCCAGTCTCTATTCAAGCCTAAGTTAATTGTATCCAGTTTGCAAATTAATTCCAATTCAGCAGTCTCTCGTTGGAGTCTGTTTTTGAAGCTTTTTTGTTGAAGGATAGCCACTCTTAGGTCTGTAATCGAGTGACCAGAGAGATTGAAGTGTTCTCCAACTGGTTTTTGAATGTTATAATTCTTGACGTCTGATTTGTGTCCATTCATTCTTTTACGTAGAGACTGTCCAGTTTGACCAATGTACATGGCAGAGGGGCATTGCTGGCACATGATGGCATATATCACATTGGTAGATGCGCAGGTGAATGAGTCTCTGATAATGTGGCTGATGTGATTAGGCCCTACGATGGTGTACCCTGAATAGATATGTGAACAAAGTTGGCAAGGGGCTTTGTTGCAAGGATAGGTTCCTGGGTTGGTGGTTCTGTTGTGTGGTGTGTGGTTGTTGGTGAGTATTTGCTTCAGATTGGGGGGCTGTCTGTAAGCAAGGACTGGCCTGTCTCCCAAAAGCTGTGAGAGTGATGGGTCATCCTTCAGGATAGGTTGTAGATCCTTGATGATGCGTTGGAGAGGTTTTAGTTGGGGGCTGAAGGTGATGGCTAGTGGCGTTCTGTTATTTTCTTTGTTGGGCCTGTCTTGTAGTATGTGACTTCTGGGTACTCTTCTGGCTCTGTCAATCTGTTTCTTCACTTTCCAGGTGGGTATTGTAGTTGTAGGAATGCATGATAGAGATCTTGTAGGTGTTTGTCTCTGTCTGAGGGGTTGGAGCAAATGCGGTTATATCGTAGAGCTTGGCTGTAGACAATGGATCGTGTGGTATGATCTGGATGAAAACTAGAGGCATGTAGGTAGGAATAGTGGTCAGTAGGTTTCCGATATAGGGTGGTGTTTACGTGACCATCGCTTATTAGCACCGTAGTGTCCAGGAAGTGGATCTCTTGTTTGGACTGTTCCAGGCTGAGGTTGATGGTGGGATGGAAATTGTTGAAATCATGGTGGAATTCCTCAAGGGCTTCTTTTCCATGGGTCCAGATGATGAAGATGTCATCAATGTAGCACAAGTAGAGTAGGGGCATTAGGAGACGAGAGCTGAGGAAGCGTTGTTCTAATTCAGCCATAAAAATGTTGGCATACTGTGGGGCCATGCGGGTACCCATCGCAGTGCCGCTGGTTTGAAGGTATACATTGTCCCCAAATGTGAAATAGTTATGGGTGAGGACAAAGTCAGAAAGTTCAGCCACCAGGTTAGCCGTGACATTATCTGGGATACTGTTCCTGACGGCTTGTAGTCCATCTTTGTGTGGAATGTTGGTGTAGAGGGCTTCTACATCCATAGTGGCTAGGATGGTGTTTTTAGGAAGATCATCAATGGACTGTAGTTTCCTCAGGAAGTCAGTGGTGTCTCGTATATAGATGGGAATGCTGGTAACGTAGGGCCTGAGGAGGGAGTCTACATAGCCAGACAATCCTGCTGTCAGGGTACCAATGCCTGAGATGATGGGGCATCCAGGATTTCCAGGTTTATGGATCTTGGGTAGCAGATAGAATACCCCAGGTCGGGGTTCTAGGGATGTGTCTGTGCGGATTTGTTCTTGTGCTTTTTCAGAGAGTTTCTTGAGCAAATGCTGTAGTTTCTTTTGGTAACTCTCAGTGGGATCAGAGGGTAATGGCTTGTAGAAAGTGGTGTTGGAGAGCTGCCTAGTAGCCTCTTGTTCATACTCTGACCTATTCATGATGACGACAGCACCTCCTTTGTCAGCCTTTTTGATTATGATGTCAGAGTTGTTTCTGAGGCTGTGGATGGCATTGTGTTCTGCATGGCTGAGGTTATGGGGCAAGCGATGCTGCTTTTCCACAATTTCAGCTCGTGCACGTCGGCGGAAGCACTCTATGTAGAAGTCCAGGCTGCTGTTTCGATCTTCAGGAGGAGTCCACCCAGAATCCTTCTTTTTGTAGTGTTGGTAGGAAGGTCTCTGTGGGTTAATATGTTGGTCAGAGGTGTGTTGGAAATATTCCTTGTGTCGGAGACGTCGAAAATAGGATTCTAGGTCACCACAGAACTGTATCATGTTCGTGTGGGTGGAGGGGCAAAAGGAGAGGCCCCGAGATAGGACAGATTCTTCTGCTGGGCTAAGAGTATAGTTGGATAGATTAACAATATTGCTGGGTGGGTTATGGGAACCACTGTTGTGGCCCCTTGTGGCATGTAGTAGTTTAGAAGCTTAGTGTCCTTTTTCTTTTGTAGAGAAGCAAAGTGTGTGTTGTAAATGGCTTGTCTAGTTTTTGTAACATAAACATAAAAAGAAAAGGAGTACTTGTGGCACCTTAGAGACTAACAAATTTATTAGTGCATAAGCTTTTGTGAGCTACAGCTCACTTCATCGGATGCATTTGGTGGAAAAAACAGAGGGGAGATTGATATAGACACACAGAGAACATGAAACAATGGGTTTATCATACACACTGTAAGGAGAGTGATCACTTAAGATAAGCCATCACCAGCAGCAGGGCGGGGGGAAAGGAGGAAAACCTTTCATGGTGACAAGCTGCGCATCTACCAATGTGATATATGCCATCATGTGCCAGCAATGCCCCTCTGCCATGTACATTGGTCAAACTGGACAGTCTCTACGTAAAAGAATGAATGGACACAAATCAGACGTCAAGAATTATAACATTCAAAAACCAGTTGGAGAACACTGCAATCTCTCTGGTCACTCGATTACAGACCTAAGAGTGGCTATCCTTCAACAAAAAAGCTTCAAAAACAGACTCCAACGAGAGACTGCTGAATTGGAATTAATTTGCAAACTGGATACAATTAACTTAGGCTTGAATAGAGACTGAGAATGGATGAATCATTACACAAAGTAAAACTATTTCCCCATGTTATTTCTCCCGCCCCATCCCCCCCCCCCCCACACACTTTTCCTCAGATATTCTTGTTAACTGCTGGAAATAGCCTACCTTGCTTGTCACCATGAAAGGTTTTCCTCCTTCCCCCCCCCCCCCCGCTGCTGGTGATGGCTTATCTTAAGTGATCACTCTCCTTACAGTGTGTATGATAAACCCATTGTTTCATGTTCTCTATGTGTCTATATCAATCTCCCCTCTGTTTTTTCCACCAAATGCATCCGATGAAGTGAGCTGTAGCTCACGAAAGCTTATGCACTAATAAATTTGTTAGTCTCTAAGGTGCCACAAGTACTCCTTTTCTTTTTATGTTTAGACTTATATGTGCCTGTCTTCTTATTAAGCTCTTTGTTTTTCTGATTGAATGACTTTGAGGTCCTTTGAGATTTTTTGTGTTTTGTGGGAAATTGGCGTTTATCTGTAAATAGATCCTGTAATTGCTAACAGTTTGGTTAGGTTTTGCTTGGATAGTTATTTATATTCCTCAAGCCTAATAGTCTTTATTCTTTGTCACACCTTTGTAATAGATAGCCACTTCCAAAATGTGGAATGACAATGTATAATTGCCTTCCAAGCCATACAAGCAATTTGGAAATCAGGTTAGAAGTATCACTTGCAGGTTAAACTTTAAATATTTAAACAGATTAATGGGGGAAAGGGATATGCACCTACACCAGGCCCCATTGTATCATTCATTCTTGCTTTATTACACTCATGTTGAAGTCTGGAGGAGGGACTTCATAATGGTTAAAGGGATCCTTAGGGAGGTGGGGAAGAGGAACATTGATGATGCCCCATAGGCGATCACCCATAAAGTGATAAGTGTTTTGGGGGAAGAGTGTTTTGATTATGACAAGGTAGCCTTAAGTCAGAACTTCAGTGTGCTTATCAGTATTATGATGTAAATTAGTCTGGTGAGGGCACATACATCTAGAGTGTTCATTTTCATGCTTGTTTGATAAAGCTGAGACCTTGTTTTTTATAAAAATCATGTCTGTCAGTCATGATATGTCAACAGCATCTTTTCCCCAAAGATGATGTCACATGGAAAGAAAAATAATAAATCACATGCTGAAAGAATAAAATGCAATATTCCTTTTCCTAGAACTATGTTGGATGAAAATGGTTTATTATTTGAAGGAAGACTTTTAAAAATTGTAAGTAATTATTTTAATGTATTACTTATGTTCTAAATTTAAAACTAAGATAGCCAAAAGAACTTCCACCTCCACCCATCTCCTATGACCAGTTTAGGACCCACAAACAGCAGTGAAAACCTTATTGGGCACAAGAGAGTGGTTCCTTCTTTCTCACTAGTTTTGTTTCTTTGGATGTCTGTACAATGAGTAGAACACTCTTCAGGACTCTTTTTCTTTATTCATGAGCTCAAAATCCACTTAAAGAAACACAAGCAAACTGTTGCCTTTTGGAATGCTAATAGAAAGTAAGACATTACTATACATCAACAAGAAAATTCTTCATAATTTTTCTTTTATAGAGATATAAATGTATCTAATAGTAAGAGATTTATGATGGCTACTGCCATCCCACAGTTTTTAAGGACTAGTGTGCTTTCTATGGAAAGCCTAATAGAATATCAAAACATACTTAAATCATTATTTATAAATACAATAGCAAACTTTTTTTTCTTCATGCTCTTTAATGTTGCTTGGGGCCATACAGTTCCTGTCATTTTAGAACAATGAATGGATGGCTGACATTAAAAAAAGATACTGTTTATTTCACTGGGGTTGCTACCTTTGGTAGACATAAAAATATTATGGGCTGTAGAGGTATTACATTTCCAATTTAATGAACCAAACATCTTCCATTTTAAAGAAGCTAGATCCAGGTATGCAAAATTATGAGAGGAATGCCAAACCATAATTCTACATATGCTTTGTGATAGCTTTGCTTATCAGGAAAACTATAACATTGTGAGGATAGATTAATTACCTAAATAACAGAGCAAGTCAACCAGAGAATTAGGAATAGAACCCTGGCCTTCTGACTTTCAGCTGCTTTAATTACATTGACTAAATATACAGCTTGCCCTTCTGTTGAGGTTGTTTTTTGTTTTGTTTTTTTGTTTTGGGTTTTTTTTGGGGGGGCGGGAAGGGGTTGCATATGAATGAAGTGTTCTTGATTGAGATGACTCCAGCTGCAGTTATGTCTCTGAGATTATATTAAGGTAAATAGGATGCAATGGGAGAGAAATTACAGATTTCTTTTAACAACCTAAATGTTGTAACCAGGTTCTTATTTGTAGACTATATTTTTTTGAGTTGGGATTAGTTTATAGAAGAGCAAAAAAGAAGAGATGTTTTGATGTGTTTGGTTACGGTCCTTGTTCTTAAACAGATATGTGTCTTACTGTCACAAGGTTGATTAAAGTAAAGCTTAGCAAATGTCACTCCTGTCTCCTTGCGCTTTGCTAACCAGTCTATTTAAATATGTATGCATTCAATTGTCAGCAGTATTAGCATCCTATGAATTTGTTTTATAGGTTTGATGCTTGGCAACAGAGCTTATCTGAATATTTCTACTTTGTTAGGAGGCAGTCTCAACAATCTGTGATATGCCAAACATGATGTTACACACAGTTGTCATTTGTACAGCAATGATATGCTGTAAAGTGCTGTGTTGAGGCTCTCTCTGTTTGTAAATGTCAGATATATGGCTTAAGAAGGAAAGCATGATACCTCATATTTAGCCTTTTTTAGGCCAATCAGGTCTATGCTTCAGGTTTGGCTTTGACTACCTTGAAATCTGAAATTTCAGCATACTTTGGCACAAAAAGGCAGAAATACCAAGAAAAATTGGATAGTTGTTTTGAATGGATTTGGGATTTGGGCCTCATGAAATCAGAAATGTGAAATAAATCACTTCCAGTTTTGGATCAGAACTAGTTCTGATCATAGGCTTGGATTTAGATCTAGAACTTTGAGTATTGATCTTCCCCTGACTTTTTGGTTCAAGTGGTGAAATCATGGCCCTATCCAAGTCAGTAAGATTCCTAAGAATACACTGTTAAAGAACATTATAGATTTTTCTTGGTTTCATCATAATTCAATAGTGTATAAATGGAAACTATCTTAAAGATGAGTCAAGTTTCTTTTAGAAAAGTTCAGGCACTCCAGTTTTTGGCAGTTCATATTGTACTGCAGTATACATTAATTAAAAGAATGCAAAATAACATCAGAAATCAGTAAAATTGCCAGATGTTCTCTTTATTCTGTAATAAAATGGCATATAGAAGCCTTAGCCACATACTCCCATCACCAAAGTCTCAGTATATGTCATTTTTAAGTACAAAAAAGTTTGATTGCTAGCACCAACAATATAACTTTCAGACTGCATGTTAAAAATAAAGTTTGAGCATTAACAAAACAAGAAAGCTCAGTGAATCTTTAACACTCCCTTCTTCTGTTGCCAACTATAAATGTGTCTTTTAGCTCTTGTTTCAAACCTGCTTCTATTCCCATTGGTGCTAATGGGAAAACTCACATTGATTACAATGCAACTGCGATTGGGCTCATCATTTATATCATATGAAACTGTATGTGTGCTATTTTTCACTAGATTCTCTTTCTGTTTACTGTACTATTATCTCTATATTAGATGCATCATACTTGGAAATTCATACTTTTATGTGGTGCTTGAATAGCAACTGTGTAATAAGAGTAGTGCTTGGGTTATATAACTGTTGTTCAGACAATTGCATCTCTTGAGTGGAAAGAGTAATTGACTTAAACTTTGAAATGTATAGTTGACATATGAATTGCTACAAACATGACAAGTTTGATTTCATTATCTGAAAAAGAGTTGGGATTTTTTTAAACAGTTTGTAAAGAAGTGTGAATTTTATAAAACAAGACTCTTAGGAAGACCAAGCTTCCAATTTCTAATAATGTAAAATTTAGATAAAGCTTTATCTGTGAAGAATGTTTTTAAACCACAATACTTTCTGTAATGCATAAATACTATACAAATGATTTTATATGTCCAATGCAGGTACTCCATAGGAAAGGTATAGAGGGACCGGATAAATGGCTTGGAAAAGGACTTAAAAAGACATGTTTTGTAAAGGAGGGAACGGAGTGGGAGGCAGTTGGGGACTCCTATGATTGTTATGGCAAGGAGACAGACCCCATTATTACATCCCACCTTAACCCTCCTACCAGCAGGGATAGATGGTAAGGTCCCAGCAATGGATTTGCTGGAGGACCAGGATGGAAAAAGATGGGGAGATGGTAAAAGCCCCTGGGTAATTATGAAATAAACATGGGGTTACCTGCACTGTACACTTTTGTCTGCTGGGTAGTCCCCGACATCTAATAATAAAGTTGAGACCTGATTAAATCTATGTCAGATGTCTCCTGTTCTTCTTTCAATATTGCCAGACATTACTCCAATTGAAACCTTATCGGCACGGAGTGGAGTAGAACTACTATTTCTGGCATCTTGCTTACAACACTCCTGCTAATACATCCCAGAATGATGTTTGCTTTTTTTTTTGCAACTGTGTTACACTGTTGACTCATATTTAGCTTATGATTCACTATAACCCCCAGATCCCTTTCCATAGTACTCCTGCCTAGGCAGTCATTTCCCATTTTGTAGGTGTGCAATTGATTGTTCCTTCCTAAGTGGAATACTTTGTATTTGTCATTACTGAATTTCATCCTATTTACTTCAGACCAATTCTCCAGTTTGTTCAGATCATTTTGAATTTTAATTCTATCCTTCAAAGCACTTGCAACCTCTCCCAGCTTGGTACCACTCACAAACTTCATAAATGTACTCTCTATGGTATTATCTAAATAATTTATGAAGATATTGAACAGAAGCAGACCCAGAACTGACCCTGTGGGACCCCACTGGATATGTAAGCCACTGATGACTACTCCTTGGGAATGGTGGTCCAGCCAGTTATGCACCCACCTGATAGTAGCTTCATCTAGGCTATATCCCTATGTCTCTAGTTTGTTTATGAGAAGGTCATACAAGACAGTATCAAAAGCTTTACTAAAGTCAAGATATACCACCTCTTCCCCCTATTCACAAGGCTTGTTACCCTGTCAAAGAAAGCTATTAGATTGTTTTGACATAATTTTTTTTTTGACAAATCCATGTTGGCTGTTACTTATCTTTTAGGTGTTTGCAAATTGATTACTTGATTATTTGTTCCATTATCTATCCAGATACTGAAGTTATGCTGACTGATCTGTAATTCCCCAGGTTGTTCTTATTCCCCTTTTTATAGATTAGAACTATATTTGCCCTCCTCCAGTCCACTGGAATCTCTTCTGTTTTACGAGTTTTCAAAGATAATTGCTAATGTCTAAGATATCTCATCAGTTAGCTACATGAGTAATGTAGGATGTATTTCATCGGGTGACTTGAAGACATCTAACTTGTCAAAGTAATTTTTAACTTGTTCTTTCCCTATTTTAGCCTCAGATTCTACCTCATTTTCACTAGTGTTTACTATGTTAGCCATCCAATCACTACTTACCAGTCAGGTGAAAACTGAAAAAAAAATGTTAATTAGCACTTTTTCTGGTATTGTCTTTCTGCCCTCATTGAGTAATTGGCCTACCCTGTCCTTGATCTTCCTCTTGCTTTTAATGTATTTGTAGAATATATCATTTGTACTGGTTACCATGAGAATGGGTGCCTTGCTTTAGATGACCATAACATATGGCCTGAGGTATTCTCAAGTCAGTCATATCAATAAGAGGCCCAGAGCAAAGCAGCTGAGCTTTTATGAGCGTGCTTTGAATGCCAGACATCCAACAATGATGAAAGATTTCAATATTGGGAATCTTGTCCCACAATTTGACTCAGCAAATAAAGTGGAGACTACAGTTTAAGGGTTGTGTAGATCATTAAACTGTAAGTGGCTTTCTAAATAGTTAAAAGGCATGTACACAATCCGTTATGCTTAGGTATATTTACTTAAGAGTTAGATTATATGTCAGCAACAAGTTCCAATGCCTATATTTCATTTTAGTGGTTCTACATTTCATTCTTATTGAACAGATTAATACTTAACAAATTTGTAAAGTATCTTACAAACTTTGGGCCAAATTATTTTCTAAATTACATTTCTGCAAATCTGGAGAAACAACACAGAAGTCAGAGATTTTGAAATTATTTTTAAAAAACCCACAAAAATTCTGGGAGTTTGCACAAGTTTATTCAAACATAGTTTATAAAAATAAAAAAAAATTAAAGCTCTTTGGCTCATTAAGAAATTATTAGGCATTTATTTACACATCATTATGAGCAAGTGACACAGTGCACCAGTCTCTTTTCTATCTCTTCTATCTCCATCCATTAAAAAACCAAATGTCAGCCTGTGAGGGGTTGCTTAAGGCAGGTTTCACTTAATGAATTATATGAGCAATTATCCAAATATGAACTAACAAGACGGTGTGCAAGGCACAAGTTTGGGCAAGCTATAGGCTGAAATATATTCACATAAAATTTTGTTGAAAAACAAATTTATAAACATTAAAGTTATGTAAAATATTAGTCAAGATGATTCAGGAACAGTGTCTATAATTTTTAAACGTAAATGTATCAGATTAGTGAATTTATTTGAATGGATTCTCAATGTGCAACATCACACTTGCTGTGTAAGTGGCTTCTGAGAATTTTTCATTATAATTGTTCAGTCACATTTCAATTAACAAGTTACATGCATTTAGATGAATGTGTAATCAGTGAAATAAATTCAGTGGTGTCTATTTCTATGTGTAACACTCCCAGATATAGAGCATTATGTCAACCCAATAGGTAATTTTTATTCAAAAAGTTACAATCACCTGCAGATAGGAGCTTACAATAAAGAGTCTTGTTGGCTACACGGTTGCTAATATGATGCTATAACAGAAAACTGTTCTTGATAGGTTTTTAGATCATCAGAAATCGTGAATCTGAAACTTAATTGTTCAACAGCAAAGTCAGCTTCATTAGAGTTTAGGCTGGAGCCAGTACTGCACTCAACCTAACTTATGAGTATATTTCAGACTTGTATTATGCTTTTTAGTATGTGGTTGCGTATTGGTTTTGGAATATTGTTTAAAATGAAATATGGATATTATAAATACATATAATAAAAAGAAGGATCCCAAAAAGAACATAACCATTTTCCACTAGTCACCTCTCTCTCCCTGTATGTTTTTTTTTAAAGATGAAATGCCTCCCTCAATATGGATTTCATTATCTCTTTACCAGCTGGTCACTTGCAAACTTTCATTCTCTTTTTCATTATTCAAACATATGAAAATGATAATACTGTATTAGAAAATGATTAAAAACAAATCTGTTTCTAATTAAAAATGCTTATGCTGGCTTGGCAGCAGCTTTTACTAACTCTAAAAATGGTCAGGCAGCTTTTAACTACTCCTGCTTTTACATTAGGAAATAAGAATTTAAAATGTTCCAATCTATAGTACTGAAAGGTGCCATTGGAGCATTGTTTTCATGTTCAGGTTGGCATTTTTAATATTATTTACCAGAGATGGCACTTTCATGTGAACATGGGAAGAAAATAAAACAGGAATGAAAACTCTAACGACTCAGGCAGAAACTAAAGAGATACTGAACAATGGCCTGGTTTTCATTTTCAAAGTGACATTTTATGAGTAATTTCCAATCTACAATATCAGTAAAAAATATTTTCAGAATAGATCTGTAGTTGCATCCATTTTTAACAAGTTTTGACTGAACAGATTGATGTTGGTATGACATCATCCGTGGATTTGTGGTTTCCTGACTGTTGGACCACCCTGTATGGGAATTTACCTCCTGCAGAGTACAATAATCTTAATATAGGAAAAAATATTGTATGCTTTCTCCATGGGGCAGCATCCTGTTAAAGTGATCATAACCATAATTTAGCAAGGGGAGAGAGCAATTCTGCTCTTTGTGTAGGTTAATTAACACTGTGACACACAGTGTAATTTAATTTATTTGATTAATTTTAAAAGTGAATATTTAACATTAGCACATCAAAATGTAACAATTACTTAAAGTACCCAGATATATCTGAACAGAAGAAAATCCTCAGTCATTCTCTCTTTTTTTTTACCCCGTCTCCCAGTGTTAAAGTTCTGTCTTCATGTAACACATTATAGAGCTCAATTCTTTATCATTATATAGTTAAGACCATGAAAAGGCTCCTTTTAACTCACAGTAAATTGCAACAAATCAATGTAATCTAAGGGAGCAATTTAGTGCCATTTTTTTTAACAGGGCAGTTGATGCCAGATATAACTACAGCTAAGGCATGCACACTTGCCTGCTTTTAAACTGTCACATGTACTGCATGCTGTAGAGCCCCCAGTGCTTTCTTTAGAAGTAGGATGATGCATATGTACAGCTCATCAAGGCAACTTTGCAGCTAGTTTCATGTTGAGCAGAGTTGCTTGATGCCAACAGTGGGAACTTGTTGTCATCTCTGATTTAGTCTGATGTTTTATCCTTTTATGTGGAGGGATAATTCTGAACTAAATCCTGGAGAGTCAGTTGTTGTGTCTGAAGTTGAAGCTAATGCAGTCACTATTTGTTGGACAATGTAGGTGAGAGTTAATGTAGCAGAATTCTCTGATTGCTGGGGTTTGGAGACTTAGAAGCTAGCAAGGCCATAGATGAGGGAGTGGTGACGAAGGTAAGAATGGGTAAAGGCACGGTTGGGGATTTCAGCAAAAATTAAAAGAGCAGAAAGATGAGAACTGAGTGTTTTAGAACTTCATAGAGCAGTTTTGACTAGAATGAAAACTACCACCCGGGGATATAGTAATGGATGGGGAGAGAGGGAATGAGAGAGGTATGGTAGATAAGATAATGACCCTGGTAGGTTAGAACAAGAGAGAGAGCTCTTCATGGCTATAGAGGTATCCTAGTAGTCCATGGTGCTGAAATGAAGAAGTAGGAGCCAGGAAAAACAATCCTCATCTACTAGGAGATGGTTGCTAACTGTATGAAGAGAGCAGTTTTGTGATATAGACAAACAAAGCTCAGATTCAAAAGGATCAAAGATATGGATGTGTGAGAGATAAGAAAAAGGCTACCTACTCAAGTACTTTCCTGGGTCAGAAAAGGTTATTAATTAGGCAATTACAACAGATGTATAGAATTCTTCAGGAGCAGGAAAATGTCCCTATCCAGGGAATGGGGAATGGAGAGGGGGAGAAGAGAAGTGGTAGGAGAAGAATGAGAGGATCAGTAGTGAACTCCTTGTACATCACTGAAGAAAGCTTGGAAGTGGAAGGGAGAGCAAATTAATAGTGAAATTTTAAAAGATGTCATGGAAGAAAGTGAGTGAAAATGAGAGAGAAATGAACATGAAGGCATTCCTGTGGATTACAGAATAGATGAATTTTTGTACACCCCCACTCTATATTGTTTTTCCTGTTTCAGTGTAGTCTTAGGTGCAGGAAGGCAAACAATTATGTACAGGAAAAAGTCCATCTTTTCCACAGTTACTTACAGTTCGTAGTTAACACCTTGCTGAATGAGGCAGAAAGGGGTCCAAATTCTCTCCTCAATTTGCACCTGTTCAGTTCACTTTGAATTTGATGTAGTTGTTCCAGTGTATCTATGAGAGGAATTGGACTCTGTGAGATTAAAACCACGTGCATTGGGCTTCTGTAATCCACAAAGATGTCAAGAAGATTGTGTGAAAATATAACAAGTTTCTTAAGCTTCTGAAATGTTTTTTTTCTTTAATATTGGTGGAGATCAGCCTTAGCTTTGAGGTATAACCCACACATTAAGGCCCTTCTCCTTAAGCAGTAATTCTTTTATATTCTTCCTTTACAACCATAAAATGCAAGGATTCTAATATCTGTCACATCAGTTCCTTGACTTTGTAGCTGTCTTTGCTCCTGTGTATTATTTTACAGTTCAGCTTGCTGTGATATAAAAAGTAGCACAATTCATTACAGAAAATTTTTTTAAATGTGTTTTAACATCATTTACAACTAGGCAACTTCTTCTACCAAAAGGTATGTCAAATTAATTGAGCACATTTCATAAACTGTGTCCCTAGACCATTAAGAATTTACGGAGTTAGGTATATAAAATTTAGGAACAAATTAGAAGAACCTATGCACCTACTGCTGCTATATCATCACATTTAGCTCTTGCTATATTCAAGTCAGTGGCATGTCATGTGCATATTTTCACTTATTTAAGAACAAACATAGTGAATTTGGATAAAAAGAATCAGTGGCCCATGTTACCTATGGCACAAGCAATCCACCTTTCAGCAGGTATACATAGATATGCTATAAGTTCCCAGAGACTTATGTGCTCTAGTCTTAAATGTTTTATTGTTTGTAGCTTCAATTGCAGACCTTCCCATGACAGTATTTTCAATTGCCTAATAACCCTTTAAGTGAAAAACTCTTCAGATCTATTAATGTTTCTTAATTTTATTTTATTCAGATTGTATGACAATATTTTCATATTTTGGATTAAAATGATGCAAAACAGATGTGAAGAACAAGATACTTCTGGACATGGTTTGCACTATTTCCATGTATGTCTACTTGGTTTTAATTGCAGCAGATTGTATTACTATTAAAAATAAATATATAAACAGCAACTCTGATTTTCAAATATTTTGGCAAATAAAAGTGCCCAAGCATAGTTTGCTGCAATTCATGAAGTGCTACTCTTCATTGTTTGAGAATTTTCAGGCATCTAGTAGGTAGTTCAGATGTTTGTGAATACTGAAAGTCTCTTAATTTTTAGTACCAAAAATTATTTGTCCAGATATTCATACCAGAAGACTAGCATGTGGTGGTCTCCTGTTTAAAATGTTTGTCACCAGTGAAGGAATGGAAGCAGTAACATAGGTGACCAACCACTCAAACAGCAAAGTATCAAAGTGAACTATTCATAAACTACCTGTAATATAATATGCATCCCAGAATATTCAATATATACTTATGACTAATGAAGACAAAGAAAATTAGGCTAGGTTTTCAGTTAACCAAAAAGAGGGAGCTAAATTGTACAAACTGTATGAATGAAGACTAGCTTAACAAGCTTTACTTTTGGGAGCGCTTCCTGCTTTTAGACTTCTTCTAAATGTACATTATAGGAAGATTAGTTACTATTGGATAATTGCTTGTTCTCAATAGAATTTTATTAATTCCTTTGAATTCTCTCAAATATTTCTCCATTGATAAGTAAAATGACAGTTAGTCTTATTGCCAGCCCTGGCAACTCATCCTATGGAATAAAAGCAGCGTTGATAACTCTCATGACTTTATTGTGAGTTTTGAGATACGTGGTATATTCTGAAATCCTCACTCATGGTGGCAACTAATTATGTGAGAATCTTGGTTTTCATTTTAAAAAAAGTAAGTTTCTCGTCCTCTTGATTGCAGAGAAAAGCCTGAAAAAGTGATCCGAGTGTATTCAAAAATCAGAAACCAGAAGGCATGTTTTTGGGCCTGATACATAATTTTTGAGTGCGTGGGGTTGGCAATATTGTAAAAGTCAGATTGTGTTATTTTTAGATTATGTATCTTCAACAGTTGTAAAGTTTCTACTGGTCTTATTCAGTCCTCATTTAGTCATGTACATTTACTCTTATCCTACTGCATAGATGTGAGAGTAGAATTTGAAGACATTGTTTGAACAGGTCTAAATGAGGGCAGAATTGGTCCTCTTAAGTCTTTGTTAATAATTATGTTGATAATGTGAGCCATAATACAATTGTGTTCACACTGTTGAAAATCTGGGTAATTAATTGCTCCCTGGTGCTGAGGGGCAGAGCTCAGCTGAACTAAGCAAGGAGATTTTGTATAAAAAATCACTTGCTAAGCAAACTCAAGAATTGCAAACAGAGGCAGCTAACAGAGTTTTGCGGGGAGTTGAGGGAGGGAGTGTGAAAGGTTTTCCTTCCAGGTTCTGATCTATGTGTGATTTCAAGTTGGCCAGAAGTGAAACAGTGGTGGTGACGTATAATAGATGTGCATGTTTTCTTTTCTACCTGAAGCCAGAAAGATTTTCTGTGCATGAAGTGCAAGTTGGTGCCAGCTGGAGGAGAAGATACTTTGATTGGATGAGCATGTAGAGACACTACTAAGAATTGGAGTAGCTGAGGAGTTCCTAGAGAGCCAGGTTCAGGAAATGTCAGTACTTTAGGTTTAAGAAACAAAGGAGCTGTCCACCAAGAAGTTGGGAGAGAGGAAGGCAGGCAGGAGGCCTGGCAATTCATAACTACCAGAGGCTAGAGGTCACAGTTCCATTCTATATAGCTGTAGATAGATGAGGATGGGAAGGCTGTGGCCACCAGAGAGAAGAGGACTGGGAGGAATTCCATACAGATAGAAGTTTCCAGTCAATACCAGGTCCTAAACTTTGAAACTATGGAAGATACCTTTGCAAGTCCAGCTGGTGCAAGGGATATGGAGAGAGATATGGGAGGTACTGTTGGATGGTATCTTGGACAAGCCTGTAACTAAGCTTGTCCATAAAGAATTCTCCAACCATCCAAGGAAGACAGGTAATCCTGCCTGGGGATTTAATACTCAGAGGAATTGAAAGACCATTCTGCAAGGGACATGCAGACTACAGGATGATGTGCTGCTTTCCTAGAGCAAAGACATGAGATGTCACTCCAAGATTGGTTATGTTTTTGAAGTCAATGAGAAAAGGTACATTGGTGATGGTTCATGTTGGCACTAATGACTCTGCATCATGGGATATAATGCAGCTAGATTACTTCAGGGAACTCAGAAGTGTACTGAAGAAGAACATCATCCAAATGATTGTCTCTAAGATCCTTCCTATCCCATGAGCAGAGAAAGATGGAAGATTCTGGAAGTGAAACCCTGGGTAGGTAAGTGGTATAGGATGAAGGATTTGATTTTGTTGAACATTGGTCCTCTTTTTATATGGAAATGGGATTGTATAGTTTGGATGGCCTGATCTCAGTAAAAGGGAGACCAATCTTCTCAGGGACAGGCTGGCTAAAGTAGTCAGGAGGGCATTAAGTTAGTAACAAAAGGGGAGGTCAAAAAGAGGAAAGATATTAGTGTTCCTTTAGCACAAAATTGAGATGTTAAGAAAAAAATTAACCTAAAGTCAAAGGACATGAAGAGAAGAAACTCTTGAATTATCTACACATCAATGGATGTATGTGTTTGTGTGTGTGTGTGTGTGTGTGTATTCACACACACACAAACAAACACACATCCATTGGTGTGTAGGAAATTCAAGAATTTCTTCTCTTCATTTATATATATATACACACACACACACTTGTGCATTAAAAGGGCCAATTTCACAAAACTGACAACGATTTTGAGCCACATGTGCTGGGAGGAAGAATTTAACCAAGAGAATGTGAACAACAGTTGGGAAATCTTTATTAAATTCCCCAAAAGCTATAATCAAGGAAGAAGGCTGTCTTAATTAAAAAAAACCTGATTTAGAGGGAAGGATGGCAGTTGATAAAATAATTAATGTAAAGAGGGGAAGTTGATAGTAACTAATATAAATCAGAATGGGAAATGTAGATTATTGATAAGGCAAGCAAAAGGACTCAAGGAGAAATCTATGGCCAGCTGAATTAAGAACAATAAGTTTATATTGGGAACAAAAAGAATACTAACAATGGTGCTGGTCCATTACTACATTGAAATTGGAGAATTTTCAGTAATAATGCACAAAAGGAAGACAGTTCAATATTTTTTTCTGTTCTGTATTTGGGGAAAAACAGATTGATGTAGTCATAGCAAATGATACATTCTTTCCATATCATTAGTATTTCTGGAGGATGGTTAAACACAAGGTACTAAAGTTAGACATTTTTTTTAAATCAGCAGGTCCAGATAACTTGCTTCCAAACGTTTTAAAAGCACTTGCTGCAGAACTCGCTGGATTGTTAATTTTGATTTTCAATAAGTCATGGACCACTGCGGAAGTTCCAGAAGACTGGAAGAAACTAATGTGCAAATTTTTTAAAGTGGTAAAAAGGATAACCCAGATAACTATAGGCCTGTGCACATGCAAGGTAATGAATTGGCTGAGACAAGACTTGATTAATAAAGAATTAAAGGAGGGTAATATAATTAATGCCAATAAATGTAGGTTTATCTAAAATAGATATTGTCAAGATATTTTTTCTGAAGATGACTACATCATCTGTTGTCCTCCACAAATATAAATCTGGCCAAGAGGATAAGGCTGGCATAAAGACAAACAGCCAAATGGTCATAAGAAATCATTCATGCAACACTGAATCTGGGGTGGTCATTTTATGCACTTGTAAATTCGTCATTTTCAGTAGTAATATGATTCATCTGTTAAAGATTTCTATTGAAGATCTTCTAACTCCGCTCAATCTCATGAGGAAATGGGAATTTTTAAAAGTAAAACAAGCAAAGAATATTCCTACTTGCTTTGTTTGTGGTGTTTTGTTCCAAGTTGAATTAATTCCCTTAGGCCCTGACAAGATCTGAATGTTTGTCCCTAAGTACTTCATTAGACTATTTACATTGTGTATATCATAGTGGAAGATTTGTTTAATTAAACCCTATTCTTCTGATAACAGCCTAAACTTATTGTGTAGAAGAGTAAATGTGGTACAAGCATGCTCCTTCATTAAGTACTATTTTGTCAGTGCTCTACTGTACATATCCAGAAGCATTTTCTCCCCCTTAAGCAACTTCAATAGAAAGAGGTGGGAGGAGAAGAAAATATGAAAATTTAAAATATAACGCATGTAAAAAGTGTTAGAAAAAATAGCTGTGATGATATAATAAAATGGAACTTCTGTCTTGAAGGAGAAAAATAATTACTAACCTCCTCTAGAGCTTTATGCCTGGAAGTCAGTGTGGCAATACCACTAGGCATATTCTCCTTTGACTATGATTGGCTGAGCCTGTCTGCTACTCTGAAATCTGTGTGAACAGGCACATTAGCCTAGCTCAGCAAAGGACATTTTTACCTGGTTTCTCAGGGAGAGAAATTGAATTTTAAATGAGATCTTTATTCCAGCTAGAAAATTATGGTGGGAAAAACATTTTGTCCTACTCCAAACGCCCTTGTCTGTCTAGTTCTGATATATTACAGTATTATTAACCATATGATGACAGTAGTGTCTACCAAAAATGTGGCCCTGTTGTTCTGGGCACTGTAAAAAAGAAGATTTGAAAACATGAACAAAGTTCAAGCAAAGTGCTGCTGGTTTGTAGACAATTACAAACCATTTTTGTCCCTCTCTTGTGTACCTCTCTGATTAATTAAACCTGCAGTTCAACTTCTGTGGGACTTGATCCCTAGGTAGCTGCTTCCTGTTTCCCAACTGTGTTAATACAACAGACGAAACTGGGTTTGCCAGTTTCTGGGAGATTGTGACCGTGGCTAATTAAAGTGACTTAAAAACAGTTTATTTAAAACAAAACAATCTCTTCCTCTGAGAGTACATAGCACCCAGAGAAAAGGTGTAAAGGCCTTTATGTAGGGGATTGACCTATGCTCTACACATTCCTTGACAGTTTTTGTAATCTCCCTTCAGTCCAGTTTACCCCCATCTCGGGCTGGGAGAAACAGACTGTAGCATGTTCTCTGACTCTGTCCCAGTATGTGTGTTTGCAGAATGCTGACAACCTACTCAACACCCCTTCCTTTCTGCAGGCTGAATCCTTTAACTATCTGACGTCCTTTGATCTCTCTTTTCTCAACCTTGGCAAAACCACAGTGTAACTTTGCTGGCACTAGGGAGGTAGCTTCTTTTCAGCTAATAATCTGACTATTGTGTTTTGAGTGTTCCCTTATTTAGGTCATGTTTTAGGTTCTGGGATGTTCCCTGATTTAGGTCAGGTTTCTGCTTGGTCTGTCTAACAAACCCTTCTGGAAAATAACACATAAAAAACCCAAACAAAGAAGTATGCACAATAATCATAAAAATAATAGTTCATTCCTAGATTGTCACACGAATCAAGTTTGATTGCAACTACTTCTGCAGTTTGTTGATAGTTTTCACAGCACTATCTTCTGATGATGATCTCGAGTTATTTGGGGGGGGGTATAAACACTGAGGAAGTAATTTTTTTTTCAGAGTAATACTATCGAATATAACTATTAATGGAAAGCAGTTAAGCAAAAGAAAAAACAGGTTAAATATCAGGAGAAAATGCCTAATGGTGCAATCTATTAGACTGGCATAGCTTCCCAGTGCAAATAGTAAGAGCCTCATTGCTTGAATAATTTAAACCATGCTGGACTAAAACTGAAAGCAACACCATTGACTTCAGTGGGGTTAGTTTCTATTTTCCACCAAGCTTCTGTCTTGGAATTGCACAAGCTGAAGCACAATGGTTACTGAACAGGGATGGAGAGGTGAATTGAGATCTCAATGAGAGATGGACAAGAGGAAGGACTCTGACCATAAAATGATGTCTGTTACTGTCCAATTTTTAAGTTCTCAAACATTTTGATTTTATGAATTACACCTGTGTGGTGTACAACTACAGTGAGGCCTTTATCTGTGTCATGCCAAGAGTCTTAGATCATTGCGATATCATTGGTAACTCAACCAATCATCACCCTTACTCTACAGCTAATTTGAATGCAACAGTTTCATTGGTTGTAGGAGGGAGACTTCACAGATGGTTGATTACTTGGCCCAACTGCCACACCCATGTGGCAGCAGAGGCTTTCTGCTACAAATAAGACATTATTTTTTATAGATTTTTTAAGGTGACAAGGACTTTATTATCCTCTATCTGACCTCCTGCACAACACAGACTAGAGAATGTCAGACAGTTATTCCAGCATCAAGCCCATAACCTCTGGTTGAGCTAGAGCATATATATTAGAAATACACCTCTACCCAATATAATGCAACCTGATATAACACGAATTCGGATATAACGTGATAAAGCAGCGCTCCAGGAGGGCGAGGCTGCGTGCTCTGGTGGATCAAAGCAAGTTTGATATAACGCGGTTTCACCTATAATGCAGTAAGATTTTTTTGGCTCCCGAGGACAGCATTATATCGGGGTAGAGGTGTATATCCAATCTTGATGGACATAAAGTGAAGGGAAATCCATAATCTGAGGTAAATTGTTCCAATGGTTAATTAGACTCCCTGTTTAAAAATTGCAATTATTTCTAGACTAAAAAGGAGACATACTAGACTATGGGAACTACCATGGCATTAAACCATGAACCAGATGATGAAAATTAGGGAAAAATGTATTGATATGAAGCTACAAAGAGAAGTAAAAGTCAGTACAATCAATAGTGGTATGTATATGCTCATTCTTCAACCATCAGGCATATTCTCAGTCCTTTTGATGAAATTAAATAGTTGTGTCGATATATTCACACCTGCTTGACCCAGGCAATTCCATACTTCTGCTGGTATTCCCTGGGGCTAACAGCTTTCTTGTTTGTCATATTTTTCAATGCCTCTGCAATTCCTTTGTCTAGGAGTGGAGAAATTAGACCCTGGTTCAATTTTATCAGAAAACATAGTTATCTTGGATAATCTTCATTCATAAACTTTTCAAAATAATTTCTCCATTGTTTCTTAATCTGGTTCTCATTAATTATGTATTTCCATTGTCATCTTTAATTACTTTGATTTCACCAATGACTTTAGTTCTCTTATCACAGGTCTTTGACAGTCTAAGTATTTTTCTAATCCTTCCTCATTTGAAGATCTTCTGTGACTTTAGCCTTTTGGCTGCCACCTCTTTCTTCGGGATTGTTTTAAACTCCTGAAAATCCTGCTGTTGGAGCTTTACTTGCCAAAGTTTAAAACACATATTTTCCTTCATGACTTCTTGACTTTATCATTCCACCACCACATCTCACTGAGGAAAAAGGAGTCTTTTTGTTGCAACAAACAGACACTCTTGAATTTTGCTTGTAATTAGGGCTGTCAATTAATCGCAGTTAACTCACACAATTAACTCAAAAAAATTAATCACAATTAAAAAATTAATCGTGATTAATTGCTGTTTTAATCACATGGTTAAACAATAGAATACTAATTGAAATGTATTAAATATTTTGAATGTTTTTTTACATTTTCAAATATTTGATTTCAATTTACAACACAGACTACAAAGTATAGTGCTCACTTTATATTATTTTTATTACAAATATTTGCACTGTAAAAATGATAAACAAGATAAATATTTTTCAATTCACCTCATACACATACTGTAGCGCAACCTCTTTATCATGAAAGTGCAACTTACAACTGTAGATTTGTTGCTGCATAATTGTACTCAAAAACAAAATGTAACACTTCAGAGCCTACAAGTCTACTCAGTTCTACTTTTTGTTCAGCCAATCACTAAGACAGACAAGTTTGTTTACATTTACAGGAGATAATGCTGCCCACTTCTTATTTAAAATGTCACTTGAAAAGGTGTTCGCATGGAACTGCTAGGTATTTATGTGCCAGGTATGGTAAACATTCATATGCCCGTTCATGCTTTGGCCATCATTCCAGAGGACATGCTTCCATGCCGATGTTGCTCATTAAAAAAATAATACATTAACTGAATTGTGACTGAACTCCTTGGGGGAGAATTGTATTTCTCCTGCTCTGTTTTACCTGCATTCTGCCATATATTTTGTGTTATGGCAGTCTTGGATGATGACCTAGCACATGTTGTTCATTTTAAGAACACTTTCACTGCAGATTTGACAAAACACAAAGGTACGAATATGACACTTCTAAAAGTAGCTACAGCACTCAATCCAAGGTTTAAGAATCTGAAGTGCCTTCCAAAATCTGAGAGGGAGGAATGAGGTGTACAGCATGTTTTCAGAAGTCTTAAAGCAGCAATAGTCCAATGTGGAAACTACAGAACCCAAACCACCAAAAAAGAAAATCAACCTTCTGCGGGTGGCATCTGACTCAGATGATGAAAATGAACGTGGGTCAGTCTGCACTGCTTTGGATAGTTATCAAGCAGAACCTGTCATCAGCATGGAAGCATGTCCTCTGGAATGGTGGGTGAAGCATGAAGGGACATATGAATCTTTAGCACATCTGGCACGTAAATATCTTGCAACACCAGCTACAAAAGTGCCATCCAAACGCCTGTTCTCACTTTCAAGTGATGTTGTAAACAAGAAGTGGGCAGCATTATTTCCTGCAAATGTAAACAAATGCGTTTGTCTGAATGATTGGCTGACCAAGAAGTAGAACTGAGTGGACTTGTAGGCTCTAAAGTTTTAGACTGTTTTATTTTTGAGTGCAGTTATTTTTTGTACATAACTCTACATTTGTATGTTCAATTTGTACGTTAAAGAGATTGCACTACAGTACTTGTATTAGGTGAATTGAAAAATACTATTTCTTTTGTTTCTTTTTTACAGTGCAAATATTTGTAATAAAAAATAAATATGAAGTGAGCACTGTACACTTTGTATTCTGCATTCTAAATTGAAATCAATATATTTCAAAAATGTAGAAAACATCCAAAATATTTAAATAAATGGTATTCTATTATTCTTTAACAGAGCAATTAATCACAATTTATTTTTAATCGCTTGACAGTCCTACTTGCATTGTGATTTTACCATTAACTCTATTTTCTTGAAAGCCAGCTAAAGAGAGATTCTCCAACACTTTCTTTTTAAATTCCTGCTAACTTCATTAAGTGTCCATCACTAGGTTTTCTGTATTGGGTTGGGCCATTTTTTTCTCTTAATGTCTGATATGTATCCATAGTTAAAGAACTAGAGTTTCATGTTGAGTTACTATTGTTCCCCTAGTATGATCTTTCATCTTTTGATGTTCTTAAGCTATATTTGGTTTATCAAGAAGTAATCTATATGTGCTATTATACTGTTACTCTTACAAGTAATCAAATGTTCTTTCTTCCTTAGTGAAATCTACTATTTCATGTCTACTGAATCTACTACATCATATGTCAGGATGTAGTATAAGATAGTTTCCCTTTCCTTTTTCCTATGTCCATGTCCATGTCAGTCATGTTCCCTTATGAAGCATTTACTGTTTCTGCACATATAACCATGATGTTGGTAATGTAAGATGGGAAACTGAGTCACAATATAGCTTAATCAATTTTTGCCTTTATTATACAATTTCAGACAGAAATATTGTCCCTTACGGTGTCTGAACATACATTTATGCCAAACAATAATAACAATAAATATGGAATAGGTAAATGGTCCCAAATTACCACATTCCAGGGTACCAAGAGGTTATTCCACCTTTGATGATGGTTTTTGACCCCTCTGATATTCTGGTCTCTTTGTTCAGTCCCATTTTTCATTTTCTGAAATGATGTTTCTCCAATTTGGGGCTTGTTTCCTTCAGTCTTTTATATGTCTTCATTCCATGTTCCTTAACTTTTCTCCAATCAGTTTTTAGTACATTACACATTTGTTTGTCTTTTTTTTAATGTAATCTATACATTGCTCATGCACAGGCTTCAATTTACCCAGTTTCTGCATTTGTTTTTTGCTGTTTATGCAGTTTTTATGTTATGAAGTTTCATGTCTTTCTGCATTGGGGTAGAGCCCTGCATGGGACTTTTTTAATCCCGCTCCTGCTAATATGGCAGCAGATTCTGTGGTACCCACAAAATTCCAGTTCCACTGCTGGACTCTACACTAGTTCCATGCAGGGCTCTACCCTGAGATTTTCCCAGTAAAAGGCTTCTTTTTGTTACAGGTTTGTGTGTTTTACCTCAAAGTTTCCAGCACAACATTACCTTTGTTCTTTCAGCAAAAACATTTTAAGCAGATCAACAATTCTATGTAACAGAAGAATTGTCAAAACCACACTTAGGCCAGCATGGCCTTGGCATAAGTGTTACCTCATCAAAACTCAACTATCCATAATTATGGATCATTAAAATACAGCTATCAGAGCTTTTCATCTTGCCATTAGCAGTCCTTGATTTTATATTTCAGTATATCACATTCAGCATATGTGTATCATCAACCCCCCTTCATCTATTAAAATAAGGGATTTATGGAAAACATGATGACCCTTTAATGTAAACATTTCTTTTCTTCTTTAAATGTGGGTTTTCAAAGGCCTTTTTCATTAAAAGTCCAGTTTTGTGTGTGAATCTTTAAAAAAAACCCATAATTAGAAATTTTCCTCTGTTGTATTTTGAGGGGTTTCTCAATTTTTGGGGCTCACTATTTAGTTTTTTAAGAATACCCCAACAATTAAGGTTGGTTCCAGTGATGACTCATGATTTATTTATTTCTGTTCAACAGAGTCCATTTCCCCAGAAATCCTCTGTCTTGTTCATCACATCCTACCTAGGGTGCAAAGGCACACGTTATGTTTAGTGGGCCATTTTCTAGAGCTATCTTATCCAAAGTTATCCTGTCACTTATCCCATCCCCAACCACTATTTATTTTCACATCACCTTGTCTAAAATTATACTAACTCCATTTCTCTTATTCAATGTTCCAGTGTGTAGGAGCTAATAGTCTTCCCCAATCTCTCTTGTTTTTGCTCCCTTCCATTAGGACTCTTGAAGGCAAACAAGGTGTACTTTTCTTCCCATCAAGAGCTAAGCCAGTTTTGTAGTTTTTCCAGTTAATGTCCTGATATTTCAAGATAGCTTTCTTATTTTCTGGACACTTATTTGACTGCATACATCCAGAAGGATGCAGTAACCACTGGCAGTTGCACTCAGATGAGGGTGCTGCATTTTGCTTCCAGAGAATGCCCTAGTTTATATAGGGCACAAAAACACTCATTTCATGGATTTCTTTGGCAAAGCTTTATGGCCAGCTGCCAGTCTTACACCAACCCTCCTCCTTGTTCAACTTTGGGATGGGCTACAATGATGAGATCACAAGAGACTGAAATTTTCTTTTCCAAAGTAAATCCCTTCCTCATGAAGAAAGAGTGGTCTGGCACAAGCGGCTTCCACACAGGCTCTGTAAAAACAATACAGACTTGCCTAAACCCTCCTCATGTTCTTGTAGTACTGTGGTTCATCTTGCCATTCCTTAATTGTTTTTTTTTGACATATTGAGAGGTAGGATGTCTGATCTTTCCTCCTGATTGCAGATGTATAAACTCCATGATCCTATCTAAATCTTCCCTTGCTGGTCCCTTAAAAGCCCTGATTGAGACCCACCCCCAGATCTCTAATGAAAACTGCTACCAGAGTTCTGGTAATCCAATATCCTCCTTTAAAGTGTGCTGTGCTATAAATGATCCAAAATATATTATGATGTTAGACCCTGGTGTACCCAACTGAGAAATAGGTGAAATTCTCAGATGGCTTACTCCATCCTCTGCAGCCCCAACATATACATGAGTGTTGATGAAGCTAATTGCTTTGAACTAAGACAATGTTAGTCAAGAACCAAGCTTCCAGAGGCCTCACTGAACCCAAATGGGCTGCCACTGGCTCCCAGCACTAGTTCTCAAATTCTGTCCACCTCATATTCTGAGCAACTTAAAGAACTGGCTGTTACCAACATGGATCACTGCCTGGTTTTTACTTCAGAATCACCTCTCTTTTTGCTGCAGGTAATCGATGCCACTAGGACAGGAAGGAACTTGCAGAGGGTTATGTCTTTTACTGTGGCTTTCCAGATCTAATCAACATTGCTTGTTCTGGCTGGAATCCCCAGACCTAATGCCCTGCAGTGCATTCAAATTAATTTTCAGGTTCGACTCTGGCTTTGAATCTTCCTTTTAAAAGAAACCCTGTTGCACTGACTCGGGAACTGTTTCATATTCAATAAATCATCCATTTCTTAATTTTCCCCAATAATAAATTGGGTCAGTCCATGACCCTTTTCAGTTTTTCACATCCTTTTTGAAGTGTGTACACTAGAACTGGATACTGCATTCCAGTAATTGTCTCACTAATGCTGTATACAGAGGTAAGTAATGTTTCCTCCATATTCCCCCTTGATATTCCCCTACTTGCACATCCAAAGATTGTATTCTTTTTCTTAGCCACAGCATCACACTGTGCATTCATGTTCAATTGGTTATGCACCATCCTTTTCAGAGGTGCTGCTTTCTAGGATACAGTGATCTGATACTGACATTATTTTAATTTTAATTATTTTAAACCAGACTGTAAATTCAACAAAACTAAATCTCGGGCATAAAATGTTGTTCTAGAATAAGACCACAGTTTAACAAATTATTTAGCGATATGGTTAAGTACCTTGCTGAACTGGGGTCTAAGTAAATTAAACACATACAGTGCTGTAATAGCATAAAAAGACTACTCTTTAACTGACATAAAAGTTGATATGTTGTAGCTGTGTCAGTCCCAGGATAGAAGAGCTCTGTGTAGCTTGAAAGCTTGTCTCTCTCACTAACAGAAGTTGGTCCAATAAAAGATATTAATGTGACATTACACAGGGTATCTGGACTGTAGAATAGCTGTGTTCCCTCAGTCTTTCAACTGGGGTGTTGTTTACACTGCTTCATTGTGAAAGCAACCACTTCTGGTCTACTTACACATAGTCTCTAGCATGTAAATTACTCCCAGCTATTTTGTATGTATCCCAGCTATAGCCAGCCACTCCTGTATTACACTGCAAAGCAACATCAACAAATTCCTAGTCCCAGATTTGTCCACAGAAATTTGTGCCTTGTACTGTCCAGCACCCTCCTGGACAACACAAGTCCATCATTTTATTAATAGAAAATGATCTGCACAAATCCTGTTATTTCAAATGGAATTTCTCAAACATTTCAATTCAAACACGCTGGATAGATAAAACAATAAAAACAAGTTTATTAACTGCAGAAAGAAAGATTTTAAGTGATTAAAAGTAATGAGGCACAAGACTCAGATTGGTTACAAAGAAATAAAAGGTAAAAACACACTAATATCTAACTTAAGAAGCAAAATGAACTCAAAGCCAAAAGGTTTCTCTCACCACATACTTTAGCAGTCTTGCTGGATGCCTTTCAGCCAGGACGCCTCTCCCAGTCCAGTGTTATTTCCCTGGTCCTTCAGGTGATGTTGATGTCGTGAGCAGAGAGAAAGGGAGAAGTAACTTGGGATATCTGTGTCTCACTCTTATATTTTTCCTTTTCTTCAAGAATGATCTCCAGCAGGGTTCAGGTGGCGGACTGTATGGGGGATGGGAACCTCCAGCTGTTCCTTTGCCAAGATTTCTCGCTCACACCCCTTTCCCTGCTAAAGAATGGCTGCTTAAGAAGGTGATAGTCCATTTGATTTTCTTGACACCTGCCTGAGGCATCAGTTTGCCTTTTATCTTCGAGGAATCAGTTTGTGCCTGCTTTTCTAAACTTGGAATATGTCTCAGTAATGTTGTGCAGTAGAATCTTACAACTTTACATACAGTATTGCCATACATATTTTACCAGGTTTGTAGCGATCAGCAAATTGAGTTTTCAAATGATACCTCGCATGGCATACATTGTACAAAATGAAAAGGAGTACTTGTGGCACCTTAGAGACTAACAAATTTATTAGAGCATAAGCTTTCGTGAGCTACAGCTCACTTCATCGGATGCATTTCTTATGCTCTAATAAATTTGTTAGTCTCTAAGGTGCCACAAGTACTCCTTTTCTTTTTGCGAATACAGACTAACACGGCTGCTACTCTGAAACATGTCATTGTACAAAATGTATCACAGTCTTATAAAAGGGGAGAACATAATGATACAGACTGTCAAAATTACCTCATCCACCTTGTGTCTCTAAATGGACAGATGAAATATTCTTAAAAGTAAAAGAAAAAAAAGTTACCACTACACTATTAGATTTGTCAGGTTCCAAAGGTTATCAGACTCATCACATTGTTAGGGAAATAGGTAAACCAAACTGAACAGTAAAGGTCACTATTGTATTTTTCTTGTTAATTAAGTGCTTAGGGCATGATTGTGAATCTATAACATGAAAATAAATGCAGTTTTTGATATGTTCATTATGTGCTCACCAAATATACAGTTCACCGAAATCAGATATTTTATTCAGGGACAGGGAGGATTTCTTGTACAGTCTACTTTAGAATTTAAAGTTTATTAAAGTTGATTATGAGATTATTTTTTAAATTTGTCACTATGGCCTTTCTATATTTTACCATCAGCTGATTTTTGTTGTTGGATGTTTCTGCTGAATTGGATGATTATAATTAGAAAATGAAAAATAAGAATTAAATTTCACATAAGTTCAATTTTTTTTCCAGATTTTTAGACCTAAAATAAGAATGTTTGTAATTTAATAAAAACATTAATTGGGCTCATAATTTTGATTACACTGAAATTGTCATGTTTATGATTATTGTTTCATTTTCTCTCTCCAATGCTTTTTAGGAATCATTTATCACTAACATTCTGAATAATTTTAGAGAAGCTGATGCACCCATTTGAGACCTGGTCCAGAGCTGGTTCTGAATTTCGCAAAAGAAAGGTCTGGAGGGAGGAGTGTTTGGGGCTGGTGTTTCATTCTGGGTCAGTCTATCCCTATAAACTTTAGATCTATTTTGGGTACTATACATTCATATAGACAGATTTCTTTGTAGCTATTATGTGATAAAATGCTGCTGATGTGGGTCATTGGATTTTTCTGAACTCTATCCTACTCTTCCTCTGAGATATAAAATTTACTTGAAAATTCCCTTCCATTGGCATTGTGCAGCTGTCTGACTCCCCATCCCAAATAATTATACCTATAAATACCATAATTGGCCCATTTCTCCCGGCAAGAGGAAACAACTAAGTTTGTAGAACCTCCTTTTTCCCCCATCTTTCTTTTAGCTATTTTCTCCCCTTTCCCTCCCACACTCCCCAGTCTCTAAGGCATAAGCCTAATTCTTCCAATGGCCTGTGAAGCTACCCTATATGTCTGACAGTATAGCACCTTCCATACTATGGGGAACATGAAGTACTTTAGCATAGGACTTAGCCAGGCCACCGTCTATCTGCAATTTGTATGGGCTGACTGAAAGTTCAAGATATGGTCTTTAATTTTTAAATCTAATATAACATTTTCAAATCAAATTTTGTCAACAGAAAAGGTAGGAAGCAATTTTAAGAGCTCCATGATGATCTAGAAAGCTCATCCTAGTCCCTTTCCTTCTACATATTGGTTTTTAATAGAAAAAGAAATTGTTGCACTAGATATAAATGCATGAATGACTAAATGTTTAGCTAATTACTCTAAATGAACAATTTTAAAATAGATTGGTTGGCATCTAAGTCCCCAGTTTTATCTTTTAAACAAACAAATGATTTAGCAATCAGTGTCTTGAACATAATTACATTTTTCTTTTAAAATGCTCTGTGTCATAATGTAATATTTCAAGTAAAAATTAGGATAAAAACATGTTATGCTTCTAATTAACTAAATTACAATAATTTAAAAATAAATCAGGCAAATTTGAATAATTTATTACACAGAGAAATTTCTGAAATATGTTACTTGGGAAAATACAGATTACAAAGACCGACAAAATTATATAAGCAGATATGGGGTGAAAAGTTGATTTTTCATTTTAGATTGCAAAGTACCATTTTTATATTTAAGGTAAACACAAGCTGAGTGTCTTGTAAATCAATGTAATAGAGTAAATATTCATTCCCTCACTGAGTGAAGATAACATTTCTTTATTACTTGATCATAAAATTCAGTATCCTAGCAGGGTCTGCAAATGCTGCCTCATAGTAGCACCAGAGATTTGCAAATTACACCTAAAGGCAACTCTCCTAAAGTTCTATAATTTGTAGTTGGTGTTTAATGTATGTATATCTGTTTTGTATAATGTAATGTATACCTGTTTAAACATTATTGATGGCAAATATGCTTACTTTCAGTAAGTAGGAGTGACGCAAATAATGAATATCAAAAGTGGAATATTCAGCGTAAGATTTTCGTTGAATAAAATTGCACTGTATATTTCCAGAGTATAGTGCCAACCAAAAAAATAATTTGAAGTGGATTAGTGAGGGAAAACAGTAATAGGAAGGATATGATCAAATTAATCTAAAGATAAAACATTAAATGTAAGGGTTCTATTCTCCTGCAGATGCACAAAGGTTTAGATAGAGAAGTTAAATTAACATTAGTGGGTATTATAAACCTTCCATGTACTGATGGGAAAATAAGACAAATTATTTTATTTACAACCTTCCACCCACCCAAAAGGAATATGGGTGCGTAAGGAATATGGACTCAATGCTATAAGGTGGTGAGCGCTCTCTGGCTTGTTTAAGTAACCATACTTCTCAGTGGGTACTTAGGGTGTTCAGCATGTCTGTGGAAGAGTTTGGTGCCTTGTAGGCCAGATTTCTAGAACACTTTTTGCAGGTTACTGTAGAAAACTCTGAGGCAGATTTTCAAAACCCAAGCCCTGTGCACCTAAAATTATTTGTTTCAGAGTAGCAGCCGTGTTAGTCTGTATTCGCAAAAAGAAAAGGAGTACTTGTGGCACCTTAGAGACTAACAAATTTATTTGAGCATAAGCTTTCGTGAGCTACAGCTCACTTCATCAGATGCATTCGGTGGAAAATACAGTGGGGAGATTTATATACACACACAGAGAACATGAAACAATGGGTTTTATCATACACACTGTAAGGAGAGTGATCACTTAAGATGAGCTATTACCAGCAGGAAGGGCGGGGGAGGAGGAAAACCTTTAATGGTGATAATCAAGGTGGGCCATTTCCAGCAGTTAACAAGAACGTCTGAGGAACAGTGGGGGGTGGGATGGGAGGGAGAAATAACATGGGGAAATAGTTTTACTTTGTGTAATGACCCACCCACTCCCAGTTTCTATTCAAGCCTAAGTTAATTGTATCCAGTTTGCAAATGAATTCCAATTCAGCAGTCTCTTGTTGGGAGTCTGTTTTTGAAGTTTTTTTGTTGAAGGATAGCCACTATCAGGTCTGTAATCGAGTAACCGGAGAGATTGAAGTGTTCTCCGACTGGTTTTTGAAAGTTATAATTCTTGACGTCTGATTTGTGTCCATTTATTCTTTTACGTAGAGACTGTCCAGTTTCACCAATGTGCATGGCAGAGGGACATTGCTGGCACATATATGCCATCATGTGCCAGCAGGACAGGGAGACTCCCTTACCCCCAGCATCTAAGGACCGAGAGTATCCCCACCTAAGGGGGATGAGGGTAAGAAACCCACAGGGGTTGAGAGGGGCTGGAACTCAGAGCGAGGAGCAAACCGAGACCCCTCCCTGGCTTCCCTCCTCCACCACCTTCCCGGGCTAGTAGCGGGGCCCTCGGCACCCAAGAGCAGGGGCAAAGGGTGGCATCTTAGCTCCCCGCCAAGAAAAGCGCAGGACCCACCAGACTAAAATCATCCATCTTGCCACAGTAGCAACATGTATATTTAAAAACAAAGAATGCCCTACCTGACAAGACACTTCCACTGCACATGCTTCTTTCCCTGAGGAGAGGCTCAGAGAACAAACAGCATGTGACAGATGTGTACTCATGCTGCTTAATGTACTATTGAAAGCTGCTCAGCTACTGTGGTGATGAGCATGGCATAAGAACATATATAGACTAGAATAGGACTTATGTTTACTATTACAATTGTGTATTTGGTCAATTTACTCTCACAAAATTGTCATTATTGGGTAATTGGTCAATTTGCCACAGCAGTGATCCTAAAATACCTCTATATAAAATGTTCTCATCAAGTGATACTGAATGTAACAACTTAGGTAAGTAAAGTCTCTATTCAGGAAGGTACTTAAGTACGTGCCTCACTTTAAATATGTGACTAGTACTCAGGTGCTTAAAATTATACATGTGGCTGAACTATCTTCCTGAATTTGGGCAAGAGGGCTTGATTCTCTCCTGTCAAAGTCTGTAGTTCATAGGTTATGAGCCCAGAAGGGACGACAGTTTGACTTCTTGCACGACAAAGACAATAAGACGTCCCTGAATTAATTCCTGTTTGAACTATAGTATATCTTATAGAAAAACATCCTGTCTTGATTTAAAAATTTTCAGTGATGGAAGAGTACCACATCTCTTAGTAAATTGTTCTAATGGTTTATTTTCCTACTGTAAAAAATGTATGTCTCATTTTGAGTTTGAATTTGTCTTACTTCATCTTCCAGCTTGTTGTACATTCTTCTAGAACATGGAAGAGCCTTGCTTTATTATCAAATTTTCTGTTTTCTATGAAGTTGTTAAAATTCACCTTCACTACAATGGTGCAGTGTCAAGCTTTTAACATTTAGTTACTGCAAAAAAACTATTTTCTAACCTTGTTTTTGTGTGAATCTCCCATTGTCATCGGTAGGCAATTCCTGTGGATTTAGGGTAGCGTATTGTCTGACTTTGTAGCCCCCTGCAATCAGATCACAATTGACCAGATTACATTGTTTTCTCCACAGAATGAGTTGGACAGCTTTGCTCTGTTGTTGTTGTTTGTTTTATTTATTTATTTATTTATTTATATTATTCATATTTTAACCCCAAACTACTCCAGTGAGTCAATTTCTAAGAGCGTGAGAAGAACGAACAGGTTTGTGATGAAAAAAGTGGTTTTGTCAAAATAACATTTATGTATGAATTTCAGTGTTTTTCCCCTGTAATATAAGTAACGAAGCTACCAGAAAAGTCCCATTTTGAAAGCTTATCTGTACCCAAGGTATATGCTCTAAAGTAAACCCCCGCACTTAATTTTCCTCTATACTTAAAGGCATCTTAAGTTGGTGAGTACACTTGGCTTTGTTTGTGTGGTTTATGATGTCCTGGGCATTTTACTATGTTTAGATTGTTGAGAACATATAGTAGTAGATAATATCAATTTCTAAGACTCTAATCTCAAGTTTTCACTTTGTTTTACTGGAAAAGTAAACATGTGTTTTGAAATTTGATTAATTTTTTTTTTTTTAGTATGGAACAGTTACTAAAAACCCCAGAATTTAGACAAAGTTTAGTAACCACCATAAAAACCTAGCTTTCACCTACTTAAGATGCTTCAACATATTTCTCTGTACTTGGCCGATACTTTAGACTAGTATACTATGATTTACCACTTTTTCGAACTTTCACATTAACATTATTCTAAATGTTAATTGTCAATTTACATTTTTCTTTTTCTACAGTCGACAGATTGTTCTGAGTTCCATTGTAGACATTTTATTTTAATGACAGTTAATAATAGCTGATGGTAATTATGACTAAAGTTTCAGACTCTTGTAGCCTGAAGTCTGTAGCTAGTGCAACAATTACCGGTACATTGTCAGTTTCCAATACAATTACTTAGAAACATTGCATTAACAAAGGCATCTGTCAAGATCTAATGGACAAAGATATCCTTTAACATTATTCAACTTTCATTAAAATAGTTGGAACTGCAGGCCTCAAGTTTTTCAATTTTGAATAGCTTCTACATGGTGTGTCCAGGAGGCTTGATCGTTCTTAGTTATCTCTTTTAAAGGGTATTGTCTCAGGTTCTCCTCTGCTTTGTAGCTCTCCTTAGGATCCCTTTGGTTAATCAAAATAGGGCACTCTTTTCCATCTTGGCAGTCCAATAGTTAGATTAGATCACCTTCATGTAAATGAAGAACCTTCCTTTCCAGTATAGGCCTGGAAAGTCTTGCAAGGTCATCAACTTTAAAAACATTCTATATTGCCAGTACTTGTTCTTCTCAGCATTTCCTCAGAAAAGTATGACCAGAGAGTCACTCAGCAACTCCACAAATATTTTGAGACAGACAGCCTCGAGAAGATAAACTGAGTTTCTCTTGGTCATAATATCCATAGTGTTGCAAAAAGCTAATTTTAACTGTGAAAGGATATCTGAAAAATTAGTTCAGTTCCAATTTGTGTTAGTTTGTTGTTATTATATTTGATTTTTTTAATTAACCAACTGATCCTTTATTCTACAGGCAGAAGTTGCTCCCTTATATTTTGATGGTGTTAGCACTTTACTTTAAAATCCCCTTAAAAGTTAATGTGGATAAAAAGATTTTATTTTGATCATTAAAATCTAAAGCCTTTTGTGACAGATATGATGATTTCCTGCAATATCCTTGAAAAACCTTATTGTCTTAAGTTTATATATTATTGTGGGCTAGGCCTGTGGGTAATCTGCCTAGGGGGAGATGTGATGTGAGGCCTGGAAGATGTGATGTGAGGACTATATTGAAAGTGTGCAAGACAAGAATGGACTTCTACGATAGTAAGTGTGAAGTAGATTTCCTGGGTTATACCTTGGGAGAGTTTAATAGAAATTTCCTACCTTGGTTCCAGTTATGCAGACCCAGCCTTTGAAGTTGCACTCCAAGGAGCATGTAATTGTCTGCTGGAGACTGGAGATCAAAGGCCCTAGCTGTATGAAGAAATGGTGGAACTGCTGAGCTGGGATTCTGGTCTGGAATCTGAATCTGAGATAGATATGAACTTGTAACCATGGGGAAAACCCACTTATGGATTCTGAAGGACTGACACCTATCAGAGTCTGAGGTTGGGGATGACCTCTGGTAAGCTTTTTAGCATGAGTATAGGCTTTTTTATTGTTTTCAATATATTTTTGCTTTCACTTTAACAATAAATGTGCTTGCATAGAAAGACCTGTGTGGTAATTTATAACTGCCAGCAATTCACTGGGCATAGGCTCTGGGGAGAAAGCAAAGCAAAGACATTGATCGTGTAGGCAGTCTAGCTTGTTGGTGATATCATGCTATAGACAAGCAAACTGTACAGCCTTAAAGAATTCCCAGTCAGGAGGGAGTGAGATGTGGGTCTCTGTCTAAAAGAGGTAACAGCTAGGAGCCAGAAAACTTTAAGTGGGTGTCCTTGAGGGAGAGGGGAAATAAAGGTGCAATTATCCTGAAACTGTGACAGCTTGTGCTCTTAAGGAACTACAGTTTTAGGCTTAATTTTAAGACAGAGCCTATCTTTTTCACCTACCTGTGCCCACAGTCCCTACAAGTTAGCATTTTTACATGAAAGATAATTGCACACACAATTAATTAATTGCCTCTTTGTATGAACAATTACCCAGCCCTTGTGTGCAAAAACAGATTTTTCCTGTCACTTTTGCAAGGGGACCTAATGAGTAGGTCTGGAGAAACTTGGCCCTACATTTCTCCTGCTTACCTGAGTTTTATTCTTTGTGTTTTTATATACAGTAAATTGCATCTCTGGGGGTTTTTAGTCCAGTAATCTATGCTGTGATTAAAAAAAAATATGTCTCACCTGTATGCCTGAAGCCTTTTGACAAAAAAAGCTTCTTAAGTACTAGTATTTTCTGTCTCTCTCAATAAGCTATGGTACTGTGGCATCTAAATGTCTGAATAACTTTATCACATTTTTAATCCAAAAGACCTTGCTTCTGTGTGACAGCTCTTTTCTTCTCTATGCGAATTAGGGATACTCCTCAAAAGGTTTTTCATCTGACACCTGATCTTTATGATATGTTGGTCTCTAATGTACTTGTCTGTTTCTACAGCTTAACTATTTCAGAATTCTTACATGAAATATGCAACTGCATTATTCCCTTAAAAGGAAAGGATTTTTGTGCTTTTTTTTTCCTTGTTGTCATTTGTCATAGGGCGGATAGCCTCTCTGATTCAGAATAGGTTCACTCCCCTGTGCCAGAGCAGGCACTCTTAGTTGAGATGGTTGAGTGGGTGGGGCTGCACTTGGGCTATAAAGGGTCAGAGGGAGTTCAGTGAGGGCCAAGCTAGAAGGTCTCCTACAGCTTGAGGGAGAGAAGGTCTCAAAGAAGGGTGCTGGGGCTGAGGAAGAAGATGCAGCTGAGACAGTTCCTCAAGGAGAAGGGGCTGTGCCAGTTTAAGGTTGGGTGGAAGATTTGTTTTGTGTTTGCTTAGGAACTTGGTAAATAAAGAAACCAGACCCAAAGAAGGGTTGTAATTGAATGAGAGAAGCTGTGTAAGGTTTGTTTAAGAAGCACCGAAGAAGGAGAAAGACACTGGAGAGGCACCCCGGGCCACAAGGAAGTGCTTGGGTGCCAGCTACTGAATTAGATCATTTTACATTTGTAAGTGACAGCCTAGGAATACACACCTTGTTGATAAGTATTGCGATATCTTACAGAGGTTTCATAACATATGGGATGCTTTTTACTGAACAGAGGCATTTCACAAGCCACCTTCTTACCTGAGCTATACTTCATTGGAAAAAAACCTAAATTCTGACATGCCTTTCACTTCAAGGAGAGGCATGTCATAAAATCATACAGTGTTTCACATTTTTGAAATTTATTTCTGTTCTCTGTTGTCGTCTCATATATGGTGTTTTGAAAGAGTTAGAAGTAAGACTATATCTAAATTATGCTAATATAACTCCCTCTGACTTATATTTGGTTCTTATTAATTGGTATTGCATCAGTCAGATTTTTTAAAAATTACCTCAATATGAAAGGGTGTGATCCATTCATTCATTGTTTAATAGAAACATACTCATCTGTAAAGTGTCACACAACCATATAATCTTCCTGAGTGATGGATTTTACATTTAGATCTCAGATTTCATGGAAAGATATGGAAAATCACAAACATGCAGCTCCCTATTGACTTCACGTCTGAGGAGGCTCCACTGTGTTTTTTATTCCAGCAAATAACAAAATATGTTGACTCATTAAATGTGATAGCACCACTTGTTTTTGATGGCAGTATGTGAGTACCTGAAATGTAGGAGTGAAACCTCCAAATTTCTGGGATTCTATATAGTCCTGGAAACAATATGCATATGCACCTGTGCTAAATTAATGTGTCTTTTTGAGCACAACTGTGTCCTGACAAAGTTCCTTTTCAAATAGAGACAACATATAGTCCCTCATTTGTATTGGTTTCACTTTTTGGAGCAACGTTCTTGCCTCTGTCAGTTTGGAATCAAACTTATGCTGCAGTCTTGTCCTACAGCATTATAGGGAACTCTGCACAAAGCAATTCAAATTACTTCAATAGAGTTGCAATTCTCCCAGCTAACATCAAAGGCAGTAACTGATTTTTCCAGTATTTACAAAAGTGGAACATACAGAATTCCTTATGGTAAATACTTATGGGAAAGAATCCATGCTTTAAATTTTGTTTTCAGTACAAATTATTTTGGAAGAACACTAATGGTGATCTTGATTATTTGACTTATTTTTTGACAATGGACTTTCCGTCGTAATTTGAAAGACTTATTAATGTTAAATGGGGATACCTATCACCTTTCCTGAAATAGTCAGACTGTGTTAAATAAAACATAGTAATAAGGAGATCATTTATCATTTGTAAATTATTGTAGACCTGCAAATCATTTAAGATAATTCTGTATAGTAAATGTATTAAAGAAAAGCCAGGGAATAAAAAATGTCTGTTTGTTTAGTGGCTAAAGGTTGTTGCAAATAGTTTTGATGTATAAGAATCATATGTTTTATTTTAAGAACTGAATATTGAGAAATTGGTCATGGTAACAAGAAATATCGATTGTCATGCTTTCACGAAAAGTAGAAAAAAGTGCTGCTTTCTAAAGTTAACAGTTGCTCAGCTGTCAAAATTGTGTTGTTAGAGATGGATAGTAATAATAAAACCTTTTTGTTCTCCAGGTAACTGGCATTTGTTAATGTCAGTAGGACTGGTATTTATGCTATTGATTTACCTAGCGCTTGAATTGGGAACCAGTTTTATCCCCTCTAGGCAACTGTTACAATTCTAGATATAAATAAGTTAGTTTTGTAGATATTATTTTTGTGTTTCTTCTTGAAGGTTTAAGCAGAAATCTCCAGAGCTATGGATATTTGATATAAGTGCACGTTAGCTGTTACTTCTGTTTACAAAACTTTGACATTCAGAACTCTTTGTACTAGAAAATGCATGATAGTGATGCTTGTGGTACCTCTTGGTAAGTGAGTAGCCCTCTTTTTTTATTCCATGGTCCAATTATGCATGAATTGTAAACCTTAGATGAACCTCAGGGATGCCCTGAGTTCTCATTGAGGGGACTTACAGCATATGACAGGCTTTCAGTGAAATGGCATAGTGTGGGCTGCTTTTTTATATTCTTTCTTTTGAAGACTGAAAAAATGCATGAATTTGTTCATGCCTTGAATGCAGGAGTTCCATTTTTCCTTGATCCTCCTCTATCTTCACTCCGTTACTCTTCAAATCTCACCTTAAAACCTTCCTTTTTCTGTTTAGCTTATGATTGACTCCCTTGGCACAGAATCTTGTGATGTTCAGTATGGAGAAAGTTCTATGTAAGAATGCATTCTGTAGCTTTGTATTTTGTACCCTACCCTAATGGAATTTTTCAGATGTGGTGTTTGCTTCATAAATTAAAATACTTCTAAATGAAAAATCCCTGAAATGGGTCCTTTTGTTTTTTGGCCATTGCCACTGTCTGATTAAAATATGAAAACTAACCAAACCATATAAAGCATTATAAAGTTCATCATTGCAAATCCTTCATTTTTAATGAGTTTTAAGTGAAATGTATAAAACATTTATAAGTGCCTTTACTGGTCATTAACACTGTTGGTGCCAAACACATGCTGGGTAGTCTGAACATGCACAGCACCAGCAAAGATTCATCAAGGCAGCATGGGTTTCTGATAGTGTGACACCTCATTGAAATATTGCACAGGTGGGAGCAATTTTGACCACAGAATTTGTGTCATATTTTGAACCATTTACAGGAGGAAGTTGCAGAGAGGGTCGGTTTACCACCTCTGAATCCAGATTGTGTGAAGACAAGCAATCCTAGGGGTTTTAAAAAGAACAGCCAATCCCAGAGAGTGTCACCTGGGTGGGGTCCTACTTGCAGTTTATTCATCTGCTGGCACTCCCTCTGGAGTAAAAACTGCTCTCTTTGGACAGGCTTGTTGCTGATGTGTTGTCCCTGTAGCTGTTATGTTGAAGCATAAAGAGAGAGAGAGAGATGAGACAATGCACCATTTATTCCTTCCTCCACACATCATCTTCTCTCTCATCAAGCACTTCTTGAAAGTAAAGTTCTCTAAATTCCTCCAATGTCATGTTCAGTGTTCAAGCATAAAAAGAGCGAGAGCCATGACAGTGCAGCATTCAGGCTTTATTCCCTAATTCTATGTGTAACGCTCTTCCTTTCTCATCAAGCAGTTCCTCAAATTAGAGTCCTCTAAGTTCTTATACTTAATCATACTAGAATGCCCTATTGAGAAGCTATTTATCATGACAGTAGCCCCAATGAAGGTGGTCACAAACAATGAACAGGCATTTCCTCTGGTCTTATGTTCCTCCCCTCCCCCGCACTTCCAGTGAGAGGGAGATGTGCTTGTGTTTCACTGGGTCAGCTCTCTGACTCCACCAGTGTGTTGATCACCCAAACAATCTCCTCTGAGCTATGCCAGCCCTTACTTTGCCTTGCAATAGGTGCACCCCAGTCCTCAAGCCTCTTTGAAGGGTGCCTCTGTAGTGCTCAGCCCCTTATCCAATGAACACAGTAATACCAGGTCTACTGTCCCCAAGGAGATACTTGTAACCTCTATGCACACCCTCTGTGCCCCTTTCCAAGCTGGCATTAAGAGGTTCTTGGATGACAGAGGTGACATAAACTGGAGTATATGTGACTATTGCAGCTAAGATTCTTGGCCAGAGCCCTGGCACAAAGGGAGTTCATATGACAGGCAAAGATTGAGATATGCATTTTGCAGCTAAGACTATTTGCCACACTCAGTGTGACCAGAAAAAAATAACTTTAAATGTGAATCTAGTTTATAACACAATCGTTTATTGTTTTTTTGGCGGTGATGTTTCCAACGGGCTCACCTCAAGTGGCCAGAATGGAAAATGTTAAAATTCCTTAGTCCATTTCCCTAGTTTTCTTAACTCCTCAAACTGCTCCTAACCCTGTCTGATAGAATCTAAGGCTTTTACCTCCTTATTTCACTTACACTCATTCAACCTGGAAACAGAAATGATAGTATGTAACCTAAGTCACCAAGCACACAGATTTAACAAAGAATAGCAAATACAACTCATGAGTTATCCACAGACAGAAATTTGTTCATGTGTAATGTTTATTGAACCATTTCAAATAATGTAGGGCTGGATCTACTATCATTATTCATGCTGAGTAGCATTTTAAATCACAGGTAGTTTCATTATGGGAGTCAGAATCTCACTCTCACAAAGTCAAAAGTGTTTTCAAATAATTTGTGAAATCTAAGAAATAAACTCTACAAATAGTTTATGCAGTTCTAGTTTCCATGTCCACCAACGGTATTTTCACTCACTTTAGGACAAGCCCCTCTGTTCAGCCTTCTGGTTGCTATGAGAAAGATGAGGAACCAGAAATAAAGATAAATTAGGAAGTGGGGGAAAGGAATTATTGACAAACATGCTGATGATGATATACCTCTGAAATTTGGGCTCTCAGAGGCATTATCCAGAAGTCTGTCTGCTAATCCAAACTATCCATAAACAAAGTCAAGTCCATAATTGGGTTAGTCATATTGAAAGTACTAGTTCTCATGTGATTTAAATGATTCCTGATTCCAGTCAGGATGAAAAAAATGCCATGACAGTAATTTCATGACACTTCCACCCCTGGTCCTGGATAGAACAAAGGCATAGTTGAACTACAGAATGCCAAACAATTACTTGACATTATTATTTTTTCAAATATCAAAACTTTTTCAAACCTCCAAAAATGGTTCCATTTGAGACAAAGTTTTGGGCCGCTCATTGTGCCTGAACTGACTTGTTAATTCCTTTAAAACAAAAAACAAAAAAAAGGCAAAAAAGAAAAGGTCCAGATCTCTGTCCCTATGTTGGCCATTTGATAATACCCGAGCCAGGGCAGGAATTTGTCTATAGATGCCATATTGAGAATTCTTTTGATGTGGGGGATCTCTAAGCTGACAGTCAGCTCCTACACTGACCACTCCTCTCAACCTCACTTGGGGGCCTATTGGAAGCAGGAAGAGGCTGTGCAGGTCTTCACTATGCTACACCAATTCATAGCTGTCATATGGTCCTTTGAGGACCATAATTTCTGTTCTAGGCAGGGGTGGAGGAGCTAGATAATTAGGGAGCTATACCCACTTCTGGACATTTTTTATTTTCACTTATCTTTTAAAAGTTCTGCTTACAGAACTTTTATCACAAAACATGTGTGTTGTCATATTCTTGTATTAAGTCAATTATTTGTAAAACTAAGCAAATAAATTAATGAAATCACATTAGCTTAAATGTGCATAAAACATGTTCAATTGTCAATCCTTCACACTTCAGCCTGAAAAATGGAAGTGCTAGGGATGTAAAGGATACCCCAAAAAAAAATCCAGGAAAAATCCAACTGAATTTAATAAACTGCTCCACAGGGAACAGACATGTTTTAACTGACAAAAATAGTGATTTTTGGAAGCAATTTAAAAATATCCTTTACTGCCACATCTTTAAATTGCTCGGATAGTCTTTGGTCTGTCACTCAAGATTGCTATTGGAATGAAGAGCACTCTGTGGGTGGTAACTGCATTCATCTATTTTATGTGCCTGATGATATTTAAGGAAGCAGTAGACTTCCACTTTTCTGTATCAGTAATGAGCTGCTAATGGACAAGTATGGGCCTCTTGTTCCTTGAAGGATCATGTAATAGTAATTTTTTTTATTGAGGTAGACTCTAAAGTAGGTGTAACTTCTGTAAAGTGTTTGTAAATTTCATTGTATAATCCATAACTTTCATATCCATGTATGTTATATGCAAATCATTTGAGCTACTGCAGGTCTCTGTGCTACTCTAGATTTATCTGTTGTAGAGGCTTTTGATCTAATTTATTGCCTGTTGTAAATAGTAAATGTTGTATTGATGCATAAGATATAAATAATTACACATTAATATGTATTATAGGTAGGAATGTTTGTGGTTGAGCAAAATGCTTTAAATAATAAAATTGTACTTTACAGTTTAGTTGAATTATTTCATGGGAAACACAGGAATAAATTCAAATATAATTATTTGAGGATAAGTTTACATTCACATGCTTCCTTAGAATGAGGGGGTCAGATTAAAGTTTTATTTACACAACTGTAAATCTGGAGTAGTTCAATGGAGGTCAATCTGCATTTACAATGCTATAAATGAGATGAGCATCTGGTCCATATTCTTTCCTTTGCATTAAACATTTCTGATGTCTATCCTTTTGCCAAAAAAACAAAACAAAACAAAACAAAAAAAACCCAACTGTTAGACTTGCAATGCTTCTTGAAAATAATCTTAATTAAAACTAAATGCTAATGATTAATCATAATCTGAAACTGAAATGGCTCGCTTCAGTATCTTTCAGTTATAGGAAACATATAGCCATCAACAGAATTAATTCACATTTAACCTTTCCTCCTCCTCATCCTCTTCCTCCCCCAAAAATACAAATTAACACATCTAAAAACACAGTTCCTTCCCAACCTACTTTAATGGTAGCCCGTCTGTGTAATTAAAGAAACAATACAGTGTGATTATAAATGTCAGGGATCTGTCATGTGGCAGATTTTGTAATTTGTCAGGTTTTAAATTAATCTGAAAAAAATCAATAAGGCAGAAAACAGAATAACCACTTTTAGTCCCTGGTATAATACTCTCAGTTTAACTCTGATTTTCAGTTGTCTCCTCTTCAGTACAGAATTACAGTGCATATTAAATTGCTAATTAATAAAGTGGTAGTACAGCCTAATTTGTACTAGAGTTAGCTCTGACCTTCCTACGAACTTTTCAGTCAGTATTCCTAAAGACATGGTAGAGCTTTGTACTATTCTCTACTGTGCTGTTTAGATTCCTGTATTGTGCCCTTCATCATGGCATGTAGGTCTGGGTCATTTAGTAAGTTCATCATTTTATAATGAAAAGAAATGGCAGCTAATTAGTAAAGGCATATAACGTTGACTGTTTAGTCACAGTGAAAAATGGCATGATAAATATGTTTGTCACCTATAGATGGAAACTTTCACATTTCTTCTTTAGTTCAGAAATCAAACTACTAAAGTCCTCAGTTTTAAACTATGCTTACTTCATGGAGAGTTTGACTAAGTGACAAACAGATTAAGAACCTCAGAACCCAGCCAATAGTAAATCTAGTTTCTACCTGCAAATAATACCTATATAACTATGGAGCCAGCTTCTCTGCTGTTCCCAGCTTTGAGCAGAGAAGAGAGACTTTCAGGAAGCCACTTGCAATTCCCTGGTTAGCCAGCATAGTGCAGATGGGGTAACCAGGGGTCTGTACTAACTTGCACTATGTGGCTATAGTTATAAAGGATCATATGGCATCTGGGGATTGCCAGAGCACATAAGGCTCCAGTTACTCCCCCTTCTTGGCCCTGATGTGCTTCTCCTCATACATCCCCTGAACTAGAGAGAAAGTGGAGGAATTGGTTACGCTGGCTTTAAACTTTCTGAGAACAGCTCTATGCTGTGGTGCTGCAGAGGCTTTATGATACTTTCCACTCCCTTCGGCAGGTTTTTGAGTAGTGCAAAAGTAGCAAAATGAGGCAGAGTATCTGACCAGTTCTGTTCAGGGGAATATCTAACTCATCTGAAGAAGTTACGAATTTATGACAGAGGAACTGCTAAAATCAATTTTCAGGGGCATGTAGCCAAGTCTAAGTTATTGATCTTAGTACCATAGCAGATGAGTTGTTAGGTAATATCTATTAATTAACTTAGAACATTACCTAAAATAAAAGTCCAATTTTGTTAGGCAACATTTTCTCATGTTTCAATCTTTCAGAAAACCCACACTGGAGATTTGAGTCTCAGCTGAGGCCAGTGCATGCTCCTCGTTTTGTAAGCCTTTTATAAAGTAAAGAAAAGTCAATCCAGGCCAGTGGTAGGATGAAAAACCTCCCAGAAATAGCTGGATGCTGCAGTGGATGTGAGCACTTCTGTGCTTTTTTAGTCCCTGAATTCCAGCATGACCAATTTCAACCCAGATGCAGTTTACAGCAACCCTGAGGCTGCTCTAAATTGTGTTTGAAATGGACTCTAGTTGACCTCAAGACTGGGAAGCCTGTTGTCTCCACCTCTACACCCAGATCCTGTGCAAAGCAGATCTCAGCTGAATCCAGCTGTCTTGACTAGAATAAGCTATCACTAAGTGAAAGTTGTGCTATATTTTATAAAAGATTTTAAATTGTATTTAATAGATTAACTTTTAATTATTTTAGTACGTCTCAAGCAGCACTAATTAATTAACGAATTAACTTTTAATTGAACTTAAATTAAAAGCAATTGGTTTCATAGTAGCTAATGCTCTGCCTTGTAATCTGCCTGAATGAAAATAGAGATGTAATGATCTAGTACCATTGTCTTCTTTTATAAATATTGATTTAATTTCATCTCCTTGCAGGTATGTATTTGTGTAATATGGAGGCATAAATTAAAATTATTATCTTGAGATCTCATAGCCTGAACCCATCTTGAGATCTCAGGGGGAAAATAGGATATATTTTGGAATGGTGTGAATTTAGCCTGTGACGTGAATGTGCGTTAAATTGAACTGGAAAACTACAACATGGACAAATGCATATGGACAAATGCAAAAGAAATGTCTGAAGTTGCCATGTTACATTTGCAATGATTTGCAACATTCACAGTGTCTATTGGTGTGTTTTGATTATTTTTTTAAAAGATATTTAAATCCAAATTATGCTTGAAAATGAGTAATCTCAATGTAGTTTCTTGGATATGAAAATAAAACATAAAAGAATTCTAAGGGTTTGTTTAGACAGCACATTACTCTGCACCAGAGGGGTGTAAACTCTAGTGCACACTAGTGTGTTCCACACTAACTGGCCAGTGTGGACCCTGCTGGCATATCCTAAAGGTTCCCTTGTGTGCCTTAATGTAGTACTGTTAGAAATATGACTACATGAACACTCACTAGGAAACATTTAGTGTGCACCAGCAGGGTCCACACAGGCCAGTTAGTGTGGAACACACTAGTGTGCATTAGAATTTACACTCCTCTGGTGAGGACTAACACATCATGTAGACAACTCAAAGTATCTATGTATGTGGTTGTTTATAGTAACAAAGGTATATTTTAAGGGTTCAATTTTCCATAGACTGCTGCAGTGTGGAAATCTACCTTAATTTTGGCTGATCCATGCACACAATAAGAAACTTCATAAATCTGTAATAGACTAATGCCATGTATGTGTGTTTGTATTGCTTTTTGTAAATGATGTGAAAGTTTAGGATGGGAGGAGGAGATTTTTTTTCAAGGTCCCTGTGGGAATTAGACATCCAATTCCCATTGACTTTCAGTGAAAATTGGGTGCCTAAATGTGTGCGGGGGGTTTTGCCTATTTTATTTTTTACTGAATCTTTGATCATGGAATAGGCTATCTATCTGATTTGTCTATAAAGTTCAGGGAGAAACCTGCGTAATCTTGACCATCATATTCTCACTTTAGGAAAATACATTAAACACTGAATTAAAGAACAACGATTAGTCATTTTCCCATACATAGAACCAGCTCTTGGACAGAGGTTTATTTTTTCCTCTAACGGAAGAGAAGAAGTGGCAAGTTGCTCAGTGCACAGGTCATAATTTATAAGAACTTCCATATCACTTTGCTATGAGTGCCATTGTATTCTGTCCTCCATGGACAATCAACAGGTTAAAAAGGTAAAATGGATTTATGTAGGACTTTCATATTTATATTGATTATTAGACCAGATCCCCAGATTTTAATTGCAACTGCATTTTAAAATGTTAAACAATTTTCTGTATTGATGTTTTAAACCGGTGATTAATCATTTGATTTAAAATCATTGGTTTATAATTGGTGGAAATACATCAATGCTGCACAGAATTACTAAAAAAAAATCACTTTGAAAAGATTTTTTTAATTATTATTTTCAATATGTATGCAAAGACAGCTGTTTCTCCAGCCATTCTATGTGTGCACACATTAGAAATTCACAAAATTGTATCTTTGTGTAAGCAGAGTCTGAATGAGCTCTCCCCCGACATCTAGTGTTGAGCTGTAGAAAAGGACTTCAGGAACTGATCTCATTTGCATGGACACACCCACCCTGCCTAGGTGCTCAGCATGATGGGATTGCTTGCCCAAATGATCACTTGTGGTTGGTGTTGGATCCCCAGTCTCCTTGTTATTGGGGCAGGAGTAATAAAGTGTTGTTATCCTTGTTGTGTGAACCAAGGGCAGTAGAACTGTCCCTGGCATACCCCGATGGAGGGACTCATCCTCAACTGAATGACATTCGATGGGCAGGGGACATGGGTTCCAAAGCCTAATGAGTTGAGAGAGAGTGGGGACAGGTACTTGTACCTGGTAGTGTGGGCCTTGTTTAAGGGCTCTGGAAACCATTTGACCCTGTCTCTCTCCATGGTATAATAAAAGAGCTAATTTAGACTCTATTGAGAGTCTTGTTACGTGCTGCCAAGCTGAAATCACTGATACCTGGGTCTAAGTATTAGACCTACTTTGGGACAGTGTCTCTATTGCAAGAGATGCCCAGTGTGCACCAGCAGTGAGGTTCCCCCACTAACAGCTGAAATCACTGAGAGTTGTGTTAAGTGGTGGGCCCTGATGACATCTGCAGGAGTGACCAGCAAGGTGGCTGGTAGAGAGGCACAGCGAGCAGGGCAGCTGGCAGAGAGGGCCATAGCAGAGCCCCGCAGAGAGGTGTAGCAATTGGCCGGTGGGGTGATGAGCAAGTGCCCAAGCAGCCGAGTGTATAAGGTGCCTCCTTACTCCCTCCCCCCACCCTGGGTGGGAGATGAACTCTGCAGATGAACCTCTGAACTCTGGCTAAGGACGGTGCAGAGAAGGGACGGGCATGTTAAAGGGATTTTTGGCTTGCTGGACTTAAGAGCCTGAGGGGAAAAGGACATTGCCCAACTTACTTGGGGATGGGTCTTTTGCACATAGTTTTTGAACCCCAGTTGCGGTGTTTTTCCAAATTAATGCTGAGTTACTTCCCTCCTTTTATTACAAGTTTTTGCTACACTCAGACTCTGTGCCTGAGAGAGGGGAAGTATTGCCTTTTAGAGATGCCCAGGGGGTGGTGTGTAATTGTCTCAAATCATTAGGTGGGGGCTTGAGCCAGTTATGTGTTGTATCTTGTTGCTGCTGGATCCACCTGGCAGAAGGGTTACATCTGAAAATAAATTACTCAATTTTAGTTTTGTTTTTACCTGCAATTATAAAATGTTTAGATCACCTTTTCTTGAACTATGTGAAAAATAGTAGTTAACAGTGACTTGAAAAGAGCAGCTTCACTATAGATGTGAATTTTCTAACATAATACTTGGTAAAATATGAGAAACCTGAATAGATACATATTCCAAATGTAAAGAGATTTTGAAGTATAGAAAAAAGTTATCATGATTTAGTTAATGAATGGTAAATATAACCTACAGTGATACATAATGGGGATTTTTTTCCAATTCCAATTTCTGCTTCATACCGTTGTCATACTACCAGGGCTTGTTCAGTGAGTGGCCATTAATTTGAAACTCTTGTGGAAATATACTGCATTATGAACTTTCTCAGTGGGCTCAAATATAGACCCATTCTAATATTTTGGTAGTAAAAGTTAACTGTCTCAAAAATTTATTCTTTATTTTGAATGACATGCAGTGGTGGTCATTCAAATGTCAACACATGCCCAAAGTTACCACACCGTACCCCCCCCCCACAATCTCAAAGGTGTAAGGTCTTTGTCAGGATTGGTGGAAAAAAAGGGTATTGGCTCATTTTAAGGGTTTCCTTTTCCATCAGGGTTGGGAGAAAGAAGTGGATGGAGGAAGCATCACATAAAGCTGGTGGGCTGGCTGGGTGGCTCAGGTAATCCTCTGGCCCCTGTGCACCTTATATAAACCCTGTCCCTCTGGCTGGATCCCCTTCTCATGCCTGGATTAGCAGCTCGTACCCTCTTACCGCTGGAATTAGCACAGGACCATTTTTTTAATCTGCTGTGTGCACTGTGCTAGTCAACTTTTGGGAGACTTTTTTGTAGGGGAATTTTTCTCTTGCTGCCAGAATGGGCTCTGTACTAGGTAGAAATGAATATGGAAAGAATCAAGATCTGCATCAATATGGTTAATAAAGTTGTGACCCAATTAAACCACATCCCTTGAATCTTGCCTTTTTCCAGGACAAATTGGTATCTAGAGTTATTTCTTATTCTAAGTGCTGTGAAATTATGTAACAATAGTCTGTGATATACAGGATGTCAGACTAGATGATCTAATGGCATTAAACTGCATGAAATATATCGTAACAGTTGGTAAAAGCTAACATTTTCCATGGAAATCACTGTGTATTTAAGGAGGAGCACAGCTGGGGAGATGGCGGGTGTTGGTAGGTATCACCCCACAAAAGATAACTATGTTGTTGTTGATTGGAACAGCCAAATGATATATTTGAAGACTGGAATGTGGTGTCATACCTAGAATTGTGCAAATGCATTGGTCCTTGTCTGTGAATAATGCAGGTTGGGTTGGGTCAGGTTTCCAGAGGAACCTTTCGCACAGCCCTAGTTACATATCAAGCAAAAACCAAGTAAGCAAAGAAACAGAATCTATAGGTGAGGTAAGCATAGAACTGTGAGTGAAATTCACCCCTTTCTAGAAGGATATAACAAGTCCTACTTCCTGGGACCTCAATACAAGAGAAGTCGATACAATAATTCCAGTATTATTTGAAAGAGTACAGAGGCTTTCTACTCAGACAGGGTGAAACTTGCCATTACAAGATGGCCAGTGCAAAGCTTGTGCACCACTTAAGCTCTCAAAATTGTTGGATGCAGGAGTAGAAAGAGTTGTCCCTCAACTTGCAAGTAGAATTTAAATGAACAGGTGCCAGATCAGCTTGCCTGCTCTGTATCCAGCACGTAGAACCACTGTAAATGTTGTACATAATTTTTTAAGAAATGTTGTAGCCTAAATATCTGGGGGAAAAACAAACAAACAAACGTCTTGCCATTTGTTGCATTTACCTTGTTCAGCAATAATGGAAAATAGAAATGAAACGTATTAATGAGGTTATTATAGATGTACATTGTCCTATAAGTATACATGGGATTTTACAAAAAAGAATGAAGATAGGTTAGATATGACAAGACATGACATGAAGAGGGAGGAATAAACAGTATATGTTTGCAGCAGTGCTGGATATTGACTAGTGTGCTTCATTTGAATTATTTTTATTTTAAACAACTTTAAACAGGTATAGAAAAGTGAGTCATAATGGGAAAGACTAGGTATTTGTATATGGGCATCTGGAAACATAGGGCTGCAAAATGTAAGTCTTAAAATTACAGGAGTACCATAGCATTTCTTTCAGTCAGCTTTTTTCATTTTTGCGGTCTGCTACTGCTGCTCCAGTAATCCGCCCAGCAATGGGAGACAAACAGATATAGGGATACATTATTATGAATAGAATCACAGTGGAATGGGAGAAAAGAAAGCAAAAATGTATAGGAGCAGTGATAGCATTTGACCTCATGCCAAAAATTAATAATAGAAGGAAATGGCAAATGTCCAAAAATATTTGAATTTGGACAACAGGCTGTGGGATTTCTCAACCTATCAACTGCATTGTGAAGTCCTAATACCTGATGTATGTTTGAAGTATGCTTAATAGCAAGTATTAGAATCAAAAACCAAGGAAAGTTTTGGTCCAATTCATTTTAATTCTCATTTAAAGAGGATTTATATTAATGGAACCCAATTACATTACCCCACTAGCTTTTATAAGAGATCTGATATATAATTCCATTGTACATCATTTGTAGTCTTCTGACTAATTAGCAATTATAAATAATTCCCTCTGGATTAATTGCTTAGATAGCATTCAGAATGTAAATCTTTTCATATAACACTTACATTATTCAGACTGAAATAGCTACTTTTCATTTTACCCTTGGCTAGCTTTGAACCTGAGTCACTGAAGTAAAACATTATTAATCATCTACTCCTATCTAATTTTTACTCCAATCGTCTGTCATCTATATAAAGCATATTTTATGTCTTTGATTTACAGTTGGGTTTAATTCTAATTATCCTGGGAGGCATTTTTTGTCAAAATCATGCTCTTAAATGAAATTTGTGGTTGCCAAAGTAATGGTATATCATTAAACATACTTTGAAAATGCATTGAAGAAATTTAAAAGGGAGGGGAAAATCCCATGTCTAGTTAAGACGTTCCCTCTTCCTTTGGGAAAGTCCACTGCAGTCCTGGGATTTAATCCTCAAAATGTAGTTTCACATTGAGAAATAAAGTATATTTCCTTATGCACCTTAGTGGAGGATCCTTCGTCAAGGTGAGCTGTGGCCTCATCTTCCTCTCATCCAAGGTGCTTGCAAGGAATCAAAGCAACCAAAAAGTGGTCTGTTTAGTGGTATCTCTGCATCCAAATCCTTTTAAACACTGAGGATGTCTTGGAGATTAAAGATAATCTAAGTATGGGCCAACACCTAAACAAATGCTTTGCCTCAGTTTTTAATAAGAGCAACAAGGAGTGTGGGGACAGTGGCAGGGTAGCTAAGGGGAATGAGGATATGGAAGCAGGAATTACCACATCTGAGGTGGAAGCCAAACTCAATCAACTTAATGGAACCCAACTGGGGGCCCTGGATAATCTCCATAGAAGAATATTAAAGTAACTGGCACATGAAATTGCAAGGACTCCATAAACTTGGGTGGTCAGACCCTATCACAGAAGAATTGCAAAGATGGTAGCTATATTTAAGAAAGGATGATAAAGTGAACTGGGAAACTATAGACCAGATAGTTTGACCTCAATTATGTGCAAGATCTTAGAAAAAATTTTAAGAGAGCAAGAGAGTAGTTAATGACATTGCGGTAAATGGAAATTGGTAAAAAATACAACATGATGTTACTAAAGGAGGATAGTGCCAGACCAACCTGCTCTCTTTCTTTGAGAAAATAACCAATTTTCCAGACAAAAGAAATGCAGTAGATATAATCTACCTGGATTTCAGTAAAGCATCAGATATAGTTCCACATAGGAAATTTTTGGTTAAATTGGAGAAGATGGGGATTAATCTGAAAATCAAAATGTGGGTAAGGAACTGGTTAAAGGAAAGATTACAACAGCACATGCTGAAAGGTGGACAGTCAGGCTGAAGTGAGGTTATTATTGGAGTTTTTCAGGGACTGATCATGGGAACAATCATATTTAATATTTCATTTCATGACTTTGGCACAAAAGCCAAGCCAAGCTCTTTTAGCCTAACAAAATGCAGGCTCAGGGATTGTGTGTGTCTGAGTTAATGGTGACTCAAGATTGTTGAATAACAGGCTCAACTGGAATTATGTAGTCAAAGATTATCAATCAGAGATTAGTAAGCACTATACAAAACATAGAAAGAATAGATACATTACCCCCTTGATGTGATGAAGAGCTATCTCTGTGTCTCTTCTTCACTGTATCTGGAGGGATGCTCAGTTTCACTCCCCCAACTAAGTTCTAACACCCGTGTCATTATATAGGGTTTTTAAATGGAGACCTTCTTTGCCAAAATAAATATATGTTCTGATGTCATTTCTGTACATTCTCAGCTAACCTAATTTATGTGTGAAGGTATAATTATTTACAGCTAATAATGTTGTCAAGATAATTCTTCAAGATTATACTTTTCAATGGGTCTTTCTTCCCCCATAATCATTCTTCTCTGTTGATTCCTTCATCAGAAACATCTGCTGTAACAATCATCCCCAATCAGTTTCCCAGGTTTATATATATATAAATGTATAGTGACAGACCCAACCAGTTGGATGCAGGAGTCTGGTAGAAGGCAAATATACTAGTCACTGGATTAATAGTTTTCTGTTCCCTGAGTGACCAGAGCAGGGGCTGCCCTAGAGCAACCAGGAACCTGCTGGAACCAAGTAAGACAGGCAAGCTAATTAAGACACCCCCTGGAGCCAATTAAGAACTCACTAGAATCATTTATGGCAGGCAGGCTAATCAGGACACCTGGATTAAAAAGGACCTCCCATCAGTTAGTGGGGGCTGCTTAAGGACATAGAGTGAGAAGGCATGCTGCTGGAGGAATGAGCAATACAAGCGTTATCAGGCTTCAGGAGGAAGGTCCTGCAGTGAGGATAAAGAAGGTGCTGAGGAGAGGTCATGGGGAAGTAGCCCAGGGAGTTGTAGCTGTCATGCAGCTGACACAGGAGACATTGTAGATAGCTGCTATCCACAGGTCCCTAGGCTGGAACCTGGTGTAGAGAGCAGTCCTGGGTTCCTCCCAACTCTCTGTCTGACACAAGAAAAGTTGACCTGGTTTGTGAGACTCACCAGAGGGGAAGGTCTAATTTGGAAAGGGATCTGGCCTGTCCCCGACAGGTGGGACAACAGAGACTGCAGAGATTATTCTCCAGTTTCCCACATGCTGGCCAGTGATGAGGTTAGCTGAATGAATGGCAGATTTGAGCCTCTAGCAAAAGTGGCCAAACTGTGGACTGCTGTGAATCTCTCTCTGAGGCGAGCAAATCCGCTGGAAAGCGCAGGACCCACCAAGGTAGAACTTTGTCACTATCTATCTATTCTATCTATGTAGAATTCTGTAGACATGGACACACTAAGGATTATTAAATACAGTCTAACACACAGAATTCCTGAATAGGGATACTTATCGGTCAAGAACCAGTGTTTTGGGCCTTCGAATTCAACATAATCTGTTAATTTAATAAATATTCTAAAGAAAACTTGATATATAAATGAATCAAGTATACAAAAAGAAAAGGACTAAAAAGGTTAATATTTACATGATTGCTCTCTATAAATACATCAGAAGGATAAACACTAGGGAAGGAGAGGAGTTATTTCAGTTGAGGGCCGATGTTGGCACAAGAACAAATGAATGTAAACAGGACATCAACAAGTTTAGGCTTCAGAGTAGCAGCCGTGTTAGTCTGTATGCAAAAAGAAAAGGAGTACTTGTGGCACCTTAGAGACTAACAAATTTATTTGAGCATAAGCTTTCATGACCTACAGCTCACCTCATCGGATGCATTCAGTGGAAAATACAGTGGGGAGATTTATATACACAGAGAACATGAAACAATGGGTGTTATCATACACGCTGTAAGAAGAGTGATCATTTAAGATGAGCTATTACCAGCAGGAGGCTTGAAATTAGAGGAATGTTCTGTAACAGCCTTGCAACGGGAGTAGTTAGGGTAAATAACTTAACTGCCTTCAAGACTGAGCTTGATAAGGTTATGGAGGGAATGGCATGATGAGGTTGCCTAAAATGGCATATGGTCCATCCATGACTGCTATTAGCAAATATCTCCAATGAGCAGAGAAGGAACACTAGATGAGGAGGGCTCTGAGTTACTACAGAGAATTCTTTCCCATGTGTCTGGCTGATGGGTCTTGCCCACATGCCCAGGGTGTAACTGATCAACATAATGAAGTTGGGAAGGAATTTTCCCCAAGATCATATTGGCTGAGACCCAGGAGATTTTTCACCACCTTCTGCAGCATGTGGCATGGGTTCAAACTTTCTGGTTTGAACTAGAGTAAATGATGGATTCTCTGTAACTTGAAGTGTTTACGTCAAGATTTGAGGACTTCAGGAGCTCACCCAGAGGTTGTGAGCTTATTACAGGAGTGGGTTCTGTAGTCTGAGATGTGCAGGAGGTAAAACTAGCTCATGGTGGTGCCTTCTGGCCTTAAAGTCTGAGTCTGTGTGAACAGAAAAGGTTACTATTCACTCATTATCCAAGGCTTAATGGACCACAGGGTCAGGTCACAAAGAACTACACTGGACAAACAGGAAAGGTACAGGATGCCAGGGTGCTGAGGAGATTGGGACTGTACTTGCAGGGGTTGTTGTTGGCCAATCTTCATTTTGGGCTCAGCCATAGTGTCTTTGAGTTTCTTTCCCTTGGGTCCCTTAGGGGAGGCTCCACTTCTAGACAATCTTACTGTTCCCAGCAAGGGGATTAGAGGCAACACCCAAGTAAGAGCCCAAGCTAACTCTGTAATGAAAACTAGAGGCTTCAGCGAGATTAGACTGAGGAAAATAGGAAATGTCCTGAAGGTTTTTGCTTGTTGTGAACCAGTCCAGCTCGTAAAGGTACCCTGTGAACAGATTTTGTAGGTCCTTGTTTGTGTGGCCCACATGAAACAGATTATACAGGGTTCACTCATATCTACTTTTAAGTTCCCTTAAATAGCTTCAGTTCTTATGACACTACAGAAGTCTTATTCTGCCCAGCCTGGCTATAGAGATGATTTGATTAAATATATATCCATCACACCATTAAATATATATCCATCACACAGGAGAGAAGTACGTCAGTGGAAGAATTTTCAATGCATGTGGTGCAAACTTCCAAAAATTCCATTAATTTTTTTTGTTATGCTCATTATTGGTTAATGGTGATAGCCAACAAATATTGCTGAGACAAATTAAACTGAAAAAAATTATTTGCAGGTCATCTGAGATATATTTCGTATATGAAATGCTAATTATATAGCCCAATAGTAAACTACTGTGAAGAAATATTATATGATGTGGTGGGGAATACACATGCTAAACCCTGCAGAGGTTAATAATCTCTATGAATAGTCACAGCAAAAGGAACAAAGTGTTTTTTTCTAAACAATTATGTTTAGGAGAATACATTACCTAATTAAGATAAAAGGGATAGTAATCTTTGTGAATTGCTACTCTGGAAAATAAAGAACACTACATTAATGAGACTTGATATTATCATTAAATATTTTAAATTGCTAAATTTGTATTATTATTTGAAATAGATTCAAATATTAAAACATTGTGATGGTTTCCAAAGCTTTGCAATTAGAAAAAATAGTGTTAATGAAACATTTAACTTTATTTATTGTTAGGAAAGAATGAAAATACCCTCCTGTGGTGTTGCAATTTCTGCTACTTCAGTCTAATTCAGCCCTGGAATATGACTGCTTCCACTAGAGTATACGAAAGCTGCAGGATCCTGTTGGCAGAAAGTCCACCTGGAGTGGGGAGATGATTGCAGAGGCAAAGGTGCCCATGCTCCACTCAGCCAGAGGCCTTCAGCTAGCCAATCCAGTGTAATGCCCTGACCCTGACCAGGATGTTGGCAGCAGAGATCCATTGCTAGAGAGAGGGACAACGCTCCACACTGCGTGGGTGTTGGTTACACCAGCTCCAAAACTCATGTTATCAGGGAGTGAGTGGGCCTTACACTGAGATAGCACACCCTCAAGCCCATTACCTATGTGGAACTCCTGTGGTACCCTGCGAGCAAGCTACCACCCTCTGAAATCCAGCAAATAAATATATCTTCTGTTCAGATCTCTGGGAAAACCAAAAATAAAGGCTCATGGTGTCTCTAGAGTAAGATGAAAATGAATCTCTAGTAAGTATTTGGGTAGGCAATGAATATATTATCTGATTCAGTTTTGTTTTGACAGTTTCTCCCAGGGGATTCTGGCCAGCAGGTGGATGAGCAGTTGTCAGGAATCCCCTTTTGGCCTCCATTTCCCTGTGTGCTTCTGGATTTAGTTTTAAAAGATTAAAAGAGTATTTGGAGTTGCTCTGAAGTATTTAAAATTTGAGAGTATTCAAAATTCTATTCTATACTAGAGTCATTGTGAGATAAAGAATTCTAGCTCTGAAGCACATAGGCTGCACACAGCTCAGGGAAGAGGCACCGAGGAGGAAATATGAATTTCTGTGGGGCTAGCCCCACAGAAGCACAATGTAGGCAGGCCCCTGCATATTCTGGGACTCTATGGCCATAGAATTTACTATGAATTCACCCCTGTGCTGCAGAATGTCCGTTTTCATTTTAAAAAATGTTTCTAGCCCTTATGAGAACATTTCAAAAATGGGAACCAAGTGTAAACCAATTCAGTGACACCTGTGTGTGTCTCCAGAGAGACTGAAACAATAGCACTAAGAGATGTGACCTGTCCCATTCACCTCAGGGACAGGGCCCAATGGACTTTATGATGATGGGAAAATGCCATTTTCCCCAAGATTACATGGAATTCAGTGTTCTTGCCACAGATCATGCCATTTTGACGTAGCCAGACACCTGACATTTTGTGTTGTTTCCTTCCTCTGCCAGGATCTGTCTGTAGCTAGCTCTTGTTCTCCAGCTTTCCACACAAGGGGAAATTAATTGAATTACAGTGCTTGCTCCATGTACTGTTCCATGGAGCCATTCATTCTGCGAGCCAGATCTGGAGTCCAGCTTGTAGTCAGGAAGCAGGGAGAGCCAGAAGTATAGGCTGGCAAACTAGAAAACAGTGCAGCAGCCAAAGCCCAAGGTGCCAGGGAGATGAGCCGCTAAAGTTGGATAATAATTCCCTGCTTCATGTAGAGGGGAAGGAGGTTCTGAGCCAGGTCGCTTGGAGAGAACAGTGTCAGAGGGGGAGTGGGGGCTAGGGGGAATCTTCCTTAAAAAATAATCAACAATTTTTAAGTCAGTCATGACTATTTTCAATTATAAGCTAGAGCGGGCAGTTGTTTTATGTGGGGGTGGGTTGATGGGAATGAAAGGTATGTTGGGGTGATGAAATAAATTAAAGATGCAGAATTTAGGGGCTGCTGCTCTGGAATTCAGTCCTATTGTGCCCCAGAGCAGAAAGGAGTTTCTGAGCGAAGGCGATAAGCTTCTGAAAGTGGTGTCAGATAGAAAGGAGAGGATTTATGAGCTGAAACAGAACTCTTCTGAGCTTAGAACAATCTATGAATGTGTGATTAGTGTAATATAATGGGCGAGTGAGTGTTGGGTGTTAAAGAATTCAAATCTGAAGGGTGCATCTGAGCTGTGAAGAGATTAAGTAGGAAAAGAAGGGGCTCTCAAACTGTGTGGGAAATGGGGGTTTTGAGCAGTTGTGGGTGGTGAGAGATTGTGTATACGAATTAACTGTGATCCCATTACTTATTTTGACTATTTACTGCCACTATATAGGGCTCAGTTCTGTAAGTGACTGACGCCCCCATCCCATCACAGAATTCAACAGGCAGCTCAAAGCCAACTTGTCAAAGCCCTCAATCTAGTTGTTAATACCTTGAAGCAATCTGAACAACTTCCTATTTCCTGTGTGTCAAGTGCCCGATCTCTTTCTATTGTTGTGATGTCTTGTTGGCTTAAATGTTTGAGCACTGATTCCTCCCCAGTGCAGTGTCTCATTTTTGTGTTGGTTTTCGGTTTTGCTGCAAGAACAATACAGTCTCCACAACAGAAGACTGTGTTTTTATCTCCTTCTCTGAGGGCACAATTATAACATATTGAAGATGAGGAATTGATACCCCAGGAGTGTCCAGTGTTCCTGTTGCCTGAACAACAAGAAGAAAAATAAGCAGATAATAATAAAAAGGGGGTGAGAAGTTCACTTAGAGGCACAAAGTGACAGACTACTGCTTTTTACTGCAGGGACAGAGTGAGCCAATGAGCTGGAGAGAGGGAAGTTGGCAATTAAGGACAGGAGTTTTCTGCTATTGCTGCCAAGGCAAAGAAGTGAGGGGGAAGCAGACAGCCATGTTGGCTGACTATGAAGTATATAAAGCTATTTTCTTGTCTTGATTCTTTAACTATTCATGGTAAATAGGCCCAATGGCCTGTGATGGGATGTTTCATGGGGTAGGATCTGAGTTACTATAGAGAATTCTTTCCTGGGTATCTGGCTGGTGAATCTTGCCCACATGCTCAGGGTTCAGCTGATTGACATATTTAGGGTCGAGAAGGAATTTTCCTCCAGGGCAGATTGGAAGAGGCCCTTGGGATTTTTTGTCTTCCTCTGTAGCATGGGGCCTGGGTCACTTGCTGGAGGATTCTCTGCACCTTGAAGTCTTTAAACCATGATTTGAGGACTTCAATAGCTCAGATATAGGTGAGAAGTTTATTGCAGGAGTGGGTGAGTGAGATTCTGTGGCCTGCATTGTACAGGAGGTCAGACTAGATGATCATAATGGTCCCTTCTGACTTTAAAATCTATGAGTCTATGTGCAGGCAGGCAAACAGCCTGCACCCTGCACTGAGGGTTGATAGGCAGCAGAGGACATCCAATTGCAGTGAAAGGATGAATGTAAGAACACAGCCAGCAGAGGGAAATCAAGTGCAGATAGTGCACACATTGAGAGAGAAGAATTTCCCTGTGGTAGAGATGATCTCCAGGAGGCATGAAGTCCAACAGGAGAGTAGTGAAATTACCCACCAAAGTTGTCACGTTGGTGAGTTTGATGAAACCATGGGTGGTGTACCCTAAATATTTTGAACAACATGTAGCTTGAAACTCCACCGCAGATGAACAAAGTTTGAAACTTACTGACAGCGATGGGTTCAAAGGCATATGGATTGCTGAGTGATCTATTGTCTCCAATTGTGCCTGGAACTGCCACATATGCTGCAATTACCGCAGAAATGCAGGAACATTTTTCTCCTACCCAATCCATGATAGTAGAATGATGTTGGTTTCATCAGGGAAGTGGAGAGCCAGTAGCACAGTTTTTCTGCTTTAAAGAAGCTCTCAGAGGATTGTCAGTTCAGACAAACATCAAGTGATGACCCTGTGTGACCAATTTGTCTCTGGATTACACGATGACCAGACCTGGCAAAAGTTACTGACTGTAACAATGCTTGCATTTAAGAAGGCTGTTGAGGTAGTGTTTCGCCATGAAGACCACAGAGAAGGATTCTCTTGACTGTAATGTGAACTGGGAAACTCACCTTCTGAATCAGTGAGGTCAGAGGACCACGGGAAAGTAAGGAAATGCCTTATGGCATGGCCATGACATGTCAAACAGTTCAGTGACCAGCAACTCAGAGCAACCATCCATCCAAGAAGACACCTATGAAGGCTGAACCTAAGAAAGGATGGAAGTTGGGAATTCATAATGTGGAAAAAGACGAGCTCTAATGACACTGATCAAGACCTAGCACTACACATTATCAGAAGCTGGAGTAAGGGATGGCATCTGGGTTACACCCTTTATTGAAGGAATTCCTACAATAATGGAGCTTGATCCTGGAATTGCTAATTCATTGACTTTTGCATCTACCTATCACCAGATGTCATAAGTTCCTTTGGAAGAAACCTCCACAGTTTTGAAGAAAAGTTAATTCCAGAAAGGATACTCCAGGATACTTCAGTTAGATGGACAATCAGTCATTTTGCCATTGTATATGATTGAAGGAAAATATCTGCCATTATTTAGCAGATCTTGGCTTAAGAAGCTCAAGGTGAATTGGACCAAGATAAGAAGCAATCATAAAAGCACTTCAAAATCTACAAGAAATACTAAACAGACATGGCAAAGTTTTTGAAAAAGAACTTGGAGAAATGAGCACATGTTAATGAAGCTCACTGTTAAGTCTGACAGCCAGCCAAAATATTGCAAGCCCAGAGTTGTGCCTTGTGCTCTGAGCCTTTGGTAGAAGCTGATTTGGAAAGTTTAATGAACATTGCAGTCTTGTCACCAGTTTCACACAGTGTGTGGAGTACACGCATCATATTAGTGATCAAGAAGGATGGCGCCGTCTGAATTTGTGGAGATTTCAAAGTAACACTGAATCCTGTTTTATGTGCAGACCAGAATCCACCACTTCATACTGAAGATTTATTTGCTGCTCTCAGTGAAGGACAGTGTTTCAGTAAATGGGATTTGCTCAGTGCATACCTACAAATGGAGATTAATCCAGCCTCTCACAAATATCTCACAATCAAAATGCAAAAAGGCTTATTTTGTTACAATAGTTGTCTTTTGGTTTCAAATTGGCACTTTCCCTATTCCAGAAAGCGACAGAGGAGCTTATAAAGGGACTAAATGATCTATATGAAGGGACTAAATGGAGATCAATGCTATTTGGACAACATCCTTGTTTAAAGGATCAAGATTTGGATGCTGTCTTGCAATATTTGGAAGACCATGGACTGAGAATACCTCAAGACAAATGTGAGATTTTTCAAACCTTCAGTTCAATACCTTGGATTTGTGATTGATGTGATGGGCTTAAGCAAATCACAAGAGAAAAAGAAACAAATTCTTCAAGTGCCTCTGCCAGAGAAAATTTCACAGTTACTTTTATTTTTAGAACTGTTTAAGTACTATTTTACATTTCTGCCTAATTTGGTGGTGATATTGACACCTTTACATGAACTGTTACAAGTGAAGAAAATTAGAAGTGGACTAAGGAGTCTAAGTCTGCATTTACGGAAGCAAATAAATTGTTGACATTCTTATACTCTTTGATGACTGTGGCTCTGTGGATGAGGGGAAAGCAGTGGATTGGTTGTTCCTTGACTTTAGCAAAGCTTCTGATACGGTCTCCCACAGTATTCTTGCCAGCAAGTTAAAGTAGTATGGGCTGGATGAATATACTATAAGGTGAATAGAAAGCTGGCTAGATTGTCAGGCTCAATGGGTCATGATCAATGGCTCCACGTCTAGTTGGCAGCTGGTATCAAGTGCAGTGCCCCAGATTAGGGATCAAATGGCTAGGCAGCAGTTCTGCAGAAAAGGACCTAGAGGTTACAGTGGATGAGCAGCTGGATATGAGTCAAGTGTGCCCTTGTTGCCAAGAAGACTAATGGCATTTTGGGCTGTATAAGTAGGAGCATTGCCAGCAGATCGAGGGACGTGATCATTCCCCTCTATTCGGCATTGGTGAGGCCTCATCTGGAGTACTGTGTCCAGTTTCGGGCCCCACGCTACAAGAAGGATGTGGAAAAATTGGAAAGAGTCCAGCGGAGGGCAACAAAAATGATTAGGTGGCTGGAGCACGTGATTTATGAGGAGAGGCTGAGGGAACTGGGATTATTTAGTCTGCAGAAAAGAAGAATGAGGGGGGATTTGATAGCTGCTTTCAACTACCTGAAAGGGGGTTCCAAAGAGGATGGATCTAGACTGTTCTCAGTGGTAGCAGGTGACAGAACAAGGGGTAATGGTCTCAAGTTGCAGTGTAGGAGGTTTAGGTTGGATATTAAGGGGGGAAAAATTCACTATGAGGGTGGTGAAGCACTGGAATGGGTTACCTAGGGAGGTGGTGGAATCTCCTTCCTTAGAGGTTTTTAAGATAAGGCATGACAAAGCCCTGGCTAGGATGATTTAGTTGGGGATTGGTCCTGCTTTGAGCAGGGGGTTGGACTAGATGACCTCCTGAGGTCCCTTCCAACCCTGATATTCTATGATTGGCTATCATTGCAATTGGCATGTGGTGCTTCACCTTATGGAGTGGGTGCAGTTCTTTTTAACATTTTTTTCCTGATGGCATGGATAAATCAGTTGCCTTAGCTTCACAAACACTGACTATGCCTGAGAAGAACTATGCACAAATAGAGCAAGAAGCTCTCAGCATGATCTTCAGAATTCAGAACTTCCATACCTATCTGTATGGTAGACATTTTTACCTTGCTGATGGATCATCGCCCGTTACTTTCAATACTTGGACTGAAACCCAGAATTCCATCATGAGCTGCTGCTCCCATGCAACAATGGCAGTGCTACTTTCAGCTTGTGCTTATACTATTCAGTCTGTAAAGGAACTCATCATGGCAATGCTGTTGAACTGTCATGATTGCCGTGCCAGAGCTCCTGTCAACCCAAAGAAACTTCAGATAAAGTGTTCTGTTTCAATTTGATAGACAGGTTATCCATCACTAGCACAGACATCAACAAAGAAACCGTTAAGCATGATGTGCTTTCTCTTGTAAAAGAAATAGTACCACAAGGTACAGTGTGGGATTATAAGAATCCCCAGTTTATGCAATTTGTTTTACATCAGCATGAATTATTTGTGAATCATGGTTGCAACTTTATAGGGAATATGAGTGATCATTCCAAAATCACTTTAATCTCAGGTTTTGGAAGCTCTTCGTGAAGGTCATTTTGGCATTGATGAATGCTGTACCCCAAAATCATGTCTGCTGACCGCGGATCTACAAACACATTGAGAGGAAGGCAAAGTGCTGTACTACATATCAGCAAATTCAACAAGATCCTGACTAGCTGGGCTACATCCTTGATTGCGGCTTCAGACTCCTTGGACATGTATTCACGTGGACTTTGCTGGACATTTAAAAGGTTATATGTTTTTGGTAGTAGTAAATACCCATTTCAAATGGCCAGAAGTTTTCAAAATGACAGCTTCTACAACTGTCAAAACCATTGGACATCTTCATATCTGTTCAGCCAATTTGATCTACTGTTAGAGCTGGTGAGTGACAATCAACCTCAATTCTGTTGAAGAATTTCAGAGGTTCCTAGCTTCTAATGGAATATATTGTGCTCGATACCATCCCAGTATAAACAGACTAGAGGAATACTTTGTACAAACACTTAATCATGTTTTAAGTGCTAACACATCTATTTAGCTGATCTGTAGAAACTGGGCAATTTCTTGCTTGTCTACAGGAGCACACCACATGCTACTATCTAGGTGTCACCTGCCATCCTTTTATTAAAGCTATTTTTGAATATCTATTGGGACCTGCTACATCCTGATGTTGCTTCATGTGTAGCCAAATCCCAAGCTATGCAAATTGATTGACATGAGACTCATCATCATTGTTTTGAAGTAGGTGATTTAGTATGGACTCCTAACTATGGTTATGGAGTGAAATGGGTCCCTGGAAAACTTGTAAAATGCACAGGACCTTTTGTGTTTGCAGTAAAACCATCCAATAGTATTTTATGAAAATGACACATGGATCAGTTGCAGCCTTGACAAGTACTGGAGCCCAGAGATGTTCCAAAAGGACTTTCTGTTTCTCTGATTGAACCTTCTTCTGTTACAACTCCTGATTTTGATAACTTGGTAGAAGAGACTTTGGTAGTAGATCCAGTTGACTTCATACTAGCAACTTTTCTTGTTGTCCAGGATACTGCCACACTGCCATCACCGAATTATCCTAAGAGAGAGCAAAAACCAGTTGAGTGCTTGAATTTATAAATAGTTTCATTAGTGAGTTACATTCCAGGCAGAATAATCCCTTGCAATTTAAGAGACTGCAGTCGTCCAGGTTAGTTAGGTTATACAGTGTTTTATGCTTACCATGTAAATGATGATAATGTGTATATATGTATTTGGAAAGTTTTTTATAGGAGGGTGGAAGAATGTGATGTCCTGTCCCTTTAAATGTTTGAACACTCCCCAGTGCAAAGCCTCCATTTTGTATTAGTTACAATTTTGCTGCCAGAAAAACAATAAACCCTGTACAGGAGACAGCTGTATTTCTATGTCCTTCTTTGCTGGGTCCAAATATAACAATTCTAATCCTCCTTAAAACCCACTTCTTTCACATAGCATTCCAACCCTGGGCTTTCCCAAGATATATCCATGCTTTTTGGTTCTCATACTCTTGGTATATGAATCATATTTGTCCAAGTTAGATTGTCAACTTTTTGATGATCTTGGCTTTTGGCATGTTGTGTAAAGTGCTGTGATAAATTGTCCTATCTAAAGAATAATATCAGGAAACATTTATCTATGCAAAATTGTATCCTAGTGAGGTGTTTGTGCTCTGACCATCTGAGGAAATATCTGAAAGGAATTATAGCCCTCTTCTCCTATGTGCAAAAGAATCTAGGCTGAGCTATACCAGAAGGTTGAATATGTTCTTAAAAAGTTAGGATAAAATATTATTTCAGTTTTACTGCTGTTGGAATTAAATACTTTAAACTCTACAAAATCTAAGACAAACCCAGGAATGAGATTCCTATTATAGAATAGCTAATGCTATGAGTTGGGAACTCATGCATAGTCATGAGCCCACTTGCGACAGAGTGGTAGTCCCTAACAGGTGATCCACCACTCTGATCACTTAGGCACCAATCAGCTCCCCTGAAGAAGGCTGATTAGGGATATGCAGCTAATTAGATTATCAGACTAGGGGAGGGCTGATGAACCAATTAGCCATCAGCTGACGGATATAAAAGAAGACATAGGAAGGAAGGAAGTGGGTAGGGCTCGGGCTAGTTGAGCCCAGTATGCTTGGAAATCTCAAGAAAGGGAGACCTCTGTTCTTCTCTGACCCTGTGAGAAAGGACAAGAAACACTGTAAATACTTTGCTGTATGAGACTGTTGGTATTGGTGTTGGGAATGGGAATATACACAAATTCATGAGAAGTTGCCATTTACTGGACAGAATCTGAGAGGCTTCTGGGGCATTGGAGGATGGGGACAGTGTATGCCCGGTTATATCACTCTGCTTAACAGTGCAGAAGATGAATAGATTAAAACTCAGAACTACACATTTGCTCTTGTCTTCTTTTATAAACTAAAGATCTTTTATATCAATATGCTCTGGATTTATAAGGATGTTAAAAATATATTGTCTAATGTGTTTTAAAGAACACACTGCATCTCAGAAATGACTGTCAGAATCCTTCTGTTTCCCAGGAGATATCACCAAAAAGAGAGTGCTTTGTGATGTATGAAATAAAATCAGTTACAATGAGGTTTCAGAAATTATATTTATTGTTTCAACTGTGCTATCATCGATAACATATATTTCAGACAAAATAGCAAAAAGATATAGCAAAAATAACAAGAAAGAATATAATCTAGTTTAACTGAAGAAAGTCATTAAAACACATCCTTGACAGAAAAAGAATTGTCATAAAGAGATCATGAAGTTGCTGAGCTATAGAGCTAATATTATTTTGAGAGAATACATTCAAGGGCAGAAAAATTATTGTAGACACAGACTAAAGTTAGCTTGCTAATTGCAATAAAAAAGGGCCAGTGGAAATCTGCAAAATATTATTTTCATACTTCTGTGCTCCTCCCAGCTTTTTCCACTTCTACAGTTTCAGCATTATGTGTGCATTTGTATTTAAGCATTTTATATACTGCATATAAAAATGGGAAATATTTATGTATTTTCATGTGATGCAAAGCTGTCTTTCATTTGGGGAGTAGATTTTAACTGCAGTGGAAGAAGTTAATTATGTATAGACTTTTCTGTCAATTTTATTGATAGTAAATATACTCCATTGCTACAGTGATGATGCTAAAACTTGCCAGTTGCCTTAGAACATTTTTGTTTCAGGCTGTAATGATGCTGGTTTTGGTGGAACTCAACTGAGAGTGCCAGTTCAGGACAAATTGCTTAAAGCAGGACAGTTACAGCCCAAGGCTGGAGTTTCTATGCACACCAAGGCAAACCAAACTAGCCAGATAGCGAAGACTTTGGTTTTACCCCACTGGCTAACCACAAGTCACACAAGAAATTCCCTTAGGACACTCCAGTTTCCCAGTATCACCACCAGTGCCACTTATTATGGGGACAGATGGTTATGAAAACCAATGCCCCATTAAAAAAAAAACACGGTTCTCTTGATCCCAAAGGACCAAGCCCCAGACCCAGGTCAATATACAAATCAGATCTTACTCACAAATCACGCTGTTACCAATCCTTTAGAATCTAAAGGTTTATTTATAAAAGGAAAAAGATACAGATGAGAGCTAGAATTGGTTAAGTGGAGTCAATTACATACAGTAATGGCAAAGTTATTAGTTCAGGCTTGTAGCAGTGATGTAATAAACTGCAGGTTCAAATCAAGTCTCTCGAATACATCCTCAGTTGGGATGGGTCATCAGTCCTTTGTGTAGAGCTTCCGTTTGTGTAGCAAAGTCCCTCCAGAGGTATGAAGCAGGATTGAAGACCAGATGGAGGAGCTGCAGCAGCTTTTTAAAGTCTCTTACCATGTGGTCTCTGCTTTCTTTGTCCCAAAGATAAGCTGTCCATCACATGACATGGAAAAACCTCAGAACTCTGTCGATAGGCATGTCCCTTCATGCCTTGTTGAGTCACAAGGTGTGTCTGCCTTCTCTCAGTGGGTCAGTTGTATAGATGATGGTCCTTAATAGGCCATTAAGCAGGTTAGGCAGAGCTGACACCAACTTGTCTGGGGTGTCACCCAGAAGCATAGTACAAGTTTGAAATACAGACAGTATAGATCCAATATTCATAACTTTAACTACAAAAATGATACACATATACAGATAGCATAATTATAACCAGCCAATCATAGCCTTCCCATAGACACCTCAAATGACAACCTTTGTACAATATTTGCTGCAAATATTTAACAGTGGTTGCAACAGTGATCTGTAAGGTTACAGATTCTGTCAATAACGTCACACAGTCATTTGTAACTAATTTTTCATTAAAGGCAAAGAAAATTTGGAAACTCCTGTCACACAACCCGAGTAGGAGGTGGTGTTGGTGCCCCCCTTATCTCACCATAGTTAGATCACTCACTCGGAATATATAAAACCCAAGTTCAATTCCCTGCTCCAAATCAGGCAGAGTGGGGACTAGAACTTGGGTCTCACACATCCCAGTTGAGTGCCCAACGTGCTGGATTATTAGGTAGAGGGGGGCACTAGAACCACCTCCTCCTGTTTTGTGTCTGGCACCTAAATCCTGATTAGTACTCCTCTTGTGAAGCTAGCCTGATTTCTCCCACCTCCACCCCGGCAAAATTATTTGGCAAATTTGTGTTGAATTCATGAATAGTTTTGGTCATCCCACTATGTATTTTGGTGACTAAATTGTTCCTCTGAAAAACTTCAACTGCTCTAGTATGCAATAATCACAGAGTTTAGGCAAATATTAACCTATACATCCAACAAAATTACATATTTTAACCTTTCAAACTCATTACTAGATACTACATTTGTTTAAATGCACATGTAAACAGGGATCTAATAAATGCCCAGAATAGAAGTTATAACTCCGAGCAGTCCCACTGCTCTTTGTCAGAGTTTTATATTGTTTTATGCATGTGGTATTCTCATTAAGTGCCTACAGTGTCTCTCTGGCTCGGTGAATTCCCTTTCACTATGTTGCTTCCTGTGGTATAGAAAGGAAGGATAACTATTCACTTGGGAAATGATAGGTTTCAGCTACTTAACATGCGGAACTTAACCAGAAAAAGTACGAACAAGTGTGCTTTGCTTTCTCCTAATGAATAATCTGCTAATCTGATGGAAAAGGAGCCAAAGAATGTCTTTTCAAAATCCCTTGGTGGGGGAAAGCACTGTAGCAGGTTGCAGACAGCTTTCCATGTCATGCTCCATAAAGCAAGTAACAGGCATATTGATTTCTCCGTTTTTCAGCATGTTGCATTTCTGACAAGCCAGCAGCAGTGACAACACCCTAAACAAGGTTCTTTTACATAGTATCTCAGCCTATCCAAATGAACTCTAGATGAATGATTGCATATGTTCTACTGTCGGTAACAACAGGCCTACTTTGTTTTAATCAGATTACAAATTACCTAATGGGAGTTTACTACAAACTCTTAACTTTTCTACTTCTGAATGATAATTACAAGCCAATTCTCAACATGAAAGCTCTTTAAAAGCCTTTCAAATTATCACAAGTAGATCCTAGGTGTTACCAATTTCCCATAAGTACTATTTTTATCAGAAAAAGAGCTATTTGTTTTTGTTCAAAAAACAGTCCATGGATGTTGATTACTTCGTGCTGAGGTTGTGACTTATATAAACTATTAAGAAACTCTGAAATATAATTTAAAGCCAACTGCAGAAGTGAATATGAACTGTATATTCTAAAGTAGTATTTTTCACATTGCAAAAGCCTATTTTAAGAGTCTAGAGTATATTGTCTGTGTTGTATTACAATCCCAGAAAACTAGTGTTTTTGTTGATGAAATATTCCCTATTTTATTTTGTAATTCATGCTTATGACTCCAAACATTCCAGTAATGAAAATGCTCAGTGTATTGGGTTTTTTTCTTCTGGATTTCACAGGATATCATAGCAAGCGATATTATGCTGATGAAGCACATTTCTTTTAATAAGCATTTTTTTTTTGTTTGGAGAATAAATCACACAATTGTGCTGTTGCATTTTATTCTTGTCGTTCTTTGAGTAGGTAGCAACTTGGATCTCATGATAGCGATACTTAAACTGTTATGGCATTTTAGCAAATTGGGAAATTTTACTTTTACTGAAAATAACTTGTATATTGACTGCATGTAGAAACAGGGTTTGGTTTAGCTGATTGTTTGCAATCTATGAACACTACCTCAGGGAGCTATCCAAGGTGATTCACCAATCCTGAGTGCCTACAAACCAAGGTTTGTGAATCTGACCCATGCCTTTCCTGGCTTTAGTGTGTGTGTCATGATCTATTGGTGCCACTTCTGACTGAAACAGCCAATGCATCATTCAGAGAAGGAATCTTCCCTTTCTTCTTTGAAACACATACTAGTCATACCAACAATGGAAAAAACTTTATCCATCAGTTCTAGCCAAGTATCACCCAGTGTTAAACCTCCCATTCCAGGACTAGCTCATAGAGAAGCTAGCTGAAGGCCACTTACTAGCTCATCTAATTGAGGTTAACATTATAGACATGGCACAATCTATATCCAGCCAGAACATGAAATGGAAACCACTTCTGTGGAAAAAGGATGATCTCCTGTCAATAGACAGAGAACAGACATCCATTCTCTTCCTCCTGAACCTCTGCACCATTTTACACTGTTGACCACTGAGATACTGCTGTCTTAGCTGACCAAGGTAGCTGGGGTTCAGAGTAATATAATGGGGTCCAGTGCTAAAATGGTTTGAAACCTTTCTGGAAGGATGCACCCAGTGAATAATGAATGATGAAGCACTGAACTGTACCACGAGACCCTCATTAGTAGTGTCCTGAAAGGATCAGTTCTCTCTCAAGTCCTTTTCAACATCTACGTGCAGCCACTAGACCACATGGACTCAAGTGCCACCAAAATGCAGATAATACCCAGCGCTGCCTATCCTTCATGTCATATGATCACACTGTATTGCTTTCTCTGGATATCCAGAATGTAAGTCACCTTGTTACCTCTCTGCCTCAGCAAGAGGGAGATTTGCTGCTGCCAAACTGAGTAAACTCCCTGACGCTCCAGTGTGTGAGCCAAACAAACTCCTCATGACTCTGCCAGACCTTACTTTGCCAACCGTCCCCTGCCCCTTGAAGAGTGTTCCCCTGCAGTATCCTGCCTCTGTCACCGGATACGCTCAGACATTAGCAAGTCCACTGTCTCCAAAGAGACAGTACACACACCAGCCTGTTGGTTAGCTGAGGATGCACACCTTACTCTAACATAACAGTACTGAGATCAATTTATAATAAAACAAGAACAGGTTTATTATTAAAGACCAGGGATTTAAGTGATATTAAGCAAAGATAAAAAACAGATGATGGTTATAAATAAAATCAAAGTATAACATGCTTTCTAGTGACAAAAACTAAACCAGCTACAGTTCTTTGGCTCATGTGATTTTTGTCACCCTCAAAGTCCTTTTCTGTAGTCCTTGCTGATTTTCAGTTAAATCAGGATCCAGATTTTTTGTGAATCATTCCCTTCTGCCAGGAATGTTCCTCAGTGAGACAGATCACCAAAATATTCTTTTTCCCCTCATCTGATCGTCCAGTACACCTTGAAATGTACCCAGACACAATCCTCTTCTTTGCTGTGTTATCTTCTTGGTACAGATGCCACATTACATGATCACATTACCTTATTAATTTGCATATTCTATTGACCGGATATGCCAATATAATCTCTATTGTTTTTGATTAACCCTTCTCAATTTACATCAGAGACAGGGAGATAACTACCTTCCCTCCTGTCTGGAAGAAAACCTGATTCTCTCTCTGTTTGTTTGCTTGCAAATTATAATGCATAAAATCAGTAAGTATCCATATTTCCTCATATTGTGAAATGTATGTATTAACACTATGATATTTGAGACAAGAGTGTCACTAGCTTTCATTTGATGCCTTACAAGACCCGTTTTGGACAACCACAATGACAGCAATGTGTTAGGTATAGTGAGTTTGTGAGGCCTGACAAGAGTTTCTCACACAGAGTGACAGGTTTCAGAGTAGCAGCCGTGTTAGTCTGTATTCGCAAAAAGAAAAGGAGTACTTAGTCACACAGAGTGGTGAACCACAAATGCATCTCTGTGTCCCTCTCACCACTATCACTGAAATGGCATGTGCTCAGACAAGATTACTCATGGATGAAGGACTGCTGGCTGAAACTGAACCCAAGCAAGATAGAAGTGATGTTGGTGGATAGAGGAAAGCATTTTGAAGAGATTGCAGCCACAGTGCATTCTCCTTTGGTTGAAGATGCATGCCCATAATTGGTCAATTTGGTCCATAGTGTGCAGTACTCTTAATTTCCTTGCTGAGGCCAAGCTCGCATATAGCAGCATCATAAAATAATGCTTTCTATCAGCTCTGTTTGGCTAAGATGTTGAACTGACCACAGTTATTCATGCCTTTGTCACTCCTTGGTTGGACTACAGCAATGTGATATATCTGGACATGAAAACTTCATCTCTTAGGAAACTCCAGCTGGTGTAGAATGCTGCAGTGTGTCTCCTCAGCAACAGAAGCTACCATGAGCACCATGTTACACCTGCCATCTTCTCTCTACCGTGACTTACCATAGAATGTCTAATCAAGTTCAAGGTCTCTGTCCCTATCTTCAAAGAGCCAATGACCTGAGTCCAGGATATCTAAAAGACCATCTAAAGTTCCAGGATGAAGACTGTGGTCAATAACTTCACTCTGGCATAATGTAACTCTCTCATAGACTTTAAGGCCTGAAGGGACCACTGTGATCATCTAGTCTGACCTCCTGCAGATTGCAGGTCACAGAACCCCACCTATCCACTCTTCTAATAGACTCCTAACCTCTGGCTGAGTTACTGAAGTCCTCAAATCATGATTTAAAGACTTCAAAATACAGAGAATCCAGCATCTACACTAGTCTGCAAGTGACCCTGCCCTATGCTGCAGAAGAAGGTGAAAAAACTCAAGGGTCTCTACCAATCTGACCTGGGGGAAAATTTCTTCCCCATCCCAAATATGGTGATTAGTTAGATTCTGAGCATGCTGGCAAGACCCACCAGCCAGAGACCTGGGAAAGAATTCTCTGTAGTAACTCAGAGCCCTCCTCATCTTGTGTCCCATCTCTGGCCATTGCAGATATTTGCTACTAGAAGTTGCAGATGGGCCACATGACTTTGTAGGCAGTCTCAATACACTATTCCCGCCATAAATGTATCAATCTCATCTGTGCAGGAGGCAGAACTTCTTCAGGAGCCAATCCAAGACTATAGAATTATCTCTCCAGGAAATAAGAGCTATCATAAACTTCACCTCCTGTGCCAAGTGCAAAACATGTTTCTTTGACCTTCCTTTCTGACATAAATACCTAGCAACATGTGTATTTAAAATAAAACATAAACCCTCCCCCAAACACACAACCCTACTAAAACAAGACAGTCCACTGCATGTCTCTCCCCCGGGGGAGAGGATGAGAGAACAGACAAATAGTCACATTTCTTAATAAACTACTCAAAGGCACTCACTCATACTACCATGATGAGCATGATATAAGAACCTATATAGAATAGTACTGTTGATTATACTGTGCTGATTAAATATTTCATTCAATCCTCTATAAACCTGCTTTCCATTAACTGTTGACTGTATACAATAGTAATATTTTTGTAAGACCACAAATTAACTTGAAAACTAACATTCCTGTTCCCAGCAAACGTCAAAGCAGAAGTGGAAAACATAACTGAATAGACACTATTGTTTAACAAGACAAAATCTTAAAAATATGGAGGTAACATTGTCTTATTACTGTGCATTACAGACCGGAGACCCAATTTTTCAGATCTTTATGCATGTGAACTCACACAATTGGCCAAAGTGGCCCCTTAGTAGGTAATGCATGCTAATATGAAAACATTACTCCATAGTTTTGAATTATAACAGGTCACATAATGGTGTATTCTCTTCTCCATTAACATTAACGACACGTATTGAGGAAAGCATGGTGGTAGCGGATAGTCCCAACCAGTATAATAATTTAGTAACACTCCATCTCCTCCCCTCCCAGATGTGAAGAGCAGTATAAGGTAAATGAGGAAGACCATCGGTCTGAGAGGAGGAAGGGAAAGGTATCATTCTCTTTTCACATACACTGGTGTAAATCATTGGAGTTACACCAGTGTAAAAGTGATATAAGTGAGAGGATAACCTGGCCTGTGAGTGTCTGGCCCTTAATGGTCTGCCTTCCCTTCTAACTTGTTAAAAGTAAAATAGGCAGCAATTCCAGTGAAGTAACTTTATCTTTTTTTCTTTGGCTGTGGATGGCTTATAACCAGCTGGCAAAAATAGTTTTCCCCCAAAAAGTTTCCTTAAATGAAGTTAGCAAGCTGAGTGGAGTGATAAATTGTTTGTACTGATTTTTCTTTCATTCTGACTGTGACAGATCATATTTGCAAGGTTTCTAATTAGAATAGACTGCCCATAGCAGTTGGTTAATGTTTGTTTTTATTTTTGTTTTTGTTTGATTAGATAGAAAGGGATTGCCCCCATAGATGTTTGCAGCAGGCTTCCATAATCAGGAATTAGAATTTTGTAGAAGACTTATGAATGTGAAAGTTTTTTAAATAGAAAAGTGTAATGGTAAAATCAGTTGTAGCATATCATAAAACAGCTAGCTACATTTTTGGTCCAGGTTATTTTCAGCTCTGCTCGCATATAAGGATTTCATTTAAAAAACTTGAACTGATCCAGTGGAATCACAGTCTGTTATAACAGTAGCTGTATTGTGCACAGCAGGAGAATGGCTAGGTCCAGTCCTGGCCATGTTCCCTTTTGTAGTGCAGAGCCACACTGTAGTTATGTGGTTTAGCTGTGTTCCACACATGCAAATCATTTCATGTTTCTCAAGAAAAACCCTGTATCACTGTGTTGACACCCAACTCTGACCTTTGTTCGGGGGAAGACTCAGTGAACCCCCTTCCCTAGGTTCTTACATGCATGTACAGTACCTTCTTGGCTACCCACGTAGACTGATGGAGGTATCTCCATGACTTTGTTTTGCTCCCCTTCTGAAGACAAAGCCTGATGTGAAACTGATCAACACAGCAGCAACAAGTGTCTGTGTATGTGACACACTAAGTACTCTAAGTAAAACCATTGCTCTTTATTATTTTGTGCCACACATTCTTGCATAACTGTAGACTCAGATTTCATATGATGATTTAATGAGGGCCTGAATGAAATGATAATGTTAATTCACACTGATAATGTGAATTGGCGCTCATAATAGCCAAAATTCCCCTTCCCCCATACCACACTGTTGTGGTGTGCCTCAGTTGTCAGCTTCCTTCTCTCTAGTCCAGATATGGATTCATTTTAGCAATCAGCTGATTCCTACATTTACTTGGTGAAATGCACAAATTAATTTGGGTTCATTCAGGTTCAAACACACTTTATGGGGCAAAACGGGGTCCCCGATAGTTCTCCTCCTTTGTTCTGCCTGGCTGGACATCCAAAGTGTGGTTGAATCTGTAGGTGGCATCAAGGCAGCTTCATGATTCCCCAACTCAGTACCCTGATGTGGGAGATACATGGGAAGTAGGGTCAGGGACCAGTCATGGCCAAAGTACTGCAGCACTCCAGTTGCTCACCCTGTCCTCTTAGTCAGTGTGTCAGGGAAGCACAAAGAGGATTGGAGTGAATGGGAATTAGTCTAAACTACTGTCCTTGCAAAAATAATTTTCACAAGTGCCTTATCTATGGAGATAGACCTAGCTCAATAACAGGTTTATCTCATTCCTTTTCTCCTTAATACAGGAAAAGGGATAAAGACAGATACTTTCAATTATAATACTTGTTCTTCTTAGAGGAAAACAAAGTGGGCCCAACTGTGCCAACCGTTTTTAAGAACTCCTTAATTCTGCTTAAAACAGGATGTCACAATATAATCCACTATTTGGAAAAACAGCCTCAATGCTTCTACCCAGTATGCATGCACAATTCCCATAGACTTCAGTGGGAATTATGTGGGCTACTGGAGGGCAGAATTGGCCCCATAAATGATGGTATCTCTACTATTAGGTGAGTCAGTCATCATCCACCACAGAGATATCTTCCTGTACAAAGTACCAAGAATGGAAAGAAATATGAAAGGACAGAATTCACATTTAATGTAGGCGACACATAGCCTATCATTTCTAAAGACAGCTAAAAGATTGATGCAGTTCTTGAGGAGATATCAACAGCAGCATTAATTTCAAGATCTTTAATCAGCAAATCATAGCTCACCATTATCTGAAAACGGTTAACAAAAATTGCTAGTAGCAAATATAGCATTCGCCATTTTAATCAAATCGTTCTTACTATTTATTTTCTCCTATGCTTCTAAAGCTATGAATTTCTTGTACTTAATTTCCATGTAGTCTATTGAAATTTCTCTATTCTCTACAAATTACGTTATCTGAACCTTTACTGTTGAAGCCTGAGATTAATCACTTCATGTTTTCATGTTTGTCAATTGTTTGACAAATTAATGAAGAGTTAACTATGAAATAAATAGGAAAAAAAGGAACAGGAAGGCTAGACGTCATCCTGAAACATAGGGCAGAGTTTATTGTGTTTCAAATACAATGCAAGAAGCTTTCAGTAGCATGCTTGCTGTAATTAAACATAAGATATAGTGTTGTAATTGGGGAGGAGGGGAAAAGAAAGAAGAGTTGTCTTTATCCAATGTGACATTAAAATAAGACATAAAAATAAAATGCTTGAGGCTCAGCTAACACCAAAAAGAATTTAAAGATATTGTTAGATTATTCAATCATTTTTTCAGCTAATAGCCTATTTCATAGTCATATAACAGCCACTGTTTCATAGGAATATTCTTTTCAAAATTCTGACAGCAATTTTTTTAAAGAAGTACTTAAATTATTATTTCATGGTTGCTCATCAGGAAAAATGTCACGTTTTGTATATTTATCATATGATTCTTGCAAAAGAAGAGTGAGAGAAGTAGAATAGCTCTAAACAGGGAAATAGGCTCCTGTGCTACTTAAGAAAATCATGCAATTTGCCTTTCAACTGGAAATTTAACAGAGAATTGACAAGAGTAAAAGTGATGCAATGCATACATTTGTTAACATAAAAAATTGAGACTACAGTAATAAGACCTGACCCTTGCTACATAATGATTCCTGAGTCAAATACTTAAGACCAGATGTTCCTTAATCCCTATTACCTGTGTCATTGAATTTCAGATTTAGAGAGCTTTGTATCTGTACTCCAGAGCAGCATTACCTTTTGTTGTATTTTGTCCTATTTGCATATATGGGTTATGCTAGTATTTAACAAGCATATATATTATAATAGTTTCAGCATTTTCTCCTTCTGCATAATACATGTTGCCAAAATGCACACATCTATCTAAATTTATATGAGTAAATATATGTATTTTAGGAATTGGGTTTCCACTTTATCCAGGAGAAAAATGACATTATATTGAGATCTTAGAATTGAAAGAATAGTAGTCATCCCCGTTTGAGCTCACATCTTTTGATATGACATTTGCATACTTCTTGTATTGCTGTTTTCTATATGTATTTTACCATTCTGTGGTATTAGTTGTCCATCTACCTTTGATTTAAACATATCATGTGTACTTTGTTTCTCAGTGAAGTACCTTTCTAAAATTGAGATTGGGATCAAAAATATTAAAAGAAAGGTTGGATCTCAATTATGAGTGATATATTTCTTTTTCTTTTTCTATTTCTATTTCTTTTTTCTTTCTCCCACTTTATTTCCATTGTTCATGTGATGCCTATTTCTTAAACATTCATAGTAAATGAATGATCCTAAAATTTATCACATAAATAAACTGAATATGCTTTTTAATTAAACATGTTCGGGATTTTGCCAACATTCTTTTTTAAAATGTTCATTAAAATGCAAACTTATGATGTCCCAGTACCCTAGGTCAGGATCATCAACCCAAAGACAAATTTGGGGATAGGGGGAAAATGTACAAGGCATGCACATTTCAAAAATGTACCCTCCAACATTTATAAAATCGTATGTGGCATCAATGGTTCATCCAAATCACTGGCAGTGGATTTCAAAACCACTGTCAGTCTAAACAGTTTTCCACTGGCATTTCTTCCATTTTAGATGCTCTTGGTTTTTGCTTTTACTGAAATTGGTGCTGCAGATTTTCAGTTTTTGTGCATGTTCCTTTCACTATTCCCTCTGCTCATCTAACACCAACTCTGTCCCTTAGTACAACCTTCCCACTCTTGTCTTCAATTCCTGTCATATGGGAACCCTCAAGTACCTCTCTGCCTCATTAACCATCCATCTTCTCAAATGTATTCTAAAAATATATCTTCTCCTTTGTCCTTGCTTCTTAAGTTTTATCTCCTTCAATTGCCCAGTATTATTTGTTTCCACCTAGATGAATTAACCCCGTAAAATATTCGGGATGCTTTATATAAAAATGCTAAAAATGCAGTTGTATTGTAGTGTTTAGAATTTGTAAATGTATTTGTTTGTTCTATAATCTGAGTCCAATATACCAAGTGGACTTCGATAATAGCAAATGCTTTTTGTAGGGTGTGGTGGAGTAGACCCTAAATCTCTTAAATCTCAATGTATAGTCTCAGCAATGAATATTGGAAATCTAGATTTCACACTCTAGCTTGTCCCATCACTATGACTTCCTTGGATACCAGTGATGTAAATACCATTGGAAAAGTGCCTATTGTAGTTTCACCTTCTGGTTGTGCTGTCACTTTTTCTCATTGCCATTCTATCTACCTTTCAATAAGTGAGTCTCAGCAATGCTAAAATATGAATGTTTCTGGTCTGTATTACCGTATTGGTCTGGTCCACTCCCTAACTTGCTGCCTCTAAAACTAAATTCATAACAATTCCTCTGTCCTCATCCCATAGGCTCACACTCATAGGCCATGTCTACACTACAAACTTCAGTCAACACAAGTTACATCAGCATACGCTGATCACTTGGATCACTTGTGCTCATGCATACTTGGCTGCTTGCATTAATGCTGTGCATACTTACCAGTAGTGTTTGTATCGATGAAAAGTATGGTGGCTAGCTGTACACCAACGCTGTGGTTCTCACAGAACAGTGTGTGTGAAGCTGTAATTTTCCTTGATGTCTCCCACTGTGGTTGGGATAGGAATGAGGCCTGTGAAGATATATGAAATGCTGAGGGGTTTAGGGAGATGCAAGCATGGTGTTCTCTAAGGACTGCAAAGGGTAGGAAGTCTGGGACCTTTGGACTTATATGTCAAACAGGGTCTGCAGCATTTGTTTGCTGACTGAGAAGACCTATTATATCCTGAAGAGTCTGCTTCTCTTTTTTCGGGCCTTTCCTACTGTCCATTCTCTCCTTCTTCATGCTGTCTGTCATGCTGAGCCTCCAGATCCTTTGTTCTTGGACTGATGCAGCACTGGCTTGCTGAATGTGTCCTCCCTAGTTTTCTTCTTCCTCCTCCTCCTCCTCTTCAGGGTGGGGAAGGGGTATCGCTCAAGGCTGCCAAGGCAGCAGCTACTGATAAAAATGGACTGATGTATCACTGAATTACAGTCACAACAGAAAGAGAAAGATAAGTTTCAAAACTCCCTTCCCTTATTACCATAAAAACATGCTTATTCACACTTCAGCTTTGGAGCACCTCTGCACAGCACCAATTCCCAGCCCCAGCCATGGAGAGTACACCCAAGAGGGGAGAAGGCATTTCAGTCACATAAAACAATAGAATTTCAGTCCTTGTTCCACGGGTATGAGTAAAGGGTGATAGCACTGAACATTGGCACTATTTTCAAAAGCTGGTTGTGATTTTAGCTAATATCATACTCCTGGGGTGACCCTCCCTCAAAGACCCATGTGCCATTAGCCCATTTACTGCAATGCTGCCAGCCAAAGTCATTGCAGAGTGGCATTGGGAAGTGTCCTACTTCAGAGGAAGAAATAAGCTACCCAATCCTAAAAATCTTTGGGACAGGATTGCAGAGTATCTCTATAAAAGTTTCGCTGAGGTGTCTTGGGGAAAACAAGGAGCATCCCTATATACATGAACGAACTGCTCTGCATTCCCCCATTCCACCTAACCCAAAGGGGAATGAAAAGCAGATAACTCTAGTCCTGTTTGTTTTACCTTTACCTCTTTTCATGTGAGTAAAACAATGAAAACTCTGTACCCGTGTCTTGTAAACTTGCGGCTGGGCTGGGCTCCATCCTTAAACATTGTAAGGAAAAATGCATACACACAGTTACCTGAGGTCTCTTCCCCTTCCTCAGGTTCATATGTGGTCGTCTGATGGGACTGGCTGTGCTGTGGCAGAGTCTCAAAAAGGTTTGGGCTCATAGCATAACAAGATCCCCTTGCTGTATCTGCTCTCCTGCTCCTCCTTGCTGCTCATGGCAGGGGTCTTTTCTCTGACTCCTTTGAGGTATCTATAGTGGTCTGTGGGGCGCTGGTGGGGTTTCTGCCAAGAATTGCATGCAGCTTGTTATAAAAGTGGCAAATCTGTGGTTCACCATCAGATTGAGTATTGGCCTCCCAGGCTTTGTGGTATGCCTGGTGCAGTTCCTTTTCTTCCATAAGGCACTGCTCTGCTGCTGATCCCTGTCACAGCATCCCCCGTGTAATCTTCTTATAGATGTTCATGTGTCTGTGACTGCTTGCAAAGCCTCTTCTACCCACATGCCCCGGAGATCCAAAAACTCCTGTCTACTCCAGGCAGGAGTGTGTCTAGAGTGTTGGGCCATCATGATAAGCTGGGCAGTTGCATACAACAAGGGAAAGTTGCTAGGTGTGCTTACCAAGCTGGGTAATCAGAAGAATTTCAAACATATGGGAATGGCTTTCAGGCTCCATAGCCCCTCAGCAGTGGAGTTCACAATTGTAAATAGAGTGGTCACTGTGGCAGGGAACAGGATATCATAGACAGCTTTGGAGGACAGTTAGGGTTGACGCTCACATGTTGTCAACTTCAGTAGGTCAATCATAGCTCAACACCATTCAGGGAGGTGCTTTTACTGCATTGCTGTGACGTGGCACTTACATCAGTCAGAAACAAATTTGAGTGCAGACATGCACAAATACGTCAACAGAAAGTGACTTACATTGACCTAACTTTGTAGTGTAGACCAGGTCTCAATATCATTTTCTCTCTTCTCTATCTTTTACCATGTCCGTTTCTCCCTTTCTTTCTCTTGTATCCACATCATCCAACCTTTCCTCTACTTGAGAAAACCTCATTCAATGGATGATCACTTTTACCTACATTATTGTAACCTTTCCCTCTCTAGCCTCCCTGCTCCTTACCCAACCTCCTCCTATCTTATCCAAAATGCTGTTGCTAAAAATCTTCATTTTCATCTATGTCTATTACAAATGCCATAATTTGAATTGTTCCACTAACTTTCTGTGTCTTAAAAATCAAATTGAAGGCCCCCATGCTCCCGTTCAAGGCCATACCTAATCTTTCTGCCACCTACTGTACTCTTGTTTCTTCATTTCCTTGCTCTGTATGTTACAGCTAATCTCCTTTCCATACCACTCCCTTAACCTCCTCCTTCTTCTCTTATGTCTTCATTTATGCTATCCCAATGCTTGGAGCAGTTTCTCACTTTGTCTTCCAAGTATCCTTCCTCTCTCTCATTCCAATCTCTACCCACCCTAATCCCTTTTACACACACACACACACACACACACACACACACACCTCTGCAAAGAAGCCTTTCCTTGTTTTTCTCTTCACTTCTTTCTTTAGATGAATTGTTTTGTCTATTTTAAAGGTGCAGAAATTTTCTCTTCTTTGTTCTGTAAGGGACTCTATACATGCCCATGTTATAAATGTTTATTAATAAGAATATTAACTGAAAGAGTAACACCAAATGAAACATGTAAAGCATAAAGAGATTGGCTATCTCATTAAGACTCTTGTGACTCTTATGACATAGATCTTCCCGCATTCCTACACTGGAGAGCCATTCTTTATGATGCAGGGCTTTCAAGGATATTGTTGGGAATCAAGAAAATGGTAGATGGAAGTGTCCTAAACCCACCACCAATGTAAGTCTGAATTTCTATGCCTGAAATCTCGTATCGATAGGTACCATTTTGTTGTGAAATTTCATTGTTAATTAACCCTCTCAGGATTTAAATAATTTATTTGTGATTTTTTGAGGTATATGAATGACAGGATTGTCAGACTGGATGAAAATGTCTGGCTTCTCAGATACATAACTGCATGCTATCTAATAATGTAACACTAAATTGATTGTGTGTATTTAGCAAGGCTACATTAACATGAGTTGTTGCAAATCGAAAGGACTTGTTTTAGAAAATGAGCACATGTTCCTTTATAAAAACTTGCATTCCTTTCTTGCTATGATGTCTAATTTCTACATATGATGCCTCCTACATTCCTAAACTCAAAACATGCTCATAAAGGTTTTTACAAAACATATCCACACAGTTTTATCATTGCCTTCATTTTTCTTTATCCAGCCATGTTACATCCAAATGAAGGGCCCTCTCTGGATTAGGGCATCATTGTGTTGTGTGTACGACTTGTAACAGAGCAATCCTTTCCCTAAGGGTTTAAAATCTAACTATGCTAAAATTTAATTCAGATAATCTTTCAGATAATTTTAAAGGCTGTTCTAATATCATCTATCTATAATTTATTTATTTTTATAATGGCAATGTAATGTATATCCTTTAAAATCCACGGTCATTTAATCCTTTGGTTATCCTTTATTAACATTCCTATTTTCAGGGCAAGTTAGGGGAGAGGGCTGTCTCCTTCATCCAAATAACAAAGGTAATGAGACAAGTATTATGTAACACTTCAAAATAGCAAAATGACTTTGTTGCAATATCCATCATTAAATACCTTGGGGGGGGGGAGGTGTAATGTACATACTCACCTCAGTTGTGTCATGAAAATTTTAAGAAAAACTCAAGTATCATTTCCTAAATGAAGCAAGCTTTTGTCAAATAATGGTGCAGAATGTTTTATTGTGGTTTTAAATAATAAAAAATAGGATAATTTTCCTCTGATTGACTTTTCTTGAAGAGTCTATTACAGTTTTATATTTGCCCATAGTTTCAATCATGGTGATTTGGTATTCAGAGAGTGGCAGTTTGCAAACCCAACTAACAGCTAATGTTACATTAATTTAAGAACATTAAAGCAAGCAAGCAAAACTATGTATGCTTCCTTGGTTCTCCTTCTACATTCATTTTGTAGAGCTTTTAGCTGCAGTATTACCTGATCTCATTTTTTTGAGTACTTAGAACGTATTATTGGTTTAATGCATTTCATGGGACATTGCATAACACTTATTTAAATTATTTTACTAATGTTAAGCAAGGGTTCCTGCATTATTAAACACCAAGCAGTAAGCAAATTAGTATAATCATGCATTTTAAAGCATATCATTCAGGTATCTTAGTGTTTTTACATTAGGCCAATAAAACAGAAGTTTATAGAAATGCAGTAGCATTAATGTTAGAGTGTATTATAAATATAGTAAAGATTTTAGTGTAGCTCAAATACATGTTTGGTTTAAACATTTCTCTCATTTCAGATGTATAACTGAATCCCCAATTCAGTGCAATTAAATCCATAAACTATTGAAAGTACTAAACACTTTCATAAAGGCAATATGTTGCTCATAAAGATTCTACACATGTACAATAGAAAGATGTGCTTTCTTTTGTGTCAGTTTTTAAAAATCCACTTAGCTGTTTGATGGAAGTATTTGGTTGGATTCATCCACCCACCCTCTCAAAGACATACTGTGCTCTGCATGCTTTAGTAGACAAAAAAGATGTTTAATTAGAGTTATTTTAATATGGGCTTATTTCTGCATTGACGCTACTTCAAGAAGTTTAGTCTCCAAAGAGGTATCAAAGTAGGATAAGATATGAAGTAACGGTTATAAATAGACTATTTGCCCCTGCTTGGCATAAATATTACATTCTGATTAACTGAGTAGCCAGTTTTCACATTTAAATAACTTAAATTATTTTTTAAAATACCTAAAGGATTAATAATTATAGTTCAAGTTCTTGAAAAATGATTTAGACCAGTGATTCTCAAACTAGGGCCGCCGCTTGTTCAGGGAAAGCCCCTGGCGGGTCAGGTCGGTTTGTTTACATGCCGCATCTGCAGGTTCAGCCAATCGCAGCTACCACTGGCCGCGGTTCGCCGTTCCAGGCCAATGGTGGCTGCGGAAAGCGGCGCGCGCCGAGGGATGTGCTGGCCGCCCTTCCTGCGGCCCCCATTAGCCTGGAGCGGTGAACCGCCGATCCTGTGGATGCGGCAAGTAAACAAACCAGCCCGGCTCGCCAGGGGCTTTCCCTGAACAAGCGGCAGCCCTAGTTTGAGAACCATTGCTTTAGACTATTCTGGTCATTTATATTTACATGTGCATACTAAGAGGGGAATGCATCTGTTTAAACTCATTCCCTATAAGTGGTTGTCCTTCTGTCTGTTATAAACTAAGTAGATTATAATTTAAAGATGAAGCATTCGATAAGACTTTCAAAAGTGTTGGTGTATTGAACTATTTAACTGTTATCTCTTTGTCTTCTGCATAGAGTACCTTTTGCTATCTAAGGGCTCTGCTGCCTGTGTAGAAAGGCAGCCATTTTGTATTCACTTTCATACAGACTCATAGGAAACAGACTCATCCTATGTCTTCTCTTAGGAACACATCTCTATTATTCTTAATAGGTTTTATAATCTAAAATAAAACTCATTCATACTGAAGATACCTTTTATTTGTGCATGAAAGAAACAAATCTATGTTGATAGTACTTTCATCCTTTGATTTAGTGCCAAATGACACTTGGATTTAAAATTTAGTAATATATAAAATCAGTATAGTCTATGGCAAATCTAGCTAGTGGATAGATATCAAAAGGAATTGTTAATGGGGAATCATAAGTAAGGCTACGATTTAGTCATGGGTATTTTTAATAAAAGTTATGGACAGATCACAGGCAATAAACAAAAATTCACGGCCCATGTCCTGTCCATGACTTTTACTAAAAATACCCTGACTAAATCGTTGGACGGTGCTGGGGGGAGAGAGGTAGGGGGCTGCCACTGCTGGGGAGAAAGTTGGGGGCAGGCCTTCTGCTGCTGGGGGATGCCCAGGGCCAGCAACACCAGCTGCTGGGGGCCATGGACCGCAGCTGCTCCAGTCAGCCACCCGAGGATCGCTGCTGGGGCCCGCCCAAACAGCAGCTGCTTCAGAAGGCTGCCCAGAGACCACTTATGGGCCCCCCCGAACAGCAGGTGCTCTGGAGCCCAGCTGGAGCCAGCTGCTTGGACAGCCCTGGGGTCAGCCACACTGGCCACTGCAGAAGTCACAGAGGTCATGGAAAGTTTGCTCCGTGAGAGACACAGAACCCTACTCATAAGTGAGTGAAGTGTTTCTAGAGGGATCTTACTGGCCCAACACTGTTCATTTTTTATCAAAGATTTGAAAGAAAATATCTTCCCACAGCTTTGCATCTAGTCAGCTCAGTACAAAGAGAGGGTGAAGTTGTGTTCCTACCAGCAGTCTGCCTCTCCCTACCCCATTTCAGGAGAGATTAGTGCTGTAGCAACAGTGACTGGACTCTTCCCATATGCACAAGTGAAAGAAATTAACCACAAAATGAAACCTGAAGACTCATGAGATTGGTTTAAACACTGAAATTTCAAAATAATGTTAGGGTTCTTTTTATTTGCTTTCTAGTTTTTGAGACTTGGAGCTCATATTTTCAAGCTTTTTTCTACAACAAGGACTAGAAACTTGCTTAAAAAAATGAAAGCAGAGTTTTTGAGACTCTTGCTATTCCAAGAGCATCAAATATCATGAGAATTGCAGACATTGAGGATGGGCAAGCAAACTTTGTGCCTAGGCTGGTACACTTTATTAATATAGCAAAGTTGTATCAAATATGAATTGGTCAAACTGCCAGCCTAAAATGCTCCTTAATAAAATGACAGTTTGAGATAGCATGTGAATTACTACAAAGATCCCAAACAGGAAAACTCTCCTTTCATTGATTTTGCTCACTGGCCAGTCTTAACATACCAATAAAGCCAGCCATGTTTCTCACTCATTCCAATTAGGTGAGACAATTCATAACGTAACCTTCCATTTTTATGACAATCTCATGAACTTCTATTGCTACAACTAAATGGCGTTAAGAGAATCTAATGCCTTCAGATTACCAAAATAAAAGGTGTGTTTCAGCCAGGTGGTGTTCATATGTTCGAGTCTGGTTTCTATATATTGTCATTATGTCTGGCAGTACTTTTTCTTAGACTGGATTTGATCAGTCTTTGTAACAAGGTGTTTGTGTCCCAATTTCTGAATGGTGCTGACAACTGTTGTCAAAATAAAAAATTGTGTAAGCTTATGATGTGTGATTGCTCAATTCAAGTAGGGGATTTTAATCTATTAAACCCTATTGGTTTGGGAACTGATTACTCAAGAGATCTCCTATTTTCCCCTGGAGCATACCACCTCAGATGAGAAAAGTGAAGGAGATTCCTGGAACCTCCTTCATATAAGTGAGAAGCAGTGGCTAATTGGGCATTCTCTGTAAGAGGTCCCCAAGTTCGGAATTTGGTCCTTACTTTGGTTCAATTGAGCCCACATTTGTTAGTGTTTTGGGCATACAGGAAAGCCCATCTGTTTTCCAGAGAGCTTAAGGAGGTAGGGTGAAGACTGGAAGAGCTTGATTGGGATAGTCAGATCTGCTTTGAAAGGGATGGTGTTTTATTGTATGTTTTGTTTAACTGTTGGAGCAAGATGGCTGCCATCTATTTTGGCATTGTCCTGTATGTTAATTATGTCCCAGTGTGCCCAAAATATGGCGTGGGCAGATTTTTAATATCTGATACATTTTAAAAGAATTCCCGTTCTGCAGTGAAGTTCAGTCTTTGGTACTTGCTTATCCTGATGAAGGAGCTTTTTTACAACCTTACTCCACCTGCAGACTATACATTACCATTAAAATAATTGGGCATGAGCAATCATTTGGGAGTGGCTGTGAAGATCCTCTTTGCAGGGTGCTGGAGAGCATAATATTGATACAAGGTAATGTTTTTTGTAGTAAAGAATATTTTTAAAATATCAGTAAATTGCACTGCAAAACATATTTTTCCTTGTGACCGCAGCCAGATATCAATAGATGAAAAGCTACTACATTAACAGCTGTCTAGCTACTGACTGCATTTTTCATATTTATAGTTTATACAGCATTTAACATGATCAAATATTTCTTTATATGACATCTTGTTTGAAAAACTAATACATATATTGTGTGGTGTTGCTGAACAAGCAATGTAAACTAAACTCTTCGTTAATTGGACACCCAAGCACTGCAGCAAAGTGTGTGATTCCCCCTTTCCAGATATTTATATTCTTGTTAAAAATAAGTCAATATGTAAAAAAAAATTTTTTTAAATCACACTTTTCAAACAAAGTTGTTATTCTGCCCATATTCCCTGTGTGACAGCTTTTCAGAATGTTATATTCAAAAGACAGCTGTAATAATGTGAAATATTTTTATTTAGTCAAAAGATCCATCTATAATTATATGGTGGGATGTGAAACTCCTCCCCAACCCTAAAATTCTAAATAAAACAGAAAACTGGCTTAACTTTTTAAGAAGCAGACAGCATACTAATTGGTACAGAAATGCTAAATATTTCATATCCATAGGTACAGCTCTTCCATATTTCCAGCATTTGTTACGTTAAGGAAAGGGACTATTAAAGGTCTAATTAAGGTGATGGGATGGCTTATGATAGAAAAGGAGTACTTGTGGCACCTTAGAGACTAACAAATTTATTTGAGCATAAGCTTTCATGAGCTACAGCTCACTTCATTGAATGCATCCAGTGAAGTGAGCTGTAGCTCACGAAAGCTTATGCTCAAATAAATTTGTTAGTCTCTAAGGTGCCACAAGTACTCCTTTTCTTTTTGTGAATACAGACTAACATGGCTGCTACTCTGAAACCTGTCATTATGATAGAAGATTCTGTAGAATCAGGCTCTAAGTTTTGTAGATTACTAGCTGTCTGCTTTGTGGATAGTGAGGGGAGATATTGTCCATGCAGTGATACTTAGAGAAATTTTGCCTGCAGAAGCCTGTAGCAGGCTTAAAACCTCTTGGGAGTGCATTTACCAGCTGTCCCAGCTATATCCTTTAAAAAGGATGTTCTCCTTCTAACACAAGAATGTATAATGTGCAAAGGGAAATGGGACATAGCTGAACCCCCAGCACAATTAGACAAATCTAATTAGCCCTACTTGCAATGCTAGTAGCCTCTCCTCGAATGCAGCAAATTCAGGCAGCTAAAGTAAGGTCTTGTCACAGGGTGGTTCCCTGAGAGTCTTTTCCAGCTTTAGTAACTCACTAACACAACTCCAGGTGTTCTTAACTTCTGCTGTATCTTATTATATCCCTTCAGCAGGCTGTAGCCTTGAGTGTTATTTACATACTATTTACAATCAGTAGCCTGCTTCCCCACTTGCTTCTGGGAAGGATGTAGTATTAGCAGCAGCCAGTCCTGCCTTCCTACAGGTGTCCTACTCTCCCCCCTAGCACTGCATTCCTGTCAGCTTATATAGTCCAAGGTAGGGGGTGACTTTCACCTAATTAGCTCCTCAGTTGTATCTTTATTCAGTTAATTGGCATCCTTTGCCAACTGCCTGCCTTTCAGTCAGGTCCCAGTTAATGTATACTGGTGGGGATTTGAGTGACAGGATGCAGAGTCAACTCCTGACACAGCACACTTTGTTTCAGACCGTCACAGTGATTTAAAAAATGTCTCCACTCTTAGGGTAATATAAAGGAGAGATTTATAGCTTTAGGTCACTGGTTGAAAAGGTCATTATGAGCTACTTGCCATTTACTGGCCTTTGCAACATGAGTCTAATTCCTTTTGGTTAAATACCCCCCATCGAAGAAAGCAGGATAGTAGGCTCTTTGGTTGACGTTCTCTGCAAAGGCCAAGGACTGAATAAATACAGATACTGAATTACCCTGTTACAATCAGATTGTTTTGACCTTTGACACCAACCTGATTTTGGACAGGCCATACTTAGGATTAAACTATAATGTATATGTTAGTAAAAGCTAGATACTTAAGGAAGTAATAATACAAACAATTAAAGCTATAATACAAGTAAGAGACAATATGATGTTAAAGTATTTGAAATAGGCTTTTCAATAAGCTTGAGGCCTAATACGGCCTAGTAGTTAGCATGAGGCCTGAATAGCTAGCCTGTCTGTTTGACTTGTGTTATAAGATTTAGCAATATGTATCTTGTGATAAACATAAGCCACAAAAGAACAGAATGATCTTAAAATAGCAGATTTTGGGGGCTTTTTAGTACATGTAACCATGGAGCAAAACTGCATTAACATATTTAAACCATTGGGGAAATGTATTGGTGCAAATAGCTTATGCTAGCTATCTTAACCCTAATTGTAAGCGGGGGAATAGTCCCACTATTGTGGGGAACTTTCCTGACTTCTGCACTACTCCAGTGAAGTGGGTTAGTGAAAGGATCCGAGTCTTCACTCCCACTTCCTTTACCCAGTGGCCTCCCTGCTTTTGAGGCCTCCCTTTCCCTGTCAGAGTCCTTGTAACCCCAACAAGGCTGGGCCCAGGATTCCTCGGGGGCTCAACCCCCAACCCTGCTGTGGTCACCTAGGACAGGGGCTAGGGTGTCCCCATTCCGGGGTATTCTCTCTGCACTGGGCACTTCTCTGACCCACTGACCATTACATACAATTTGAAGCAAATGCAAGTTATTTAATCAAGAATTAATTTTAAAAAGAATAACGGGAAATGGGAAAGGTTAAAGGAAACACATCACCCCGCTCTGTGGCAGGAACATCACAAACAGTGTCTCTGGAATATCAGGGCAGTTCACAGTCTGTTCCTTGGAAGTCCCAGGCCTTCTTCTCAGGCCCTGGCTGTGCTGTAGGGATGCTGTGGGTTGGACACTTGCTCTGGTGGTGGCCACACGCTCTAGGTGGCAGGGCCCTTCTTCCCAGCGTTGCCTCCACCCTGTCGGGGTTACCAATCCCCCTTCGAGTCTGGCCTGCAGAGCCTCCTGGCTGAGGCGTCTCCCTGTGCTAGGCCCGCTGCCCAGGGTCCCCCCTCGCTCTCCCCAGCTGCTCACCGCACCCAGCTCCAGACTGCTCCAGCTCCACCACTCTGTCTCAGCACGGATGCTGCTGCTGCTGCTGCTCTGCCTCCAGCTCCCTGGGCTGCTTCTTTGGCCTCTCTGGCTCTGGTTGCTGCAGCTCTGCTCCCAGCACAGGTCTGCTCTGCAGCCTGCTTCTGTGACTCTGCTCCCAGCACTGACCTGCTTCATGGGCTGCTTTTCTGGCCCCTCGGGCTCTGGTTGCTGCAGCTCTGTCCCAGGGCAAGGCTGCTCTCTCTGAGCTGTGCCTCTGGCTTTGGGGCTGCAGCTCTGCTCCCAGGGCAGGGTCTGCTCTCTCTGGGCTGCTTTTCTCGTCCCTCTGGATCTGGCACAGCTCTGCTCCCCAGATCAGTTTGAGACCCTACTTTTTCCTTAGCTCAGCCCCACTCTGTCTGACCCAGGAATTCCAACTCACACGAAGGATGGGACCTTCCTGGCCTCCTGACTCCCTGATTAGCTTGCCTGCCCTGTCATTCAGGCTGACCTGGAGCATTGGCCTCTCCCCATTGTTCTTGGGAACTGTCAGTCTCAGGGTCCTGATTCCCCATGGACACTTCCCCTTCGAGTACTGGGAAATAGCAACTAAAACACCCCCACTGAATGTTAGTAAGGGAGTGTCATAAATATAAAGGGAAGGGTAAACACCTTTAAAATCCCTCCTGGCCAGAGGAAAAACCCTTGCATCTGTAAAGGGTTAAGAAGCTAGGATAACCTCGCTGGCACTTGACCACAATGACCAATGAGGAGACAAGATACTTTCAAAGCTGGAGGGGGGGGGAGAAACAAACGGTCTGTCTGTCTGTGTGATGCTTTTGCTGGGGACAGAACAGGAATGGAGTCATAGAACTTAGTAAATAATCTAGCTAGATATGCGTTAGATTATGATTTCTTTAAATGACTGAGAAAATTAAGCTGTGCTGAATAGAATGGATATTCCTGTCTTTGTGTCTTTTTGTAACTTAATGTTTTGCCTAGAGGGATTCTCTATGTTTTGAATCTAATTACCCTGTAAGGTATTTACCATCCTGATTTTACAGAGGTGATTCTTTTTACCTTTTCTTATATTAAAATTCTTCGTGTAAGAAATTGAATGCTTTTTTCATTGTTCTTAAGATCCAAGGGTTTGGGTCTGTGGTTACTTATGCAAATTGGTGAGGATTTTTAACAAGCCTTCCCCCAGCAGCAGGGTGCAAGGTTTTGGTGAGGATTTTGGGGGGAAAGACGTTTCCAAACAACGCTTTCCCAGTAAACCCAATCAAACGTTTGGTGGTGGCAGTGGAAGTCCAAGGGTAAAGGGTAAAATAGTTTGTACCTTGGGGAATTTTTAACCTAAGTTGGTAAAAGTAAGCTTAGGAAGTTTTCATGCAGGTCCCCACATCTGTACCCTAGAGTTCAGAGTGGGGAAGGAACCTTGACATGGTGGCAGAGCGGTGGGATTAACTTGAAATCATTTTGAGATCAATTTGAGATTTTTTTGAACCAGAAACACAGATTTTAAAAGGGATTTTTTTTCCTTTGGGCTGCTGGAAAGCAGGTTTCCAACTGGAAGTAGTTAGAGTCTTTCTCTCTGCTTTGGGGCCAGAGCAGAGACAAAAGGGAATTGTCTTTTGTGAGCTGGAGTTTTCTCTACCTAAAGGCAGGATAGTTAACCTCCTACAGGGAAATTCACCAGTCTTCACAGACCTGAAGGTTTTTTTCCTAAGAACAACTAGTGGGGTTTTCTGCCTATTTGCCTGGATCCACAGTGTTAGGGGTTTTTGTTTTTGTTTTGTTTTTTGGATTTTTCTGTAGGCTGACAATCACTATCAGAGAATATAGGTATCCTATTACAGCACAGCAAAATTTTACAAGCCAAGTTTTGCTTGTTTTATTTCTAACCCTCGGGTGTAAAGTTAGTAAAAAACAGAGAGGTAAAGATGACAGAAACCAAGATGCTACACAAATTGGAGTTAGCCAGAATGGAGGCAGTGAAAGAGGCAGAACAACACCAAAAGGCTGCTCACAGGAGAGAAATGGAGGCAAAGGACAAAGAAATGGAGGCAAGGGTCAAAGAACTGGAGGAGAAGAAAAAAGAGAGGAAGCATGTGGAGGAGGAGAAGGAAAAAGAGAGGAAGCATGCACTGGAGATGGAGAAGGCAAAGGTTCAGCAGAATATACCAACAAACCATAGCAATCCTTCTCCAGGTACCACTTCCCACCCCAGAAAGTTCCCCACCTACAAGGCAGGCGATGATACCGAGTCCTTCTTAGAAAACTTCGAAAGGGCCTGCCTTGGGTACAGCATCTCTACAGACCAATACATGGTAGAGCTGAGGCCGCAGCTCAGTGGACCCTTAGCTGAGGTGGAGGCTGAAATGCCTAAGGAACACATGAACCAGTATGAACTGTTTAAAACCAAGACAAGAGTCAGAATGGGGCTAACCCCCCGAGCATTCCCATCAGTGGTTCAGAGCCTAAGGTGGAAACCAGACGTGTCATTTACCCAACATGCCTACCACATTGTGAAACTTTGGGATGCCTGGATATCAGGAGGAAGTGTTAAATCTCCAGCAGATTTGCCCTTCCTAATGCAAATGGAACAGTTCTTAGAGGATGTTCCTGAGGAAATAGAAAGATACATCCTAGATGGGAAGCCCAAAACTGTAATCGAGGCGGGGGAGATTGGAGCCAAATGGGTGGAGGTGGCAGAAAAGAAAAAAACTGGTCGCAGTTGGAGCGGATACCAGAAGGGACAACCTCAGACCAGCCCCTACTCCCAGGGGCCACCCAAGGCCCCATCTACCCCGCAAGGAACCCTCCAGCCACCTTATCATCCCGCCACACCATTCTCCAGCAACCCACCTCGCCCCAGTGATCTGTCAGCTGGACGATGTTTTAAATGTAACGAGCTGGGACATGTGAAGGCCAACTGCCCCAAGAACCCCAACCGATTACAGTTCATTGCACCGGAATCACACCAGAGGTCCTCAAACCCAGATACCTCCCAGAGACCCTTGGAGTGGAGGGAAACTGTGAGTGTGGGCCGGAAGAAGGTCACGACGTGGAGGGACACCAGAGCACAAGTGTCGGCTATCCATGCTTCCTTAGTGGACCCCAATTTAATCAACCCAGAGATCCAAGTGAGGATTCAACCCTTCAAGTTCAACTCTTTCAATTTGCCTACAGCCAAGTTGCCTGTCCAGTAAAAGGGCTGGTCAGGAATGTGGACTTTTGCAGTCTATGATGATTATCCCATCCCCATGCTGTTGAGGGAAGACTTGGCCAATCATGTGAAGTCAGCCAAGAGGGTGGGAATGGTCACCCGCAGCCAGGCTAAACAAGCCATCATGCCTAGCTCTGTTCCGGAAACTTCTACCAAGACCCGGTCAGAGGTGATGGACGTGGACCCCAGACCAATGTCTGCAACAACAGTAATAGATCCAGTCCCAGAAACCCAGACAGAGCCAGTCCCAGAACTGGAACCGGCGGAACAACCAGCACCAAACCCATTGCCAGCACTGAATCCAGTACTTGCGACCCCAACCCCAGAAGGTCCCACTGAACCTGAACCGGCAGCAGCCGATAACCCTACACAAGAGGCTCAGCTGGAGCCTGAACCCCAACATAGGGCACCAGTGGAGAGCGGTTCACAATCAATGGAAACAGCCCCATCCCCTACATCGCTTCCAGAAGGACCAAGCATAGGTCCACAATCCAATGAGGAACTGATGTCTCCAGCATCAAGGGAACAGTTCCAGACTGAACAGGAAGTAGATGAAAGCCTGCAGAGAGCTTGGACGGTGGCATGGAGCAACCCACCACCTCTCAGCTCTTCTAATCGATCCAGGTTTGTTGTAGAAAGAGGACTTTTATACAAGGAAACTCTTTCTGGTGGACACCAGGAAGACTGGCATCCTCAGAGACAGTTGGTCATTCCAACTAAGTACCGGGTCAAGCTCTTGAGCTTAGCCCATGATCATCCTAGTGGCCATGCTGGGGTGAACAGGACCAAAGACTGGTTGGAGAGGTCATTCAAATGGCAAGGATGTTTCTATCTATGTCTGGTCTTATGAGGTATGCCAAAAAGTGGGAAAACCCCAAGACCAGGTCAAAGCCCCTCTCCAGCCACGACCCATCATTGAAGTTCCATTTCAGTAAGTTGCTGTGGATATTCTGGGTCCTTTTCCGAAAAAGACACTGAGAGGAAAGCAGTACATACTGACTTTCATGGATTTTGCCACCTGATGGCCAGAAGCAGTAGCTCTAAGCAACACCAGTGCTAAAAGTGTGTGCCAGGCACTAGCAGACATTTTTGCCAGGGTAGGTTGGCCTGCTGATATCCTCAAAGATGCAGGAACTAATTTCCTGGCAGGAACTATGGAAAGCCGTTGGGAAGCTCATGGGGTAAATCACTTGGTTGCCACTCCTTACCACCATCAAACAAATGGTATAGTGGAGAAGTTTAATGGAACTTTGGGGGCCATGATACGTAAATTTGTAAATGAGCAGTCCAATGATCGAGACCTAGTGTTGCAGCAGTTGCTCTTTGCCTACAGAGTTGTACCACATCCCAGTTTAGGGTTTCCACCATTTGAACTTGTATATGTCTGTGAGGTTAAGGGGCCGTTACAGTTGGTGAAGCAGTAATGGGAGGGATTTACACCTTCTCCAGGAACTAACATTCAGGACTTTGTAACCAACCTACAAAACACCCTCCGAACCTCTCTAGCATTTGCTAAAGAAAACCTACAGGATGCTCAAAAACAGCAAAAAGCCTGGTATGATAAACATGCCAGAGAGCCTTCCTTCAAAGTAGGAGACCAGGTCATGATCTTAAAGGCGCTCCAGGCCCATAAAATGGAAGCATCGTGGGAAGGGCAATTCACGGTCCAGGAGCGCATGGGAGCTGTTAATTATCTCATAGCATTCCCCACCTCTAACCGAAAGCCTAAAGTATACCATATTAATTCTCTAAAGCCCTTTTATTCCAGAGAATTAAAGGTTTGTCAGTTTACAGCTCAGGGAGGAACGACACTGAGTGGCCTGAAGGTATCTACTAAGAAGGGAAAAGTTCTGGTGGCATGGAAGAGGTGAACCTCTCCATGACCCTCGGGCATATGCAGCGACAGCAGATCCAGGAGCTGTGCACTAGCTACATGCCAACGTTCTCAGCCACCCCAGGGCTGACTGAATGAGCATATCAATGGGCATATTGGCACAGGTAATGCTCACCCAATCAAAGTCCAACCCTACCGGGTGTCTCCTCAGGCTAAAACTGCTATAGAATGGGAAATCCAGGATATGTTACAGATGGGTGTAATCTGCCCCTCTGGTAGTGCATGGGCATCTTCAGTAGTTCTAGTTCCTAAACCAGATAGGGAGATACATTTTTGCGTGGACTACCATAAGCTAAATGCTGCAACTCACCCAGACAACTATCCAATGCCATGCACAGATGAACTCTTAGAGAAATTGGTACGGGCCCAGTTCATCTCTACCTTGGACTTAATCAAGGGGTATTGGCAGGTACGGCTAGATGAATCCAACAAGAAAGGTCAGCCTTCACCACACGTGTTGGGCTGTATGAATTTAATGTACTTCCTTTCGGGCTGCAGAATGCACCCGTCACCTTCCAAAGACTTGTAGATGGTCTCCTAGTGGGATTAGGAGAATATGCAGTTGCCTACCTTGACGATGTTTTTCGTCATATTTTCAGATTCCTGGGCAGAACCCCTGGAACATCTACAAAAAGTCTTCGAGCACATAAGGGAGGCAGGACTAACTGTTAAAGCTAAGAAGTGTCAAATAGGCCTAAACAGAGTGACTTACCTTGGACACCAGGTGGATCAAAGAACTATCAACCCCCTACAGGCCAAAGTGGATGCTATCCAAAAGTGACCTGTCCCAAAGTCAAAGAAACAGGTTCAATCCTTCTTAGGCTTGGCCAGTTATTACAAACGATTTGTACCGCAATACAGCCAAATCGCCGCCACACTGACAGACCTAACAAAAAAGAAACAGCCAAATGCCGTTCAGTAGACCGAAGAGTGTCAGAAGGCCTTTAACCAACTTAAAGTGACACTCATGTCTGACCCTGTACTAAAGGCCCCAGACTATGACAAACCATTCCTAGTAACCACAGATGCGTCCGAGCGTGGTGTGGGAGCAGTTTTAATGCAGGAAGGACCATATCAAGTATTCCACCCTGTAGTGTTCCTCAACAAGAAGCTGTCTGAGAGGGAAAGTAACTGGTCAGTCAGTGAAAAAGAATGTTACGCCATTGTCTATGTTCTGGAAAAGCTACGCCCATATGTTTGGGGATGGCGTTTCTACCTGCAAACCCTCCATGCTGCTCTACAGTGGCTTCATCCCGCCACGGGAAATAACAAAATATTTATTCAGTGGAGTTTAGCTCTCCAAGATTTTGATTTCGACATCCAACACATCTCAGGAACTTCTAACAAAGTGGCTGATGCACTCTCCCATGAAAGTTTCCCAGAATCAACTAGTTAAAATCGTCCTTGAGATGTGGAAAATATTGTTAGTCTTTATGTACTTGGTAGTATATTTAGAGGTGCATCTGTCTTATTAACTCTGTTTTTTCCTAGAGCTCCAGGAAGAAATCTCAGCCAGTGTTTCACTCTATCTGTGATTTGGAGGGCGTCATAAATATAAAGGGAAGGGTAAACACCTTTAAAACCCCTTCTGGCCAGAGGAAAAACCCTTGCACCTGTAAAGGGTTAAGAAGCTAGGATAACCTCACTGGCACCTGACTACAATGACCAATGAGGAGACAAGATACTTTCAAAGCTGGAGTGGGGGAGAAACAAAGGGTCTGTCTGTCTGTGTGATGCTTTTGCCGGGGACAGAACAGGAATGGAGTCTTAGAATTTAGTAAGTAATCTAGCTAGATATGCGTTAGATTATGATTTCTTTAAATGGCTGAGAATATTAAGCTGTGCTGAATAGAATGGATATTCCTGTCTTTGTGTCTTTTTGTAACTTAATGTTTTGCCTAGAGGGATTCTCTATGTTTTGAATCTAATCACCCTGTATTTACCCGGTATTTACCATCCTGATTTTATTTGACTTGTAAATTTTGCACCTTAAATGAATTAAAGACTACACTAGTCAGGGTTGGAACACACTGATTGCCATGTGTGGGAAAACTAGATGTGTAGCTCCTCTTTTGAAGAAGACTCAAGTCCTCCAATGTTACCAGTTCAAGTCCTTTCACATGTACTAAAATTGTCTTGTCTGGAAGAGTAAGAAGAATGACCTGAAACCAAACAAAGAAAAGAGGGGCACTAGGGAAGAACCAAAGACATTAGTGGTGAGATTCAAACCTAATATATAGTATACAACCAGATCATTAATTTTGTGAAATATAAAACTAAGACACTCCAGTAAACCAGCCAGCAATTACATTACCAATATTAGATACATAAAAATGAATGGTAGTGCAAATTTTTTGCTCAGAATGTTTTATTGAATTTCAAAGCATTATATAGTACAAATATTGTAAACTCAGAGAACAAATACATAAAATACAAGAGCTATAAATATTATACAAGCAAGAAAAGAAAAAAGTTAACTGCTTCACACTGAGGCCCTGATCCTGCAATTAGATCTATGCAGATGTACTCATGTGTACTTGCAGAATCCGATTAAAGTCACCTGGCAGGGCATTATTCAAGAAAATCCTTGGTCTGTGGTTTAGTTCCCTGGACCTTTCTTAGTTTACTATCTTTTCTTTCAAATGAATTCAGTCATTATATAAACTGCCTTAGCTATTGTATGTGTGAGGTTGGATCATAAAGATTACTCAGGGAAAAACAAAACTGAAGTAAAGCAACATGTTCTCTCCAATGTTCTCTATGGGGTATAATAAGTGATCATCTTACTTATAGGGAGAACACATGCTTTCTTTTTTCTGGAATTGCCAATCTTGGAAGTTGCACTTGGGAGACAGCAGAAGACAACGTAGCTCACGTGCTGTTTGATACATTAAAACTGTTTGTCTGTGCTTGACATACAATTCTTACACAATGGGCCAAAATTCACTGCAACAGAATTAAAACAATTCAGCACCAAATGAGAATTTCAGCAGAAAATGTCTTCTGCTGGATACTCACAAAGCAATGGGAAGGCAGAGTTGGCAGTAAAGACAGCCAAGAGCCAGGTAGTAATGCCAAAGACAAAATAAATGGAAGGAGACCATCACACTGCACCGTCCTTGGGACTATTCGCCGAGGATAGAGGCTGATGGGCCAGAGAACTAAGACTCTGCTTCCCTGGAGGGGTAGTCTGGTGGACTAATGGAGGAATGGCAGACAGTATACAGAAACAATTAAAAGAATGCCAAGCAAGGAAGGCAGCCTGCTACAACAAAGGAGCCAAAGACCTGAGACACTATGCATAGGAGAGCATGTCTGGGTCCAACCATCAAATAGCCACAAAAAGCAATGGCAATAGGGAACAATCCAAGCCATGGTGAGATGCTGGCCATATGAGTTAGTAATAGACTCCTGACAGCAGTGGTGTTGAATCTCAAGATGACTGAAATAGCCAGTAGACAGCCCTCCCACCCCAGACAGATTGGGCCAAGCCAGAACCAGGAAGATTGAGAGAGAGTCTTAGCCATCAGATGGCCTCATGTAGGAGCATCAGAAGAAATCAGGTATATGAATACCACAGAGGACAAACTGGAAGCCATCCAACAGGCTGAAGTCAGCAACAGGATTGAACCAAGCCCCTACCAAGAGCAATAACTCAATCAAGAATGACAAAACTGCTTAGAAGACCATCCTACTTGGTAGACTATGAGGCCTAACAGCCTTCAATGGGATGGCAGTAAAGGCTATGTCCTTACGGTGGGCTATGTACTGGTAACTCACTATGTCAGTAAATGCTAGCAGAAAAGATCCAACAATTGTTGAAGGAAAAGATGTAGCAGCCTTCAAGAAACCATGGAGAGAGAAGCATTGGTCACAGTAAGACATCATTTGGAAGAGGCACCAATATATTCCTGTCTTGAATACCAGCTGCAGTTGCAGCACCTCTGTAAATAGTTCTCTTAACATTTCCAAAATGAAAATAGTTGTATTTTCATGCAATTACCCAGCATGAGATACATGTCACAGCAATTAAGAAAATATCAGCTCGGATAGAAACTAGGGCCTGTACAATATGGAGAGAAAGTTAATAATGCCGCTTCTTCTCTCAGCTCTATCATTTAACTTAGGCCCCTAATACAACTGTTTATTTGACTTGCACATTGTACAAATGAGGTGATGGAGGCTGCTGTTAATTATATAAATTATGTGCCTATTGTTTTATCATTTTGGCTGCTTATATGTAGAATTCAGCTGTCCATAAGCTATTTTTTGTATCAATATTATCTGCACATAAACAGTGAAAAGGGATTTTAGTGTGCAGCTCTGTCTTTCAGTACTTTCTGACCCCTTTTTTGTCCTATAATAGCAGAGGTGTTAATGGGAGACTTCACCTTGGATAGTCTTGGAGGCCGGGTCTACACTATGAGTTTAGGTCGAATTTAGCAGCGTTACCTCGATTTAACCCTGCACCCGTCCACACAATGAAGCCTTTTTTTCGACTTAAAGGGCTCTTAAAATTGATTTCTTTACTCCACCCCCGATTCTTGCCGGGATGAATATGGGGTAGTGTGGAGGCAATTCGATGGTATTGGCCTCCAGGAGCTATCCCAGAGTGCTCAATTGTGACCGCTCTGGACAGCGCTCTCAACTCAGATGCACTGGCCAGGTAGACAGGAAAAGGCCCGCAAACTTTTGAATCTCATTTCCTGTTTGGCCAGCGTGGCGAGCTCACCTTCACAGGTCCCCATGCAGAGCCCAACAGCACAGGAAACCATGCAGTCCCAGAATCACCGAAGAGCTCCAGCGTGGACCGAAATGGAGGTATGGGATCTGATCACTGTATGGGGAGACGAATCCGTGCTGGCAGAACTCCGTTCAAAAAGATGAAATGCCAAAATATTTGAAAAAATCTCCAATGGCATGAAGGACAGAGGCTATAACAGGGACCTGCAGCAGTGCTGCCTGAAAATTAAGGAGCTCAGGCAAGCCTACCAAAAAATCAGAGAGGCAAACGGCCACTCCGGTTCAGAGTCATGCCACTTCTATGATGAGCTCCATGCCATTCTAGGGGGTGCAGCCACCACTACCCCAACCCTGTGCTTTGACTCCGTCCAAGGAGTGGAAGGCAACACGGAAGCGGGTTTTGGGGGTGAGGAAGATGATGATGAGGAGGAGGAGGTTGTAGATAGCTCACAGCAAGGAAGCGAAGAAACCAGTTTCCACAACAGCCAGGTTCTGTTTATCACCCTGGACCTAGAGCCAGTACCCCCCGAACGCACCCAAGGCGGGCTCCCGGACCCTGAAGGGAGAGAAGGAACCTCTGGTGAGTGTACCTTTGTAAATATTATACATGGTTTAAAAGCAAGTGTGTTTAATGATTAATTTGCCCTGGCATTCGCGGCCAGTACAGCTACTGGAAAAGTCTGTTAACGTGTCTGGTGATGGAGCGGAAATCCTCCAGGGACATCTCCATAAAGCTCTCCTGGATGTACTCCCAAAGCCTTTGCAAAAGGTTTCTGGGGAGGGCAGAAACCTTATTCCATCCTCCATGGTAGGACACTTTACCACATCAGGCCAGTAGCACGTAGTCTGGAATCATTGCAGAACAAAGCATTGCAGCATATGGTCCTGGTGTTTGCTGGCATTCAAACAACATCCGTTCTTTATCTCTCTGTGTTACCCTCAGGAGAGTGATATCATTCATGGTCACCTGGTTGAAATAGGGTGGTTTTAGTAAGCGGACATTCAGAGGTGCCCGTTCCTGCTGGGCTGTTTGCCTGTGGCTGAACAGAAATCTTCTCTGCTGTTAGCCACCCAGTGGGGGGAGGGGTGAAGCCATCATCCCAGAGAATTTGGTGTGTGTGGGGGGGGTTAGTTGTGTTTCTGCTGCACGTTAACCCGGAACCTCCCCCCCACCCAAGGGGGATAAGGGAATACTTGGCCTTCACAACATCCTCTGACAAAGAGTTCCACAAGTTGACTGTGTATGCTGTGTGAAGAAATATTTCCTTTTGTGTGTTTTAAACCTGCTGCCTATTAATTTCATTGGTGACCCCTAGTTCTTGTGTTATGAGAAGGAGTAAATAACACTTCCTTATTTACAGTCATGATTTTATAGACCTGTTATCATATTCCATCCTTAGTCATATCTTTTCCAAGCTGAAAAGTCCCAGTCTTATTAATCTCTCCTCAGATGGAAGCTGTTCCATACCCCTAATCATTTTTGTTTCCCTTTTCTGAAACTTTTCCAATTCCAATATATCTTTCTTCATCAGATGGGGTGACCGCATCCGCACGCAGTATTCAAGATCTGTGCATACCATGGATTTATACAGAGGCAATATATTTTCTGTCTTATTGTCTATCACTTTCCTAATGGTGGCCAACAATCTGTTAGCCTTTTTGACTGTCGCTGCACACTGAGTGGATGTTTTCAGAAGACTATCCACAATAACTCCAAGATCTTTCTTGAGTAACAGCTACTTTAATCCCCATCATTTTATATGTATATTTGACATTGTTTTTCAATGTGCGTTACTTTGGATTTATCAACATTTAATTTCTTCTGCCATTTTCTTGCCCAGGCATCCAGTTTTGTGAGGTCCCTTTGTAACTCTTCACAGTCTGCTTTGAACTTAACTATCTTGACTAGTTTTGTATCATCTGCAAATTTTGCCACCTCCCTGTTTACCCCCTCTTCCAGATCATTTATGAATATGTTGAATGGTACTGGTCCCAGTGCAGATCCCTGGGGGACACCACTATTTACCTCTCTCCATTCTGAGTATTGACCATCTATTCCTACCCTTTGTTTCCTATCTTCCTAACTAGTTACTGATCCATGAGGAAACCTTCCCTCTTATCCCATGACATCTTACTTTGCTTAACCGCCTTCGGTGAGGGACTTTGTCAAAGGCTTTCTGAAAATCTAACTACACTATATCCACTGGATCACCCTGGTCCATAGCTTGTTGACCCTCTCAAAGAATTCTAGTAGATTGGTGAGGCATGATTTCCCGTTACAAAAACCATGTTGACTCTTTCCCAAAAAATTGTGTTCATCTATGTGTTTGGTGTTCCTAACCTGTTTGCCAGAAGCTGGGAATGGGCAACAGGGGATGGATCACTTGTTCTGTCATTCCCTCTGAACCACCTGGCATTGGCCATGGTTGGAAGGCAGGATACTGGGCTAGATGGATGTTTGGTCTGACCCAGTATGGCAGTTCTTATTAAGAAATGTTTCAGTTTGCAGCATGGTGTATTTTTAAGAAAATGTGTTACAAAATTTCAATATAGAATTTTTTTTAAACTTAACTTAACCTAAAGAGGGAGAGGAGAGGTTTAGACTCCAGATATTTAAATGGCTCCAACCAGAGTAGCCTTAAAGAGATGCTGAAATACATGGTAATATTCGGAAACCAACCCCTTCGCAACATATCCTAGTTGTCTTCTAAAAATGATCTGCTGTTGGTTTATAAGGTGAGACTTTTCATTTGGAAAGGAGAGAAACATTTAGGGAGTAACATGGGTTAATCAGTTAAAAGAGCATTTGTGGTTGGTTTCCCCTTGAGGGTCAGTAATGTGAAAAGGGAGTTATTGTCTGATATCTTTATTAAAGTTCATAAACTTGGTAATCATGAACCACAAAGTTTTAATAAGCAATTTATAAATTAATCAGAAGGCAGTGAATGATCTCATTTCGGTATAAGTAAGCTAATTAACATGTTGGCTTCTGATTTTTCTGATGGCCGTAGAATCTATTTCTGATTATTTTACTTAAAATAAAAAAATTTGATGTAAACAATTGATCCCCAGCCAAGAATCTTACTGTTCTCAAATCCAATTTTTAATTTCCAAGTTGGCATAATAGGATTTTTCTCCTGGTAAAATACCTCTTGTTGTTCAATAGTTATTAAATTTAGCATTTGTTGGTCAGCAATTATGAAATTCTAGAAAATAAAATCCAAATAATCAGATTGTTTGTTTGCTCAGCCACATCTCTGTGAGGCTATGGATCAGTCTTCAGATATAACCTGCAGTATCCTCTATAAAAGTTGAAAATACTTAGCAGAAGTAATGTTGGGGTGACCACTCCTTCCAAGCACATTTCTGGGTCAGTGTAGATGCATTTTATAGGCCTAACAGCTACACTCCTCCTCTGTGGGGCTGAAGAATTGTAGTGGTGCCTATAGAAGATATCTAGGATAGTGCATCCCTATAATAAGTGCATTAAATCACATATGTGGATTATGTCTGTTAATCATTCTATCAGGCAACTGGAACATTCAATGAACATTCCATTTCCTCCAGTTAGTAAAATTTTCAGATGTTTGTTCAAATAATTGGAAATATGATCAGGTTATAAAAAGGTTATAGCTGCACACGCTTTTATAAAAGAAAGCAAGGGGATTTTTGGTTGAAATATTGATGCTACAGGAGAGAAAGCAAAAGAACAATCCAATGGAAAATATAGTAATTAGAGCTGGTAATATTTTTTCCATCTTAAACATCTTTTTGACAAAAATGGCCTTTTCACAAACTGGAATATTTTGTTAAATATGTCTGGTTTTGTCAAAATTTGGGGGTTGCATCAGAAAAACTCAAGACCTCTGAATTTTCATCAGCCAAAACTCAAAAATGTTCAGTTGCCAATCCCCAAAAAAATAGTTTCCACAAAAACCTCAAGAAAAATTCAAAATAAAATTTCTTTAAAAATTTTCAAATTTTACGGAGAAAAATAATGTACAAACTAGCTCTATTAGTAGATAATTTTGTTTATATAATAGAATTCTGAATATCTAAAAGTTATTTAAATAACACATTTATAAAGCAAAATAAACAAGGAAGAGAGTATGTGAATGTCAGTGTTTGCACCCCACTAAATACGCAGTCAAGCCTGGAAAGCTCCTGCACTCAAAGACTGATGGATTTGGAACATTCAGCAAAGGCAGGAAGTCTTATGCCAGTACATCAGTTACTTAGTATTTAATCACACACACACTACTCATCACTGAAATTATTACATCTCAGCATCCTTCCCTCTCATCCTGTGAAGAGGTAAGAGGTCTCCTAGTTCTCAATTCACAGCTTTAACCACTAGACTATACTGCCTCCACATAACATGCATATAGCTTGTAGAATAGGAAGCATATTACAGACAAAAAAGGATTTTATTTTCTTTTTAAAAATTGCTTCATGTTATCGCTCTATATGGGGACTTATGCTGCAAATCATTAGAATAGCTTGTGTGAGTGAATTTACTCAGAACAAGTATGTTTTGGTTTTTGTAATACAAAATCAGTAGGGATTATTGCTGAATTAAATGGTGTTAAAGGTGGTCATGTGACAGTGAAGGGAAGGATATGTTAGCTTTATTACAATCTATAATCTTGTGGAATTTCCTTGGAAGTTATAAAACAACAGCCCATCCATTATTCATGGCTAGAATAAGAAAATGTCAGGGTTCTGTGAACATGAGTTGGAAAAAGAATTATAAAAAGTAAAGTTTTTGCTTTCAGGCGCTTAACTTGAACTGAAGAGCCCCATGATCCTAGTGGAAATAGGAGGGGGAAACTTGAAAATAGTTTTTGGTTAATATGATAAGGGAATAATAATAATTCCCTTCACTTGAGATCAGTATATGCCAAAAACAAGATTAGCTTACATGGCTCTCGGCAGACATATTTGTATGGTATGCGTATAAAAATGACGAAGGGCACTTATGACTGATTGATACTTATTGAAATGTATTGATTACACAAATAAACTGAGTGTCTCTCCCAAGATGCCAAGTACATAGACTCAGAGCTATGACTCGACACTACTTTGATCATCCATTTTAATCCATTTAGTAAAACTAATATCTACATCTTCCTCGTTTCGAGCCTCTTCTTGAATACCTACAGTGATGATACCTCTTTAATTTTTTGTGGTTGTCTACTGCACTGCACAGTTCTTAATTATTGTATAAGAAAGGTATAGTACTTTAATGTGTATACTTACTATTAGGCTTTACAATGAATATATAGCACATGCCCAGAGATTATGATGGATTTTAATAAATAAAAAAATTAACAATGTGTCTATTGTCTAGTTGTAGCAGTGGTGGGCAACTTGCAGCCCACGGACCGCACGCGGCTCATCAAAGAAAGCATCAGACGGTTTGTTTACCTATGCACAACTGCCCGCAGCTCCCAGTGGCCACAGTTTGCTATAGGAGCTGCAAGCAGCCATGCACGTGTAAACAAACCATCTGGCAGCCCGCCAGCAGCTAGCCCTGATGGGACACAGGTTGCCTACCACTGAGTTGTAGGCTCCGCTCTGGCACACAGGACACAGACATTGATTTCCTGTTACAGTCTCTTGAATGTGTGTGGGGGAAGGAATACCCTAAATCCTGTAATAAACTGTTTTTAGTAGGTTTTGTAATCTATTATTGCTTAGCAGGAAGAAGGGTGCTTTTAATGTAACCAACTTTGACATTATTTGGCAGTGAAGTGGAGAAAATAGGGGATCTGCATTACCCAAGACTTTGCTACTCAAATGACTGATAAAAATGAGCATCTTGGTGTAAATACCCCTGTTTTCCATACTGGTTTTGGTAGGTGAAGAGGTCAAGCTCAGGTTTTGATGTGTTGTTTTCCAATCTGGTATGGGTGAATACTCTGTTTTAAATACACCCCTTTTTAATGATAGGGCCTGGTTCTTTCTCTGCCTCTGAGCTGTTCTTTTTCGTAGATGAACCACCTCCTGCTTTACTGTTTCTAGTTTAAAGAGGAGGGATAAGCTAACTAGGAAGGTTAAGGAGTTTTCTTATATGGAGAATGTATGCATGCTCACAATTCAGAATTCCTTGGGAACATGACCACCTTCTCCTCTGGCTATCTTCTTAGCAGCTGTTTCTCACGTGCACTTTAATAATTTCTTCTCTAAAGTGAGACATCTTTCATGTACCCTGAACATAATTGGGCCCCAGAATAACAAGAAAGGGCACGTCTGGCTTCAACTTCATGTTCATAAATATTGGGGTAACTATTTTAGGAACCCCCTCCCCCCACACACACATACTTTTTTAAAAAACAAAAAACCTAGAGCTTTCCATGATTGCAGATGTAGTTTTACAGTTGTCTTATATAATAAATTGACTAGTGTTTTGAATCCTCTTTATTTCAGAAATGATAGTATTGAAGTGTTATCTGCTTTCTCAGTAAGAAGTGTGGGAGATCTGGTCTTACTTTTTGTAATTCATTAAAATAAATTATCCCCCAAACTGTTTCTTGATCATAATCTGCCTTTAATCCTTTTTCCCAGACATATTTAGACAACTGTTATGGGTTAAGATACATTTACAACAGTTGCGTGAATTGCATGAAGTGAATTCTGTCTACCAAGTTAGCCTGCCATTGTCTTTCTGAGACAATTTTTTGTTGTAGTTGTTCTAAAATAAGCTCCTAGGTAGTATGTGAAATCTTATAGGCATCTGTACAATAAGCTAATCAGTACCCTGATGTGGACTCCAAGTTTTCTGGTGCATTTTAACCACCTGAATTAGTAGGTTTACACTCCCAGATTCCTTAAGAGAAGATTACATTGTCTTTAACATGCAACATGGTCACTTGTAGCTCTCTCTGTTTATATGTCAGTTATAGAGCTATTTACCACTTAAAGAGGATCTTCCAGTCCATTGTGGAAGCAGGTAAGGGTTTGGTGAAAAGGGTGAAGGCAGTTTTGGGAGATAGGTGCCAAAATGAACATGACCAAGGGTGGGGTCGTGGGACTGATGGCCTGGGGTATAAACTGGAAATTGTACCATTGTAGATGATGTCACTGGAAGAGTTAGGGGTTCTTATTTGAGCAATTGCTTTTGTATCCATGTAGCGGGGTGGTCACCCACTCCAGACTCAAAGGGCATAAAACAGCCCAGGAGAGAGCTGTGCCTGGGAGCCAGGAGTTCCCAGACTGATTGGGGGAAGTAGGCTCAGCTGTGGCCATGCCCCAATCAGGGCTCAGTGTGCTCTTATAAGAGAGCAGCGGGCTAGGAATAGAGACTCTCCCTCTCCCTTGTTGAGGGAGAGGGGCCTGGCTGCTGGGAAGTTGAGAGGTGGAGCAGGGCTGGGGGCAGGCCAGAGGAGCTGAGAGGGGTGAGTCGTCACACCGTGACAATCCATCAGTCTCAATTTGATACTTGGTACTCACAGTATAACTGAAATTCTCCACTAGTCATTCAACAAGGGATGATCACAACTGGATACTTGTTCTTAGCATTAACTTCATAGCATAGCATTAACTTCTATCATCTGATTTGTATAATGTAATGTCTATAGAAATGCAAGTGGCATCACTGACATCTACACAGATACCAAACAAACCATTGATGATTAATGATATACCAGTGAACTCATGATTACAAAACATCCAAATAAAATGTTGGTGTCTGGATAATTAGGGTATTTTTGGTCCTCAATGCTGTAAGATGTGCAGATAGTTGAAAAATGATGTGTGGTCTCATGAAGTGCATGCTGAGATAACAAGAGAACTCCATTCAAGAAAAATAAAATTTAGTTCTATATGTGTGATTATGTTTTTTTCATACCTATGGAGAATCCCTTGTGTTAGGAAGCAAACTAGGAGAGCCCATTAACATGTCCTTCTTGAAATAACTTATTTGAACGCTTCAGCCAATCATACCATTTTCTGTAGTAACAATTACGACAAATGTTCAGTGCCATAAGATCACCAAAAGTCATAAATGGATTTAGATATTTTCAGTTTTGGTGTTTTCACTTTTCATGGATCTCTTAACTGAAAAAGCAAAAACAAAACAATCACAATTACATCTTTCCTATTAGTGGGCTTTGCTGACAAGTGAGATGTTCAATACTGAGAAGCAGTGTCAAAACAGTCTTTACTGGACAATGGAGAACAAATAAATTATGACTTTCTTAATATTTGCAGACTCCCCTCTGTGCCTAGAAATGCTGTTCCTTATGGCTTATTTCACTGCTCCAGGCTCCCACTCTCTTTCCATTTAAATCTCTCTTAAATAACCACTTTTCCATGAGGCCCACAAAAAATGCTAACCTATTTCATTATATTGCTATCAAGTCCTGTCTTTATAAAGCCATTGCCATTATATTATCAAAGCTGCCTAATACTTTCTATATTATTATCACAGGTTTCAGAGTAGCAGCCGTGTTAGTCTGTATTCGCAAAAAGAAAAGCAGTACTTGTGGCACCTTAGAGACTAACAAATTTATTAGAGCATAAGCTTTCGTGAGCTACAGCTCACTTCATCGGATGCATTTGGTGGAAAAAACAGAGGAGAGATTTATATACACACACAGAGAACATGAAACAATGGGTTTATCATACACACTGTAAGGAGAGTGATGATAAACCCATTGTTTCATGTTCTCTGTGTGTGTATATAAATCTCTCCTCTGTTTTTTCCACCAAATGCATCCAGTGAAGTGAGCTGTAGCTCACGAAAGCTTATGCTCTAATAAATTTGTTAGTCTCTAAGGTGCCACAAGTACTGCTTTTCTTTATATTATTATCACCATTCTCTAGGTCTTCGCATGCAGTGTTCTTGCACTTTTGTCCGCATCTTAGATTCTAAGCTCCAGAATCATATTTTTATTTGTATATTGTACATTGATGAGCACAGTGGCCCTTACCAAATAATAAATAACTGGTAACTTTGTATAGAGCGGTTTGTGTTTCCCAATCGGGTTAAAGGACGTGCAGAGGTTGGCTTTTAAAGTACCTAGTGACTTAAATACATTAAATAAACAGAAATATTAAGGAGGTGTAAACAGTAACTTAAAGTAATAAATTTAAATTGAAAAATCTACTGAGTAAGACTATATTATTTGATCTCTATCTGCTGTCATGTTAAGACAAGTCATGAGCCAGGCTGCAGGAAACCTGACAAAAGATCCGAGCTCCCTCAGTATTCAGGTCTCCTGTATTCCTAATTCAGGGCTGTATTAGCTCAAACCCAAGTTTACTCTTTGGACTGGCAATAAATTGGTATTTTATAAGCAAAGACTTCAGGAGCTCAGGGTGTTCTCCCTTGAAAAAGGTGATGAGGAGATGTGACTGTTGTATAACTTACCCAAAAAGAGTCATATCAGGGTGCTGGGAAATCCTGTCAGATTACAGGAGTTGGAAAATGAGATTTTGTTGTAGGCCGTAGATGTGCATAATCTTTAGGTAGTGAATAAAGTCACAATGTGGGGTTCATCCCTTGCAGTGCAGAGAAGGAGGAGTATCGGTTTACATCTCCCTTATTTTGGAGGACAGCTCACTTGCACTGCAGTTGCAATGGCCCCTACGGGCCATTGTAAGTGTGCAGAATTGCCTGGGCACAGGACCATGCATCTATACACCCCTAATTCACCCTCTCCTATATCTGGTCCATCTGTAATGCACTTGCCTCTGAATGCCACAGTACTGAGGAATGTTGTGCAGAAGGCAAAGAGTGCATGCTCTTTCTGGTGGATGAAATTCATGGAGTTGGGTGGAGGCTCATAGATCCTTTGTAACCACTGTGAACCAGTAGCACAGGTTCCCACAGTTTTGGCCCTGAAGTACTTACAGTATAAATCGATAAGTCATGCTCTGAAGCCAGTAAAGAATGTTTATAACTATCCAGGGGAGTTCTTAAAGGAATATCGGGATGTGAGATAAATTACAAGATCGTATGATTGGCACAAATAGTATAGACAAATGTAAGGTATACAGTTAGCATTTGTGTTGAATATTGGCTAGAAAATAGGGTTTCCCTAAGAAACAGCAGTAGAATAGACTTAAATGGGAGAAAATGTTCTCTCCTTAAATTTCTACAAATCTATAAACTAATTGAATTCCTTAAATAGAACTGGAATTCAGAAGGGTAAATTTTTTTTTTAAGGAAAAAGTTCTCAAGGATAATGAACTGGAAGGAAAAGCATAGAAATCCCTTCTCGGCTGCATGTGCATGTCTGTCAGCAACCCTTCAGCATACTGTATATTATCCATCCTGAAAAACAGAGAAGGAATGTTTGCTTTCTTATATTTGTAGAGAGCCAGTCGAGGATGCTAAGGACTTTGGGTGTCTCTTGTCACTTCAAAGTTATGCCTGTTGGGTATAAAGGGGTAGCTTTACTAGAATCTTATGTTTCCAGTGTGTGGTTCGTATACAGTTTCAGCAGGATCTTTTTCTTTCTCTTGTCAGTGCTGTGTCTGCGGGAAGTCTGTCCCCAATATTGGGAGCAGGAGAGGTCGAGTTCTGAAAATGAGATTATCTTAGAGGTCAAGGCTAAGGAAAGTCTAGCTACGTGTGGATGGAATATTGGCACATTATGAAGTGACTGATTTCAGCTGAAACTTGGGAGCAGAAGTTTCCTTCCCAGGATGCTGTGTGGTGATTGCAAAAGTTCTGTAGTTCATCCACAGACTATTATTAGTTAGCAAAATATTGTTGATGGATTGATTTATATCCAAAAAGAGCCATTTTTGCAGCATCTTGAATTGCAAATGTATTTAATCAAGAGCAGGACTCAGTTACTGTCTCAGACAGAGACAAGGAGAGTGGGATAATATTGAGAGAGACAAGATTTCAAGCTTAGACAGGGCTCTTCTTTGGGTCTAGGAAAGGTACTCAGATTGTCAAAGCTAAATACAAGATCAAATAGATAGTTTAGCCTAAGCAGTTAGCACATTCTCGGGGACCATTCAAGGTGTCTCACACAGAGTCTGTCCAAAGTTAAGGAAAACCTACTTTTGTTAATGTTATGCAGGGGAGGGGGAGTAATTTGATTTTGGTTTTGGTTTTAAAAGGAGAGAAATGAAACACCCATCAATCTCTGTTATGTTTTCTGCTTAGACTGCTACTTCAGACACTTCTTCCTTTAAGCACAGAAATGTGAGTGGATACATGGGCAGGTTTCACACTTCAAGAGAAAATCTCTTCCACTACACAGCTGACAACTTAGTGTACACTAGAAGCCTTTTTTATTGTCAATGAAACACTAGCAAAATAGGAAGATAGCCTTGCAGTCTGATATCCAAACTAAAACAATAGTCTGCTTTGACTATAGCTGCCATCAGACAAACGTACAACCTAAAATGCCATCTGGTAATAGATATAAATGAAACAAAGAGAAGAGTATCAATTTGATTTAGTCCATTAATAGTGGGAAAAACCCATTTTGAAATATTAAATTTTGTGTTCTATTGGTGATGAGTCTTCATAGCTATGAAGTACTTGAATATAGAATGACCCCTAAACATCTAAAATGAACCTACAGAGCAACATAAACAGTAAGATACTACTTAAATATGACACACATGCCATGCACCCATAGTATAACAACAATTTGCACTTCTATAACACCTTCCATTCTAAGATCTCAAAGTACTTTACAGACAAGAGAGAAGTTTCTTTACATCTGTGAGTTAGTAAGTATCATGATCTTATTTTATAGATGGGTAAAATTAGGCATAAAGAGGTTACATAATTTGCACAAGGTTACACGATAAGTCTCTGGCAGAGCCAAGAACAGAACTTGTATCTACTGATTTCCATGCCTGTGCTCTAACCTGGCTGTGTGGGTAGATTACAGGATGACTGTGAGCCACCAAGTGATGCATTTGCGGAAAAGACAAAGGCAAACTAGTACATACCAGGTAAAGCTTTTCCAGTAGAGAGAGGGAGAAGTATTAATGCCTTTATGCAAAGCACTAGCAATACCTCATTTGGAATACTGTGTTCAGTTCTGGTCACCCAGATATATGAAAGATTCATTTAAACTGGAACATGATCAGGGAATGAAGGGCCTATCTGATGAGAGGAGAGTGGAAGAGCCTTCCTTGTTTAGTCTAGCAAAAAGAAGGCTGAGAAGGTATATGATTGCTTTCTATAAATATATTAGGAGGTAGATACCAGGGAGGATGAAGAGCAATTTAAGCTAAGGGACAAAGTTGTCATAAGAACAAATGGACATAAACTGGCCGTGAACAAATTCAGGCTGGAAATTAAAAAGTTTCTAACCATCAGAGAGGTAAAGTTTTAGACCAGCCCCCCAGTAAAAGTTGTGGGGGCAAATAGTTTCAAGAGAGAGCTGGACACGTTTATGAATGTGATTGTGTGATGGGGTTGCTTGTGATGGTAAGGCTCAGCAGCCCTGGGGCTCATTCTGGTTTATGTCTTATGTTCCTAAAAGTTCAAGCTTCAGGATTTCAGCTGGTTACCTGCAGAGGTCATGAAGAGATCCCCCCACACCCCCAAATGTACTTTGTTTCCTTCCTTTGAAGCATCAGGGATGGCCATGGCTGGCGATGGGACATTGGACTGGGAGGGCCAGAGCTCTGAGGTGGCACTGAGCATTCTCTCTCTCTCAGGTCCTGCTTCTTGCTCACATGCTCAGGGTCTAACTGATGGCCATATGTGGGGTTGAGAAGGAATTTTCCCCAGGTCAGCTTGGCAGTGACTTTGAGATTTTTGTTGTTTTTTGCCTTCCTCTGCAGTGTTTGGGTGTGGGTTACTTGCCAAGATTATCTGAGTATATCTCACTTAATCATTTCCCTGCCTTTGCAGTGGTCACAAGTGCTAGTGCACCTCCATACCTCCCAGTCTCTGCCTGTAGCACAGAACAGTCTAGTCTCCTATGGACTGTAATACCTTGGTCTAATTTCAGGTGTTGGGTTTAGTGGGCGGGTGCTGAGTGGTGTTGTGGCCTGTGATATACAGGAGGTCAGACTAGATGATAGAGTGGTCTCTTCTGGCTTTAAACTCTGACTCTATAACACCTAGACCATTGACCTGGACACACAGGAAGATGAGATGCAATAGGTATGATTTAATTTGGCCTCGGCTTTATTAATTTAACTCATCTAGGATCTAGCTGGCAAAAACTGGTACAGTGCCAGTCATGATTGCTTCCTTAATCACTTCTTCCTGGTGGAGGACTACTGTCATCCCCTCAGCTGGTCCCAGCCTGTTACTGGGACCCCGCTGCCCTTTCCTTGTGTGAGGTTTAAGAGATTGGAGAAAGGGGCTTTTCTCCTTGCTGTGCCAGACATTAGGTGCCCAACCTTGTTCCTCAACTTATTTAGGGAATGCCTTATCCTAAGTCCACTTCCAATTCGGGTTTATCAGGGAAACAAAATCCCTATGGAATGAGTACTTTCACTGGACACCTGCCATCAGAGTGGGCTCGGGCTGGAGGGGAGAGGCAGGTGTCCATTGATACCTCCCCAATGTGCACAGGAGCCAATGGCTTTCCTGAGGCCCATTGGTTCAGGTGGTGCCTTCCTCCCCTGATCACTCCCAGGGACCCCTTTCCCAACACCTGAAGGGAAGGAGACCCTTAAAGGAGCCACTGCCTTTCTTCTGCCAATCCAGACAAAATGTTCCCATCTCATTGTAATGAGCGCTTAGGTCACTGTCTGTAGGTGCTAATTAATCCTGTCGATGTCACACTGAACAGGTCAATATAACAATTCCTACAGTCATGTTTTTGTTCTCAAACTACTTGAATCGCTACATTGATAGAAACAAATTAGTTAATTAGTTTGTAACGGTGCAGTGTCATACAAATGGGACTACTAATCAATTGAAACAAAAAATAGACAACAAAAATTGCAGTCTTTTTAATAGGTTTCAAATGCTCAATCTACCAATATTAACAAGCCAGACTCTGCTCCACTTCCCATCATACTTTACTAAACAAAAAAAATAAAAACTTTACAATAACTACTGAGATGAATCATCTTGATAAGCTTCGGTCACAGATGGCTTTTCCTTATCTATTTCCAATAGAAAACTATTCACAGGTCTGTTTGTTATTCTCTTCCTCAGAATCTGTGGGTCAGCTGTCCTAGGTTTATCATTTTAGCTCTGTGATGAAAGAAGAAGAGCTAAGCTCAGAAGAAAATACTACCAGACATGGAAAATAGATTCATCCATATCTAAACATCATTGGTTCAATAGAGAACCTGTTAACATTAACCTCAGTTTCTCTGTTAGCAACTAGGCTGGGGCTTCCCATTATTCTTAGAGCACTATTAAGATGAAATGTGCAGTGGTCATTGGAAAGTCAACAGTTGCTACATCCTGGTATCCGAGATGCTGTAGTTGTTTCCTATTCTAAATGGTGCAAACAACTGTGATTTTCCTATTGAACATTGTAGCAACTGGGTAAATGTCAACTTCTTAATGTTGACCATTCTAAGTCCTAACTATCATTATGTGTTATTCCATTTGTGAGGACTGTTCCTTACAAGTGACCTATCTGTAATGAATTGGTGCTTTTAGGCTAATTCCTAGTATCTGCATCACTAATCCCACCAGTTCTCTGCATTCCCTTGTTTTCAGTCTTCGCAAAGAGGTAAATGTGACAGAAACTATGGTGATGAGTACAGTATAAAAACCTAGATAGAATAATTTATTGTCATTAATTATCTTGGAGAATGAATTAACTCCTAAGGAAGACCCTTCCAGATCAGGAATATAAATTGATTTAACAGTAACAAGGACTACAATACAGCCCTGATTTTCTTGAACTCTGCTTAACCAAAAGTCAGCTGAAATCTGGACCGACAGACCTAAGAGTGGCTATACTTCAACAAAAAAGCTTCAAAAACAGACTCCAACGAGAGACTGCTGAATTGGAATTAATTTGCAAACTGGATACAATTAACTTAGGCTTGAATAGAGACTGGGAATGGATGAGTCATTACACAAAGTAAAACTATTTCCCCATGGTATTTCTCCCTCCCACCACACCCCCCACTGTTCCTCTGATATTCTTGTTAACTGCTGGAATTAGCCTACCTTGCTTGTCACCATGAAAGGTTTTCCTCCTTTCCCCCCACTGCTGCTGGTGATGGCTTATCTTAAGTGATCACTCTCCTTACAGTGTGTATGATAAACCCATTGTTTCATGTTCTCTCTGTGTGTGTATATAAATCTCTCCTCTGTTTTTTCCACCAAATGCATCCGATGAAGTGAGCTGTAGCTCACGAAAGCTTATGCTCTAATAAATTTGTTAGTCTCTAAGGTGCCACAAGTACTCCTTTTCTTTTTGCGAATACAGACTAACACGGCTGCTACTCTGAAACCTGAAATCTGGAAGTACTGCAAAACTCACAAGACAGCCTGGTGTGGCTTAGTACTGCCAATTCCATTTCTACACCCAAAAGCTTGGGATGAGTTACACATCCAGATGCTGGGATATTTAATTCATTTGTCTAGGCTCATTTCCCCACCACCACCCTAGCTCTTTGAGGTTTGACCATCACTAATCCTAATGCCTTTGCATCAATTGGAAGACCTTTCCCTAGTAGGACTTATTGCATGCCTGATGAAAGAAACCATGGAGTCTTCTCTCAAATCTCCTTTAATTTGGCCCACTAAAGAGACTGCATTGTCCACAAGTTAGTACAGTGGGACTGACTTGGGTTCTTTTCCTCACTCTGCCTCTGACACACTTTGTAACCTTGAGCAAGACACTTCAAGGGAGTTTTCAAAGGCAAAAATGGTTAAACATCTATTCTGTCTCTCAGTTAGTCTGTGCCTCAGTGCAACTATCTGGCTATTGGTATTTGTAAAGCACTTCAAAAGCTCAAACATAATTTTAAAATGTTGGGAGTATTCATTTTATTTTATGATACCAGAAGTAGAGCTTTTTTTCAACAAATCTCTGCTTCTGGTACCTCAGGACAAAGGCCAGAGACTGGTTTGTTTGTTTGTGTTAGGGTGACCAGATGTCCCAATTTTATAGGGACAGTCCTGATTTTGGGGTCTTTTTCTTATATAGGCTCCTATTATCCCCCACCCCGTCCCGATTTTGCACACTTGCTGTCTGGCCACCCTAGTTTGTGTCCTTGTTTTCAAGTTAACCAAATTTATTTTCACCTCTCAAAGTCTGACTCTGTTTGATTTGAAGGAAAATGGAACATTTATGTCAGTTCTAATTTTATCCAAACCAGTTCTCCCATCACTAAGGAAGATCCACTGTAGATATTCTCACAGCAGGCAGGAAGCAGGACCCAGCAAAGTAACATTCCATCAGGAAAGCATCAGCATGCTACTGAAAAGCAATCACTGAATGACAGAATAATGATTTTCTTTAATGTGCTCAACTTTCAAAAAACCACAGCAGAAAGATAATCCTTCAAACAGCAAAGACTATAGGAGTCCAGTTAAATAGAAATGATCTTCCATAGGTGAAGCTTTTCTATTATGTAATACTAAATTAATGCTAATAAATCTTCCTTTTGATTTTGTTTTGAATCAGAAGACAACTCAGTCTAACATCTCTTGTAACCAGCCATAGATAATATTCTTTCTGCCTCACCTGCTCCGAACCGTGAAATAATCTCACGTAATTTTTTTTTAAGTCTAGTCACAAAATGAGACATGGTAAAAAGGAGCATTCATCAAAAATACTAAAGTTCTGAACTGTACACCATACAAATTAATATATTTCTTTTAAACACAAAAATTTTACTGTATTAATTCTAATACAGCCACCTTTATCCATGATTTCTAAATGCATTACAAAAAGTAAGGACTCTATAACATTGGTATAGATTGGTATGCAAAAAGGCATTGTCTGTGATACGGGGGGTGTAGAAGAAGTTACCATGCCATGGTTGTGATATACTGTACCTCAGTGCAGCAGCCTGCAACACCCATACTCATCATTTAAGAACATAAGCACATAAGAACGGTCATGCTGGGTCAGATAAAAGGTCCATCTATCCCAGTATCCTGTCTCCCAACAGTGGCCAATGCCAGGTGGTTCAGAGCAAATGAACAGAACAAGTGATCATCAAGTGATCCATTCACTGTCACCCATTCCCAGCTTCTGGCACAACAGAGGATCATGATACCATCCTTGCCCATCCTGGCTAATAACCAGTGATGGGCCTATCCTCCAAGAACTTATCTAGTTCTTTTTTCAACCCTGTTATAGTCTTGGCCTTCACAACATCCTCGGGAAAAGAGTTACACATGTTGACTGTGCATTGTGTGAAGAAATACTTCCTTCTGTTTGTTTTAAACCTGCTGCCTATTAATTTCCTTTGGTGACCCCTAGTTCTTGTGTTATGAGAAGCAATAAACAACACTTCTTATGTACTTTCTCCAGTCATGATTTTATAGACCTCTATCATACCCCCCCATAGTCGTTTCTAAACTGAAAATCCCAATTTTATTAATCATGCCTAATAATTTTTGTTGCCCTTTTCTGTACCTTTTCCAATTCACAATATATCTTTTTGAGATACAGCAACCACATCTGTGTGCAGTATTCAAAATTGATTTATATAGAGGCAATATGATATTTTATGCCTTTTCCTCCTAACTGCTAATTTAGACCCCATCATTGTATATGTATAGTTGGAATTGTTTTCTAATATGCATGACTTTGCATTTATCAACATTAAATTTCATCTGCCATTTTGTTGCCCAGTCATCCAGTTTTGTGAGGTCCCTTTGTAACTCTTCACAGTCTGCTTTGGACTTAAGTATCTTGACTAGTTTTGTATCATCTGAAAATTTTGCCACCTCTCTGTTTACCCCTTTTTCCGGATCATTTATGAATATGTTGAACAATACTGGTCCCAATGCAGACCCCTCAGGGACACCACTATTTACCTCTCTCCATTTTGAAAACTGACCATTTATTCCTACCCTTTGTTTCCTATCTTTTAACTAGTTTCAGAGTAGCAGCCGTGTTAGTCTGTATTCGCAAAAAGAAAAGGAGTACTTGTGGCACCTTAGAGACTAACAAATTTATTAGAGCATAAGCTTTCGTGAGCTACAGCTCATGCTCTAATAAATTTGTTAGTCTCTAAGGTGCCACAAGTACTCCTTTTCTTTTTATCTTTTAACTAGTTACTGATCCAAGAGAGGACCTTCCTTCTTATCCCAGGACAGCTTACTTTTCTTATGAGCCTTTAGTGAGAGATCTTGTCAGAGGTTTTCTGAAAATCTAAGTACACTATATCCACTGGATCACTCTTGTCTACATGCTTGTTAACCCCCTCAAATAATTCTAGTCATTTTGGTGAGGAATGATTTCCCTTTACAAAAACCATGTTGACTCTTCTGTATGTAATTTAAAAAAAACTTTGACTTTTCTGTATATAATTAAAAAGCAGCACCCTTTAAAACTCATTGAAATTTGAGGAGGCCTCATTAATGCAGAGTATTTCCCTTTATTTTAGGCATTTGAAAGACAGCTCTCCACATGTCCCAAAAGAATTTACCACTACTTTTGTGTAACAAGTAGTTACTTGGTGACAGCCCGTTTAAGTTGTCTTGGAGTGCAGGATTATTCAACATGCAACAGAATTAATTCGGATGTGCCTAGAATGACTTTGATGGGTGCTT